>NW_027362761.1:19349213-19940992 GCF_046119375.1 Phyllobates terribilis | reverse complement strand
TTACTTTTTTTTTTCTTTTTCACTTTTTTAGTAAGTCCTTCTATGAGACTTTAACTTTTATTACTCTGATTAGTGGGGCTTTGCATTTCAATGCACCAGCACTGCAGTGTATTATAACTGTCAGTGTTAGGCTATGTTCACACGTTGCGTTTCTGATTAGTGTTTTTTTATGCAACTTAACCTACACCCCCTGGCCATTTTCTGTTTTTGCACTTCTGTTTTTTTGCTCCCCTTCTTCCAGAGCCAAAACTTTTTTATTTTTCTGTCAATATGGCTGTGTAAGGGCTTGTTTTTTGCCGGGCGAGTTGTACTTTTGAACAACACCATTGATTTTAGCAATGGTGTTGGTGGAGGATGACTCCTTCTGAATCCGGGCTAGCTCCAGCTGGTGTTGTCGGTCAGCTTGCGCCTGGCGCTCAGCAGCCTCTTGGTCAGCTTTGGCCTGTTGCTCTGCTCGCTCCTGGAACTTCAGGATCAGCTGCAGTCGTCCGTCACGATCATCTGTGGCGAGCTGCTCCAAGGCCATCTGCAGGTGGGGGTCCATACTACCCTGGCTGTGGGTATGGCTGTCAATCACAGGTGAGACCCCTGCAGCAGCGCCATCCGGGTCTTGGCTGGCTGCCCCATCATCAGGGCTCTGCTGTCGGACAGGCTCTGCATCACCTTGCAACAGTTCAGCAATCAAATGAGCCTTGGTTTTGCCCATGGGGTCAATCTGCCTCAGCTCACAGAGGGCAGTGATAGTGTCCTCTGACTGCTGGTGATACCAGTTCTCTCCACGTGTAGCCATTATTGGCAAATAAAAGATAGGACAGAAAAACAAGAGAAGGTAGGGGATGCAACTGCTACACGTATAGTAATGTCCCAGATACAAAAATATTAAAACACTGAGTCTGATTTCTTAAAACTCTGCACAGAATTCTCGCAAGAACCGTGCAAGTTTTCAGTGACAGGAATGATTGCTCAATCCAGCCACTGATGTTCTGTAATATCCCACCGCTGCCACCAATTTGTCAGGAAAATTCCAACACACACAGATGGACGACACCGGGGAGATAACACAGTATCTCACCGTGCCGTCACGCTGTCCGTATTTTGTCCGGAGTCGCCAGCACGCGATCCAGACTACTCTCTACGTAGGTATCGGTAAGCGACCAGTGAGCGTATGGCGCAACACCCTGGGTTCCACAGCCTGGAATCCGTGTTTAACGCCCTCAGTACGGTCACTGTCAGCTTCACGATAGCCCAATTATTAATACTCTCTGCCACCACCGGCCGAATTTGAAATATAATACAGGCCTGGCCGGACGCCTGCGTTTTGGTAGCGTATATGGCTTCGGGGAAGGGAACGATTACAGAACAAAAGAAACAGAACTATTAAATTTTATATTTAATCCAAAAGGGAGGCAGTGTTTAGGGAAAATATATACAATGATGTTACAAAGAGGACACTAAAATACATACGCATTTACATAAAATAAACAGGGTAAAAAGAAGACAACTTACTCTATACGATCGTGGAGACGATTCAATATAGGTGGAGGAGGGGCTCCCCGGTTGGAATATGCTGTTATTGAACAGGACCCGTTGCTTATAATTCTTATGTACATTTTTATTAAAAACGCTAAAATTCTGCGATAACTCATCGCTCGTTGATCGCAGAAGCTTGCAAACTGCGCCATTTTTTCCCTTATGATTTTATCTTTATCTAGATATCACACATCACATAGCTGCCGTCTGCCATTCTGGTGTTTTTGCGCTACAGCTCCCTGATTTTGGTTACAGCCCTGGAAAACTACCTATACATTCCTGGGCTGATTTGGTCACTACACATATGGGTCCCGTTACTGTCGGACCTATGGAACTCACAAGATTTCAGATTTCATATCGGAGTCAGTGTGTCTACAAATTTTCCTTTGAGGCACGGGAAGCAGCCTCACGGATACACGCAAATTAGTGCAAGCCTGAATTTTAATTCCCTCCTGCGTCTTTCAGAGACAAGATGCTTGCTTCCTAACAAAGTTATAACACTCCTTGCCTGGCATCGTTTGCATAAGCTATTTCCCAGGCATGTGCTAATTGGGGCTTTTGTGCTGAGCAGAAGGGGAATAAGGGAGGGGGGTGAACATCTATGTCAGGTAGCTATAGAAGAACATTTCCCTGATATTAATATTTCCCTGACAATAGTCATATTTAGTGCTTACGTTGGCTGCACCTCTTCATCCTCACTATCGTAAATTACGGGTCGCTTACTTCCTCTGAGTCTGGACTTCCTTCCTAAAATATATAACAAAACTGATTATGATTCTCATTCACCTCCAGATTTACACATCAGAGAAGCAGTCTCCACCTCTCACCATGGAAGAAGTGGAACCTATTACACACTATAGGGATAAAACTATTGGGACACATACACATTACTCCTGGAGGAGTTACATGTTTAGGTGCTGGATTTATATACCCATGGCAAAGGAACCAAAAGAGAAAACCTTAACTCAATGATTATGAAGTGACTTTCCTTTCTTGTCCATACAGTGTAAAGCCTCCTTCAGATGCACGTGTTTTCAGTACATGTGGCATTCGCTTTCACACGCATCGGAGACACGTATCCACACATACAGGTGCATCTCGCTAAATTAGAATATCATCAAAAAGTTAATTTATTTCATTTCTTCAGTAAAAAAAAGTGAAACTCGTATATTATATGAACATACATTTCAGTAGATCCACATTTCGAATTTTAAAATCATTTTTCAAGCTGGTGTTATAAAGTATTCTAATTTACTGAGATAATGACTTTTGTGTTTTCATTGGCTGTAAGCCATAATCATCAACTTTAACAGAAATAAACACTTGAAATAGATCACTCTGTTTGTAATGACTCTATATAATATATGAGTTTCACTTTTTGTATTGAAGAACTGAAATAAATTAACTTTTTGCTGATATTCTAATTAAGTGAGATGCACCTGTATCTATCATAATCTATGGTGATCTTCGCATGAACTGAACTGAGACCCGTCCGCTTTCTCCCGGCCACGCAGATGACAAGGGTCAATACACGTTTATGGCTGCGCGTAAAACATCCTTGTGACATCTGTGTGCTGTACATGTTTAACATTGCAAAGTATAGGAGAAGCTTTGGAATTGATATTTCTTAAGTCATAGTGGAGAAAAACGAATGGCACACGGATGGAACACTGATGGTCCAAAATACTGAGCACACCGATACCATTTTTTCCAGTACTGGTGTTATACGGACGTGTGACAGGTGGCTTAGTCAAAGCAATCTGTTAAATATGTCATCCATCAGGTAAAAAATCCTAAGCTGGAGGTCGCAACGAGGCAGACATAGAGCTTTTTCCCCGGGTATTGCAACCTAAGTTTTTTCCTCTCCTTCTAATAAGAGCCATAACCTTTTTTGTATTTCGACATAGCTGCATTTTTGCAGAACACCATTTATTCTATGAAATAACTGGAAACGGTGAGGAGAAAAACAGTGGTTCAACATTTTCTTTTTTCAGGTTTTGCATTAGCGCCACTCACTTTGTGGCAATCTGGCGGTGATCTGTTAACTTTGTTCTATGCGTCAGTTATGGGATACCAAATCTATGTAATTCTACTTTTGATTTACTACTTAAAAATAACATAATATACAAAAACAATTGGCTTTTGTCACCATATTCTGAGAGACATATTTTTTTTAAAAGTAGGCATCCGGCAGTCAAGATAACCCTTGTCAATCTGCATTCATACTGCACGGGGGGTCCATGGTCAGCAGAACTGATGGCCACTATGTTGAAGTCTGTTACATGCCACTATCACACTTGACAGTGGTATTAAAGAAGTAAAACTGATGTGAATGGAATAGGCTAGATACACAGTGTTTGTGCTCACTAGCAGGTGCATTCCCTCAAGTGGCACAGTCAGCATGGGTGTCAAGGCATCCGTGTGCTGTTAGGGTTCACGGTACAGTATACGTTTCTTTGCTGATGCCTTCTGTGTAAAAAGGCACAGCCCACTGCAATTTAATTTTCCATTTTTTTACCGAGTTTTTAATTTATTTTTTATGATGTTCACTAAAGGGGTTAACTTACATTTTATAGATCAGGTTAGTTCGGATGAGACAATAACAAATATGTATACTTCTTTCATTTTTATATAAATATACCTATTTATTGGTATGTTTTTTATTATTTTTATCTTTGAAATTGTAAAATATTTTTACTTTTTTTTTTCTTTTTCACTTTTTTAGTAAGTCCTTCTATGAGACTTTAACTTTTATTACTCTGATTAGTGGGGCTTTGCATTTCAATGCACCAGCACTGCAGTGTATTATAACTGTCAGTGTTAGGCTATGTTCACACGTTGCGTTTCTGATTAGTGTTTTTTTATGCAACTTAACCTACACCCCCTGGCCATTTTCTGTTTTTGCACTTCTGTTTTTTTGCTCCCCTTCTTCCAGAGCCAAAACTTTTTTATTTTTCTGTCAATATGGCTGTGTAAGGGCTTGTTTTTTGCCGGGCGAGTTGTACTTTTGAACAACACCATTGATTTTAGCAATGGTGTTGGTGGAGGATGACTCCTTCTGAATCCGGGCTAGCTCCAGCTGGTGTTGTCGGTCAGCTTGCGCCTGGCGCTCAGCAGCCTCTTGGTCAGCTTTGGCCTGTTGCTCTGCTCGCTCCTGGAACTTCAGGATCAGCTGCAGTCGTCCGTCACGATCATCTGTGGCGAGCTGCTCCAAGGCCATCTGCAGGTGGGGGTCCATACTACCCTGGCTGTGGGTATGGCTGTCAATCACAGGTGAGACCCCTGCAGCAGCGCCATCCGGGTCTTGGCTGGCTGCCCCATCATCAGGGCTCTGCTGTCGGACAGGCTCTGCATCACCTTGCAACAGTTCAGCAATCAAATGAGCCTTGGTTTTGCCCATGGGGTCAATCTGCCTCAGCTCACAGAGGGCAGTGATAGTGTCCTCTGACTGCTGGTGATACCAGTTCTCTCCACGTGTAGCCATTATTGGCAAATAAAAGATAGGACAGAAAAACAAGAGAAGGTAGGGGATGCAACTGCTACACGTATAGTAATGTCCCAGATACAAAAATATTAAAACACTGAGTCTGATTTCTTAAAACTCTGCACAGAATTCTCGCAAGAACCGTGCAAGTTTTCAGTGACAGGAATGATTGCTCAATCCAGCCACTGATGTTCTGTAATATCCCACCGCTGCCACCAATTTGTCAGGAAAATTCCAACACACACAGATGGACGACACCGGGGAGATAACACAGTATCTCACCGTGCCGTCACGCTGTCCGTATTTTGTCCGGAGTCGCCAGCACGCGATCCAGACTACTCTCTACGTAGGTATCGGTAAGCGACCAGTGAGCGTATGGCGCAACACCCTGGGTTCCACAGCCTGGAATCCGTGTTTAACGCCCTCAGTACGGTCACTGTCAGCTTCACGATAGCCCAATTATTAATACTCTCTGCCACCACCGGCCGAATTTGAAATATAATACAGGCCTGGCCGGACGCCTGCGTTTTGGTAGCGTATATGGCTTCGGGGAAGGGAACGATTACAGAACAAAAGAAACAGAACTATTAAATTTTATATTTAATCCAAAAGGGAGGCAGTGTTTAGGGAAAATATATACAATGATGTTACAAAGAGGACACTAAAATACATACGCATTTACATAAAATAAACAGGGTAAAAAGAAGACAACTTACTCTATACGATCGTGGAGACGATTCAATATAGGTGGAGGAGGGGCTCCCCGGTTGGAATATGCTGTTATTGAACAGGACCCGTTGCTTATAATTCTTATGTACATTTTTATTAAAAACGCTAAAATTCTGCGATAACTCATCGCTCGTTGATCGCAGAAGCTTGCAAACTGCGCCATTTTTTCCCTTATGATTTTATCTTTATCTAGATATCACACATCACATAGCTGCCGTCTGCCATTCTGGTGTTTTTGCGCTACAGCTCCCTGATTTTGGTTACAGCCCTGGAAAACTACCTATACATTCCTGGGCTGATTTGGTCACTACACATATGGGTCCCGTTACTGTCGGACCTATGGAACTCACAAGATTTCAGATTTCATATCGGAGTCAGTGTGTCTACAAATTTTCCTTTGAGGCACGGGAAGCAGCCTCACGGATACACGCAAATTAGTGCAAGCCTGAATTTTAATTCCCTCCTGCGTCTTTCAGAGACAAGATGCTTGCTTCCTAACAAAGTTATAACACTCCTTGCCTGGCATCGTTTGCATAAGCTATTTCCCAGGCATGTGCTAATTGGGGCTTTTGTGCTGAGCAGAAGGGGAATAAGGGAGGGGGGTGAACATCTATGTCAGGTAGCTATAGAAGAACATTTCCCTGATATTAATATTTCCCTGACAATAGTCATATTTAGTGCTTACGTTGGCTGCACCTCTTCATCCTCACTATCGTAAATTACGGGTCGCTTACTTCCTCTGAGTCTGGACTTCCTTCCTAAAATATATAACAAAACTGATTATGATTCTCATTCACCTCCAGATTTACACATCAGAGAAGCAGTCTCCACCTCTCACCATGGAAGAAGTGGAACCTATTACACACTATAGGGATAAAACTATTGGGACACATACACATTACTCCTGGAGGAGTTACATGTTTAGGTGCTGGATTTATATACCCATGGCAAAGGAACCAAAAGAGAAAACCTTAACTCAATGATTATGAAGTGACTTTCCTTTCTTGTCCATACAGTGTAAAGCCTCCTTCAGATGCACGTGTTTTCAGTACATGTGGCATTCGCTTTCACACGCATCGGAGACACGTATCCACACATACAGGTGCATCTCACTAAATTAGAATATCATCAAAAAGTTAATTTATTTCATTTCTTCAGTAAAAAAAAGTGAAACTCGTATATTATATGAACATACATTTCAGTAGATCCACATTTCGAATTTTAAAATCATTTTTCAAGCTGGTGTTATAAAGTATTCTAATTTACTGAGATAATGACTTTTGTGTTTTCATTGGCTGTAAGCCATAATCATCAACGTTAACAGAAATAAACACTTGAAATAGATCACTCTGTTTGTAATGACTCTATATAATATATGAGTTTCACTTTTTGTATTGAAGAACTGAAATAAATTAACTTTTTGCTGATATTCTAATTAAGTGAGATGCACCTGTATCTATCATAATCTATGGTGATCTTCGCATGAACTGAACTGAGACCCGTCCGCTTTCTCCCGGCCACGCAGATGACAAGGGTCAATACACGTTTATGGCTGCGCGTAAAACATCCTTGTGACATCTGTGTGCTGTACATGTTTAACATTGCAAAGTATAGGAGAAGCTTTGGAATTGATATTTCTTAAGTCATAGTGGAGAAAAACGAATGGCACACGGATGGAACACTGATGGTCCAAAATACTGAGCACACCGATACCATTTTTTCCAGTACTGGTGTTATACGGACGTGTGACAGGTGGCTTAGTCAAAGCAATCTGTTAAATATGTCATCCATCAGGTAAAAAATCCTAAGCTGGAGGTCGCAACGAGGCAGACATAGAGCTTTTTCCCCGGGTATTGCAACCTAAGTTTTTTCCTCTCCTTCTAATAAGAGCCATAACCTTTTTTGTATTTCGACATAGCTGCATTTTTGCAGAACACCATTTATTCTATGAAATAACTGGAAACGGTGAGGAGAAAAACAGTGGTTCAACATTTTCTTTTTTCAGGTTTTGCATTAGCGCCACTCACTTTGTGGCAATCTGGCGGTGATCTGTTAACTTTGTTCTATGCGTCAGTTATGGGATACCAAATCTATGTAATTCTACTTTTGATTTACTACTTAAAAATAACATAATATACAAAAACAATTGGCTTTTGTCACCATATTCTGAGAGACATATTTTTTTTAAAAGTAGGCATCCGGCAGTCAAGATAACCCTTGTCAATCTGCATTCATACTGCACGGGGGGTCCATGGTCAGCAGAACTGATGGCCACTATGTTGAAGTCTGTTACATGCCACTATCACACTTGACAGTGGTATTAAAGAAGTAAAACTGATGTGAATGGAATAGGCTAGATACACAGTGTTTGTGCTCACTAGCAGGTGCATTCCCTCAAGTGGCACAGTCAGCATGGGTGTCAAGGCATCCGTGTGCTGTTAGGGTTCACGGTACAGTATACGTTTCTTTGCTGATGCCTTCTGTGTAAAAAGGCACAGCCCACTGCAATTTAATTTTCCATTTTTTTACCGAGTTTTTAATTTATTTTTTATGATGTTCACTAAAGGGGTTAACTTACATTTTATAGATCAGGTTAGTTCGGATGAGACAATAACAAATATGTATACTTCTTTCATTTTTATATAAATATACCTATTTATTGGTATGTTTTTTATTATTTTTATCTTTGAAATTGTAAAATATTTTTACTTTTTTTTTTCTTTTTCACTTTTTTAGTAAGTCCTTCTATGAGACTTTAACTTTTATTACTCTGATTAGTGGGGCTTTGCATTTCAATGCACCAGCACTGCAGTGTATTATAACTGTCAGTGTTAGGCTATGTTCACACGTTGCGTTTCTGATTAGTGTTTTTTTATGCAACTTAACCTACACCCCCTGGCCATTTTCTGTTTTTGCACTTCTGTTTTTTTGCTCCCCTTCTTCCAGAGCCAAAACTTTTTTATTTTTCTGTCAATATGGCTGTGTAAGGGCTTGTTTTTTGCCGGGCGAGTTGTACTTTTGAACAACACCATTGATTTTAGCAATGGTGTTGGTGGAGGATGACTCCTTCTGAATCCGGGCTAGCTCCAGCTGGTGTTGTCGGTCAGCTTGCGCCTGGCGCTCAGCAGCCTCTTGGTCAGCTTTGGCCTGTTGCTCTGCTCGCTCCTGGAACTTCAGGATCAGCTGCAGTCGTCCGTCACGATCATCTGTGGCGAGCTGCTCCAAGGCCATCTGCAGGTGGGGGTCCATACTACCCTGGCTGTGGGTATGGCTGTCAATCACAGGTGAGACCCCTGCAGCAGCGCCATCCGGGTCTTGGCTGGCTGCCCCATCATCAGGGCTCTGCTGTCGGACAGGCTCTGCATCACCTTGCAACAGTTCAGCAATCAAATGAGCCTTGGTTTTGCCCATGGGGTCAATCTGCCTCAGCTCACAGAGGGCAGTGATAGTGTCCTCTGACTGCTGGTGATACCAGTTCTCTCCACGTGTAGCCATTATTGGCAAATAAAAGATAGGACAGAAAAACAAGAGAAGGTAGGGGATGCAACTGCTACACGTATAGTAATGTCCCAGATACAAAAATATTAAAACACTGAGTCTGATTTCTTAAAACTCTGCACAGAATTCTCGCAAGAACCGTGCAAGTTTTCAGTGACAGGAATGATTGCTCAATCCAGCCACTGATGTTCTGTAATATCCCACCGCTGCCACCAATTTGTCAGGAAAATTCCAACACACACAGATGGACGACACCGGGGAGATAACACAGTATCTCACCGTGCCGTCACGCTGTCCGTATTTTGTCCGGAGTCGCCAGCACGCGATCCAGACTACTCTCTACGTAGGTATCGGTAAGCGACCAGTGAGCGTATGGCGCAACACCCTGGGTTCCACAGCCTGGAATCCGTGTTTAACGCCCTCAGTACGGTCACTGTCAGCTTCACGATAGCCCAATTATTAATACTCTCTGCCACCACCGGCCGAATTTGAAATATAATACAGGCCTGGCCGGACGCCTGCGTTTTGGTAGCGTATATGGCTTCGGGGAAGGGAACGATTACAGAACAAAAGAAACAGAACTATTAAATTTTATATTTAATCCAAAAGGGAGGCAGTGTTTAGGGAAAATATATACAATGATGTTACAAAGAGGACACTAAAATACATACGCATTTACATAAAATAAACAGGGTAAAAAGAAGACAACTTACTCTATACGATCGTGGAGACGATTCAATATAGGTGGAGGAGGGGCTCCCCGGTTGGAATATGCTGTTATTGAACAGGACCCGTTGCTTATAATTCTTATGTACATTTTTATTAAAAACGCTAAAATTCTGCGATAACTCATCGCTCGTTGATCGCAGAAGCTTGCAAACTGCGCCATTTTTTCCCTTATGATTTTATCTTTATCTAGATATCACACATCACATAGCTGCCGTCTGCCATTCTGGTGTTTTTGCGCTACAGCTCCCTGATTTTGGTTACAGCCCTGGAAAACTACCTATACATTCCTGGGCTGATTTGGTCACTACACATATGGGTCCCGTTACTGTCGGACCTATGGAACTCACAAGATTTCAGATTTCATATCGGAGTCAGTGTGTCTACAAATTTTCCTTTGAGGCACGGGAAGCAGCCTCACGGATACACGCAAATTAGTGCAAGCCTGAATTTTAATTCCCTCCTGCGTCTTTCAGAGACAAGATGCTTGCTTCCTAACAAAGTTATAACACTCCTTGCCTGGCATCGTTTGCATAAGCTATTTCCCAGGCATGTGCTAATTGGGGCTTTTGTGCTGAGCAGAAGGGGAATAAGGGAGGGGGGTGAACATCTATGTCAGGTAGCTATAGAAGAACATTTCCCTGATATTAATATTTCCCTGACAATAGTCATATTTAGTGCTTACGTTGGCTGCACCTCTTCATCCTCACTATCGTAAATTACGGGTCGCTTACTTCCTCTGAGTCTGGACTTCCTTCCTAAAATATATAACAAAACTGATTATGATTCTCATTCACCTCCAGATTTACACATCAGAGAAGCAGTCTCCACCTCTCACCATGGAAGAAGTGGAACCTATTACACACTATAGGGATAAAACTATTGGGACACATACACATTACTCCTGGAGGAGTTACATGTTTAGGTGCTGGATTTATATACCCATGGCAAAGGAACCAAAAGAGAAAACCTTAACTCAATGATTATGAAGTGACTTTCCTTTCTTGTCCATACAGTGTAAAGCCTCCTTCAGATGCACGTGTTTTCAGTACATGTGGCATTCGCTTTCACACGCATCGGAGACACGTATCCACACATACAGGTGCATCTCACTAAATTAGAATATCATCAAAAAGTTAATTTATTTCATTTCTTCAGTAAAAAAAAGTGAAACTCGTATATTATATGAACATACATTTCAGTAGATCCACATTTCGAATTTTAAAATCATTTTTCAAGCTGGTGTTATAAAGTATTCTAATTTACTGAGATAATGACTTTTGTGTTTTCATTGGCTGTAAGCCATAATCATCAACGTTAACAGAAATAAACACTTGAAATAGATCACTCTGTTTGTAATGACTCTATATAATATATGAGTTTCACTTTTTGTATTGAAGAACTGAAATAAATTAACTTTTTGCTGATATTCTAATTAAGTGAGATGCACCTGTATCTATCATAATCTATGGTGATCTTCGCATGAACTGAACTGAGACCCGTCCGCTTTCTCCCGGCCACGCAGATGACAAGGGTCAATACACGTTTATGGCTGCGCGTAAAACATCCTTGTGACATCTGTGTGCTGTACATGTTTAACATTGCAAAGTATAGGAGAAGCTTTGGAATTGATATTTCTTAAGTCATAGTGGAGAAAAACGAATGGCACACGGATGGAACACTGATGGTCCAAAATACTGAGCACACCGATACCATTTTTTCCAGTACTGGTGTTATACGGACGTGTGACAGGTGGCTTAGTCAAAGCAATCTGTTAAATATGTCATCCATCAGGTAAAAAATCCTAAGCTGGAGGTCGCAACGAGGCAGACATAGAGCTTTTTCCCCGGGTATTGCAACCTAAGTTTTTTCCTCTCCTTCTAATAAGAGCCATAACCTTTTTTGTATTTCGACATAGCTGCATTTTTGCAGAACACCATTTATTCTATGAAATAACTGGAAACGGTGAGGAGAAAAACAGTGGTTCAACATTTTCTTTTTTCAGGTTTTGCATTAGCGCCACTCACTTTGTGGCAATCTGGCGGTGATCTGTTAACTTTGTTCTATGCGTCAGTTATGGGATACCAAATCTATGTAATTCTACTTTTGATTTACTACTTAAAAATAACATAATATACAAAAACAATTGGCTTTTGTCACCATATTCTGAGAGACATATTTTTTTTAAAAGTAGGCATCCGGCAGTCAAGATAACCCTTGTCAATCTGCATTCATACTGCACGGGGGGTCCATGGTCAGCAGAACTGATGGCCACTATGTTGAAGTCTGTTACATGCCACTATCACACTTGACAGTGGTATTAAAGAAGTAAAACTGATGTGAATGGAATAGGCTAGATACACAGTGTTTGTGCTCACTAGCAGGTGCATTCCCTCAAGTGGCACAGTCAGCATGGGTGTCAAGGCATCCGTGTGCTGTTAGGGTTCACGGTACAGTATACGTTTCTTTGCTGATGCCTTCTGTGTAAAAAGGCACAGCCCACTGCAATTTAATTTTCCATTTTTTTACCGAGTTTTTAATTTATTTTTTATGATGTTCACTAAAGGGGTTAACTTACATTTTATAGATCAGGTTAGTTCGGATGAGACAATAACAAATATGTATACTTCTTTCATTTTTATATAAATATACCTATTTATTGGTATGTTTTTTATTATTTTTATCTTTGAAATTGTAAAATATTTTTACTTTTTTTTTTCTTTTTCACTTTTTTAGTAAGTCCTTCTATGAGACTTTAACTTTTATTACTCTGATTAGTGGGGCTTTGCATTTCAATGCACCAGCACTGCAGTGTATTATAACTGTCAGTGTTAGGCTATGTTCACACGTTGCGTTTCTGATTAGTGTTTTTTTATGCAACTTAACCTACACCCCCTGGCCATTTTCTGTTTTTGCACTTCTGTTTTTTTGCTCCCCTTCTTCCAGAGCCAAAACTTTTTTATTTTTCTGTCAATATGGCTGTGTAAGGGCTTGTTTTTTGCCGGGCGAGTTGTACTTTTGAACAACACCATTGATTTTAGCAATGGTGTTGGTGGAGGATGACTCCTTCTGAATCCGGGCTAGCTCCAGCTGGTGTTGTCGGTCAGCTTGCGCCTGGCGCTCAGCAGCCTCTTGGTCAGCTTTGGCCTGTTGCTCTGCTCGCTCCTGGAACTTCAGGATCAGCTGCAGTCGTCCGTCACGATCATCTGTGGCGAGCTGCTCCAAGGCCATCTGCAGGTGGGGGTCCATACTACCCTGGCTGTGGGTATGGCTGTCAATCACAGGTGAGACCCCTGCAGCAGCGCCATCCGGGTCTTGGCTGGCTGCCCCATCATCAGGGCTCTGCTGTCGGACAGGCTCTGCATCACCTTGCAACAGTTCAGCAATCAAATGAGCCTTGGTTTTGCCCATGGGGTCAATCTGCCTCAGCTCACAGAGGGCAGTGATAGTGTCCTCTGACTGCTGGTGATACCAGTTCTCTCCACGTGTAGCCATTATTGGCAAATAAAAGATAGGACAGAAAAACAAGAGAAGGTAGGGGATGCAACTGCTACACGTATAGTAATGTCCCAGATACAAAAATATTAAAACACTGAGTCTGATTTCTTAAAACTCTGCACAGAATTCTCGCAAGAACCGTGCAAGTTTTCAGTGACAGGAATGATTGCTCAATCCAGCCACTGATGTTCTGTAATATCCCACCGCTGCCACCAATTTGTCAGGAAAATTCCAACACACACAGATGGACGACACCGGGGAGATAACACAGTATCTCACCGTGCCGTCACGCTGTCCGTATTTTGTCCGGAGTCGCCAGCACGCGATCCAGACTACTCTCTACGTAGGTATCGGTAAGCGACCAGTGAGCGTATGGCGCAACACCCTGGGTTCCACAGCCTGGAATCCGTGTTTAACGCCCTCAGTACGGTCACTGTCAGCTTCACGATAGCCCAATTATTAATACTCTCTGCCACCACCGGCCGAATTTGAAATATAATACAGGCCTGGCCGGACGCCTGCGTTTTGGTAGCGTATATGGCTTCGGGGAAGGGAACGATTACAGAACAAAAGAAACAGAACTATTAAATTTTATATTTAATCCAAAAGGGAGGCAGTGTTTAGGGAAAATATATACAATGATGTTACAAAGAGGACACTAAAATACATACGCATTTACATAAAATAAACAGGGTAAAAAGAAGACAACTTACTCTATACGATCGTGGAGACGATTCAATATAGGTGGAGGAGGGGCTCCCCGGTTGGAATATGCTGTTATTGAACAGGACCCGTTGCTTATAATTCTTATGTACATTTTTATTAAAAACGCTAAAATTCTGCGATAACTCATCGCTCGTTGATCGCAGAAGCTTGCAAACTGCGCCATTTTTTCCCTTATGATTTTATCTTTATCTAGATATCACACATCACATAGCTGCCGTCTGCCATTCTGGTGTTTTTGCGCTACAGCTCCCTGATTTTGGTTACAGCCCTGGAAAACTACCTATACATTCCTGGGCTGATTTGGTCACTACACATATGGGTCCCGTTACTGTCGGACCTATGGAACTCACAAGATTTCAGATTTCATATCGGAGTCAGTGTGTCTACAAATTTTCCTTTGAGGCACGGGAAGCAGCCTCACGGATACACGCAAATTAGTGCAAGCCTGAATTTTAATTCCCTCCTGCGTCTTTCAGAGACAAGATGCTTGCTTCCTAACAAAGTTATAACACTCCTTGCCTGGCATCGTTTGCATAAGCTATTTCCCAGGCATGTGCTAATTGGGGCTTTTGTGCTGAGCAGAAGGGGAATAAGGGAGGGGGGTGAACATCTATGTCAGGTAGCTATAGAAGAACATTTCCCTGATATTAATATTTCCCTGACAATAGTCATATTTAGTGCTTACGTTGGCTGCACCTCTTCATCCTCACTATCGTAAATTACGGGTCGCTTACTTCCTCTGAGTCTGGACTTCCTTCCTAAAATATATAACAAAACTGATTATGATTCTCATTCACCTCCAGATTTACACATCAGAGAAGCAGTCTCCACCTCTCACCATGGAAGAAGTGGAACCTATTACACACTATAGGGATAAAACTATTGGGACACATACACATTACTCCTGGAGGAGTTACATGTTTAGGTGCTGGATTTATATACCCATGGCAAAGGAACCAAAAGAGAAAACCTTAACTCAATGATTATGAAGTGACTTTCCTTTCTTGTCCATACAGTGTAAAGCCTCCTTCAGATGCACGTGTTTTCAGTACATGTGGCATTCGCTTTCACACGCATCGGAGACACGTATCCACACATACAGGTGCATCTCACTAAATTAGAATATCATCAAAAAGTTAATTTATTTCATTTCTTCAGTAAAAAAAAGTGAAACTCGTATATTATATGAACATACATTTCAGTAGATCCACATTTCGAATTTTAAAATCATTTTTCAAGCTGGTGTTATAAAGTATTCTAATTTACTGAGATAATGACTTTTGTGTTTTCATTGGCTGTAAGCCATAATCATCAACGTTAACAGAAATAAACACTTGAAATAGATCACTCTGTTTGTAATGACTCTATATAATATATGAGTTTCACTTTTTGTATTGAAGAACTGAAATAAATTAACTTTTTGCTGATATTCTAATTAAGTGAGATGCACCTGTATCTATCATAATCTATGGTGATCTTCGCATGAACTGAACTGAGACCCGTCCGCTTTCTCCCGGCCACGCAGATGACAAGGGTCAATACACGTTTATGGCTGCGCGTAAAACATCCTTGTGACATCTGTGTGCTGTACATGTTTAACATTGCAAAGTATAGGAGAAGCTTTGGAATTGATATTTCTTAAGTCATAGTGGAGAAAAACGAATGGCACACGGATGGAACACTGATGGTCCAAAATACTGAGCACACCGATACCATTTTTTCCAGTACTGGTGTTATACGGACGTGTGACAGGTGGCTTAGTCAAAGCAATCTGTTAAATATGTCATCCATCAGGTAAAAAATCCTAAGCTGGAGGTCGCAACGAGGCAGACATAGAGCTTTTTCCCCGGGTATTGCAACCTAAGTTTTTTCCTCTCCTTCTAATAAGAGCCATAACCTTTTTTGTATTTCGACATAGCTGCATTTTTGCAGAACACCATTTATTCTATGAAATAACTGGAAACGGTGAGGAGAAAAACAGTGGTTCAACATTTTCTTTTTTCAGGTTTTGCATTAGCGCCACTCACTTTGTGGCAATCTGGCGGTGATCTGTTAACTTTGTTCTATGCGTCAGTTATGGGATACCAAATCTATGTAATTCTACTTTTGATTTACTACTTAAAAATAACATAATATACAAAAACAATTGGCTTTTGTCACCATATTCTGAGAGACATATTTTTTTTAAAAGTAGGCATCCGGCAGTCAAGATAACCCTTGTCAATCTGCATTCATACTGCACGGGGGGTCCATGGTCAGCAGAACTGATGGCCACTATGTTGAAGTCTGTTACATGCCACTATCACACTTGACAGTGGTATTAAAGAAGTAAAACTGATGTGAATGGAATAGGCTAGATACACAGTGTTTGTGCTCACTAGCAGGTGCATTCCCTCAAGTGGCACAGTCAGCATGGGTGTCAAGGCATCCGTGTGCTGTTAGGGTTCACGGTACAGTATACGTTTCTTTGCTGATGCCTTCTGTGTAAAAAGGCACAGCCCACTGCAATTTAATTTTCCATTTTTTTACCGAGTTTTTAATTTATTTTTTATGATGTTCACTAAAGGGGTTAACTTACATTTTATAGATCAGGTTAGTTCGGATGAGACAATAACAAATATGTATACTTCTTTCATTTTTATATAAATATACCTATTTATTGGTATGTTTTTTATTATTTTTATCTTTGAAATTGTAAAATATTTTTACTTTTTTTTTTCTTTTTCACTTTTTTAGTAAGTCCTTCTATGAGACTTTAACTTTTATTACTCTGATTAGTGGGGCTTTGCATTTCAATGCACCAGCACTGCAGTGTATTATAACTGTCAGTGTTAGGCTATGTTCACACGTTGCGTTTCTGATTAGTGTTTTTTTATGCAACTTAACCTACACCCCCTGGCCATTTTCTGTTTTTGCACTTCTGTTTTTTTGCTCCCCTTCTTCCAGAGCCAAAACTTTTTTATTTTTCTGTCAATATGGCTGTGTAAGGGCTTGTTTTTTGCCGGGCGAGTTGTACTTTTGAACAACACCATTGATTTTAGCAATGGTGTTGGTGGAGGATGACTCCTTCTGAATCCGGGCTAGCTCCAGCTGGTGTTGTCGGTCAGCTTGCGCCTGGCGCTCAGCAGCCTCTTGGTCAGCTTTGGCCTGTTGCTCTGCTCGCTCCTGGAACTTCAGGATCAGCTGCAGTCGTCCGTCACGATCATCTGTGGCGAGCTGCTCCAAGGCCATCTGCAGGTGGGGGTCCATACTACCCTGGCTGTGGGTATGGCTGTCAATCACAGGTGAGACCCCTGCAGCAGCGCCATCCGGGTCTTGGCTGGCTGCCCCATCATCAGGGCTCTGCTGTCGGACAGGCTCTGCATCACCTTGCAACAGTTCAGCAATCAAATGAGCCTTGGTTTTGCCCATGGGGTCAATCTGCCTCAGCTCACAGAGGGCAGTGATAGTGTCCTCTGACTGCTGGTGATACCAGTTCTCTCCACGTGTAGCCATTATTGGCAAATAAAAGATAGGACAGAAAAACAAGAGAAGGTAGGGGATGCAACTGCTACACGTATAGTAATGTCCCAGATACAAAAATATTAAAACACTGAGTCTGATTTCTTAAAACTCTGCACAGAATTCTCGCAAGAACCGTGCAAGTTTTCAGTGACAGGAATGATTGCTCAATCCAGCCACTGATGTTCTGTAATATCCCACCGCTGCCACCAATTTGTCAGGAAAATTCCAACACACACAGATGGACGACACCGGGGAGATAACACAGTATCTCACCGTGCCGTCACGCTGTCCGTATTTTGTCCGGAGTCGCCAGCACGCGATCCAGACTACTCTCTACGTAGGTATCGGTAAGCGACCAGTGAGCGTATGGCGCAACACCCTGGGTTCCACAGCCTGGAATCCGTGTTTAACGCCCTCAGTACGGTCACTGTCAGCTTCACGATAGCCCAATTATTAATACTCTCTGCCACCACCGGCCGAATTTGAAATATAATACAGGCCTGGCCGGACGCCTGCGTTTTGGTAGCGTATATGGCTTCGGGGAAGGGAACGATTACAGAACAAAAGAAACAGAACTATTAAATTTTATATTTAATCCAAAAGGGAGGCAGTGTTTAGGGAAAATATATACAATGATGTTACAAAGAGGACACTAAAATACATACGCATTTACATAAAATAAACAGGGTAAAAAGAAGACAACTTACTCTATACGATCGTGGAGACGATTCAATATAGGTGGAGGAGGGGCTCCCCGGTTGGAATATGCTGTTATTGAACAGGACCCGTTGCTTATAATTCTTATGTACATTTTTATTAAAAACGCTAATATTCTGCGATAACTCATCGCTCGTTGATCGCAGAAGCTTGCAAACTGCGCCATTTTTTCCCTTATGATTTTATCTTTATCTAGATATCACACATCACATAGCTGCCGTCTGCCATTCTGGTGTTTTTGCGCTACAGCTCCCTGATTTTGGTTACAGCCCTGGAAAACTACCTATACATTCCTGGGCTGATTTGGTCACTACACATATGGGTCCCGTTACTGTCGGACCTATGGAACTCACAAGATTTCAGATTTCATATCGGAGTCAGTGTGTCTACAAATTTTCCTTTGAGGCACGGGAAGCAGCCTCACGGATACACGCAAATTAGTGCAAGCCTGAATTTTAATTCCCTCCTGCGTCTTTCAGAGACAAGATGCTTGCTTCCTAACAAAGTTATAACACTCCTTGCCTGGCATCGTTTGCATAAGCTATTTCCCAGGCATGTGCTAATTGGGGCTTTTGTGCTGAGCAGAAGGGGAATAAGGGAGGGGGGTGAACATCTATGTCAGGTAGCTATAGAAGAACATTTCCCTGATATTAATATTTCCCTGACAATAGTCATATTTAGTGCTTACGTTGGCTGCACCTCTTCATCCTCACTATCGTAAATTACGGGTCGCTTACTTCCTCTGAGTCTGGACTTCCTTCCTAAAATATATAACAAAACTGATTATGATTCTCATTCACCTCCAGATTTACACATCAGAGAAGCAGTCTCCACCTCTCACCATGGAAGAAGTGGAACCTATTACACACTATAGGGATAAAACTATTGGGACACATACACATTACTCCTGGAGGAGTTACATGTTTAGGTGCTGGATTTATATACCCATGGCAAAGGAACCAAAAGAGAAAACCTTAACTCAATGATTATGAAGTGACTTTCCTTTCTTGTCCATACAGTGTAAAGCCTCCTTCAGATGCACGTGTTTTCAGTACATGTGGCATTCGCTTTCACACGCATCGGAGACACGTATCCACACATACAGGTGCATCTCACTAAATTAGAATATCATCAAAAAGTTAATTTATTTCATTTCTTCAGTAAAAAAAAGTGAAACTCGTATATTATATGAACATACATTTCAGTAGATCCACATTTCGAATTTTAAAATCATTTTTCAAGCTGGTGTTATAAAGTATTCTAATTTACTGAGATAATGACTTTTGTGTTTTCATTGGCTGTAAGCCATAATCATCAACGTTAACAGAAATAAACACTTGAAATAGATCACTCTGTTTGTAATGACTCTATATAATATATGAGTTTCACTTTTTGTATTGAAGAACTGAAATAAATTAACTTTTTGCTGATATTCTAATTAAGTGAGATGCACCTGTATCTATCATAATCTATGGTGATCTTCGCATGAACTGAACTGAGACCCGTCCGCTTTCTCCCGGCCACGCAGATGACAAGGGTCAATACACGTTTATGGCTGCGCGTAAAACATCCTTGTGACATCTGTGTGCTGTACATGTTTAACATTGCAAAGTATAGGAGAAGCTTTGGAATTGATATTTCTTAAGTCATAGTGGAGAAAAACGAATGGCACACGGATGGAACACTGATGGTCCAAAATACTGAGCACACCGATACCATTTTTTCCAGTACTGGTGTTATACGGACGTGTGACAGGTGGCTTAGTCAAAGCAATCTGTTAAATATGTCATCCATCAGGTAAAAAATCCTAAGCTGGAGGTCGCAACGAGGCAGACATAGAGCTTTTTCCCCGGGTATTGCAACCTAAGTTTTTTCCTCTCCTTCTAATAAGAGCCATAACCTTTTTTGTATTTCGACATAGCTGCATTTTTGCAGAACACCATTTATTCTATGAAATAACTGGAAACGGTGAGGAGAAAAACAGTGGTTCAACATTTTCTTTTTTCAGGTTTTGCATTAGCGCCACTCACTTTGTGGCAATCTGGCGGTGATCTGTTAACTTTGTTCTATGCGTCAGTTATGGGATACCAAATCTATGTAATTCTACTTTTGATTTACTACTTAAAAATAACATAATATACAAAAACAATTGGCTTTTGTCACCATATTCTGAGAGACATATTTTTTTTAAAAGTAGGCATCCGGCAGTCAAGATAACCCTTGTCAATCTGCATTCATACTGCACGGGGGGTCCATGGTCAGCAGAACTGATGGCCACTATGTTGAAGTCTGTTACATGCCACTATCACACTTGACAGTGGTATTAAAGAAGTAAAACTGATGTGAATGGAATAGGCTAGATACACAGTGTTTGTGCTCACTAGCAGGTGCATTCCCTCAAGTGGCACAGTCAGCATGGGTGTCAAGGCATCCGTGTGCTGTTAGGGTTCACGGTACAGTATACGTTTCTTTGCTGTGGCCTTCTGTGTAAAAAGGCACAGCCCACTGCAATTTAATTTTCCATTTTTTTACCGAGTTTTTAATTTATTTTTTATGATGTTCACTAAAGGGGTTAACTTACATTTTATAGATCAGGTTAGTTCGGATGAGACAATAACAAATATGTATACTTCTTTCATTTTTATATAAATATACCTATTTATTGGTATGTTTTTTATTATTTTTATCTTTGAAATTGTAAAATATTTTTACTTTTTTTTTTCTTTTTCACTTTTTTAGTAAGTCCTTCTATGAGACTTTAACTTTTATTACTCTGATTAGTGGGGCTTTGCATTTCAATGCACCAGCACTGCAGTGTATTATAACTGTCAGTGTTAGGCTATGTTCACACGTTGCGTTTCTGATTGGTGTTTTTTTATGCAACTTAACCTACACCCCCTGGCCATTTTCTGTTTTTGCACTTCTGTTTTTTTGCTCCCCTTCTTCCAGAGCCAAAACTTTTTTATTTTTCTGTCAATATGGCTGTGTAAGGGCTTGTTTTTTGCCGGGCGAGTTGTACTTTTGAACAACACCATTGATTTTAGCAATGGTGTTGGTGGAGGATGACTCCTTCTGAATCCGGGCTAGCTCCAGCTGGTGTTGTCGGTCAGCTTGCGCCTGGCGCTCCCGGTCAGCTCGGGCCTGGCGCTCAGCAGCCTCTTGGTCAGCTTTGGCCTGTTGCTCTGCTCGCTCCTGGAACTTCAAGATCAGCTGCAGTCGTCCGTCACGATCATCTGTGGCGAGCTGCTCCAAGGCCATCTGCAGGTGGGGGTCCATACTACCCTGGCTGTGGGTATGGCTGTCAATCACAGGTGAGACCCCTGCAGCAGCGCCATCCGGGTCTTGGCTGGCTGCCCCATCATCAGGGCTCTGCTGTCGGACAGGCTCTGCATCACCTTGCAACAGTTCAGCAATCAAATGAGCCTTGGTTTTGCCCATGGGGTCAATCTGCCTCAGCTCACAGAGGGCAGTGATAGTATCCTCTGACTGCTGGTGATACCAGTTCTCTCCACGTGTAGCCATTATTGGCAAATAAAAGATAGGACAGAAAAACAAGAGAAGGTAGGGGATGCAACTGCTACACGTATAGTAATGTCCCAGATACAAAAATATTAAAACACTGAGTCTGATTTCTTAAAACTCTGCACAGAATTCTCGCAAGAACCGTGCAAGTTTTCAGTGACAGGAATGATTGCTCAATCCAGCCACTGATGTTCTGTAATATCCCACCGCTGCCACCAATTTGTCAGGAAAATTCCAACACACACAGATGGACGACACCGGGGAGATAACACAGTATCTCACCGTGCCGTCACGCTGTCCGTATTTTGTCCGGAGTCGCCAGCACGCGATCCAGACTACTCTCTACGTAGGTATCGGTAAGCGACCAGTGAGCGTATGGCGCAACACCCTGGGTTCCACAGCCTGGAATCCGTGTTTAACGCCCTCAGTACGGTCACTGTCAGCTTCACGATAGCCCAATTATTAATACTCTCTGCCACCACCGGCCGAATTTGAAATATAATACAGGCCTGGCCGGACGCCTGCGTTTTGGTAGCGTATATGGCTTCGGGGAAGGGAACGATTACAGAACAAAAGAAACAGAACTATTAAATTTTATATTTAATCCAAAAGGGAGGCAGTGTTTAGGGAAAATATATACAATGATGTTACAAAGAGGACACTAAAATACATACGCATTTACATAAAATAAACAGGGTAAAAAGAAGACAACTTACTCTATACGATCGTGGAGACGATTCAATATAGGTGGAGGAGGGGCTCCCCGGTTGGAATATGCTGTTATTGAACAGGACCCGTTGCTTATAATTCTTATGTACATTTTTATTAAAAACGCTAAAATTCTGCGATAACTCATCGCTCGTTGATCGCAGAAGCTTGCAAACTGCGCCATTTTTTCCCTTATGATTTTATCTTTATCTAGATATCACACATCACATAGCTGCCGTCTGCCATTCTGGTGTTTTTGCGCTACAGCTCCCTGATTTTGGTTACAGCCCTGGAAAACTACCTATACATTCCTGGGCTGATTTGGTCACTACACATATGGGTCCCGTTACTGTCGGACCTATGGAACTCACAAGATTTCAGATTTCATATCGGAGTCAGTGTGTCTACAAATTTTCCTTTGAGGCACGGGAAGCAGCCTCACGGATACACGCAAATTAGTGCAAGCCTGAATTTTAATTCCCTCCTGCGTCTTTCAGAGACAAGATGCTTGCTTCCTAACAAAGTTATAACACTCCTTGCCTGGCATCGTTTGCATAAGCTATTTCCCAGGCATGTGCTAATTGGGGCTTTTGTGCTGAGCAGAAGGGGAATAAGGGAGGGGGGTGAACATCTATGTCAGGTAGCTATAGAAGAACATTTCCCTGATATTAATATTTCCCTGACAATAGTCATATTTAGTGCTTACGTTGGCTGCACCTCTTCATCCTCACTATCGTAAATTACGGGTCGCTTACTTCCTCTGAGTCTGGACTTCCTTCCTAAAATATATAACAAAACTGATTATGATTCTCATTCACCTCCAGATTTACACATCAGAGAAGCAGTCTCCACCTCTCACCATGGAAGAAGTGGAACCTATTACACACTATAGGGATAAAACTATTGGGACACATACACATTACTCCTGGAGGAGTTACATGTTTAGGTGCTGGATTTATATACCCATGGCAAAGGAACCAAAAGAGAAAACCTTAACTCAATGATTATGAAGTGACTTTCCTTTCTTGTCCATACAGTGTAAAGCCTCCTTCAGATGCACGTGTTTTCAGTACATGTGGCATTCGCTTTCACACGCATCGGAGACACGTATCCACACATACAGGTGCATCTCACTAAATTAGAATATCATCAAAAAGTTAATTTATTTCATTTCTTCAGTAAAAAAAAGTGAAACTCGTATATTATATGAACATACATTTCAGTAGATCCACATTTCGAATTTTAAAATCATTTTTCAAGCTGGTGTTATAAAGTATTCTAATTTACTGAGATAATGACTTTTGTGTTTTCATTGGCTGTAAGCCATAATCATCAGCATTAACAGAAATAAACACTTGAAATAGATCACTCTGTTTGTAATGACTATATAATATATGAGTTTCACTTTTTGTATTGAAGAACTGAAATAAATTAACTTTTTGCTGATATTCTAATTAAGTGAGATGCACCTGTATCTATCATAATCTATGGTGATCTTCGCATGAACTACACGGAGACCCGTCCGCTTTCTCCCGGCCACGCAGATGACAAGGGTAAATACACGTTTATGGCTGCGCGTAAAACATCCTTGTGACATCTGTGTGCTGTACATGTTTAACATTGCAAAGTATAGGAGAAGCTTTGGAATTGATATTTCTTAAGTCATAGTGGAGAAAAACGAATGGCACACGGATGGAACACTGATGGTCCAAAATACTGAGCACACCGATACCATTTTTTCCAGTACTGGTGTTATACGGACGTGTGACAGGTGGCTTAGTCAAAGCAATCTGTTAAATATGTCATCCATCAGGTAAAAAATCCTAAGCTGGAGGTCGCAACGAGGCAGACATAGAGCTTTTTCCCGGGGTATTGCAACCTACGTTTTTTCCTCTCCTTCTAATAAGAGCCATAACCTTTTTTGTATTTCGACATAGCTGCATTTTTGCAGAACACCATTTATTCTATGAAATAACTGGAAACGGTGAGGAGAAAAACAGTGGTTCAACATTTTCTTTTTTCAGGTTTTGCATTAGCGCCACTCACTTTGTGGCAATCTGGCGGTGATCTGTTAACTTTGTTCTATGCGTCAGTTATGGGATACCAAATCTATGTAATTCTACTTTTGATTTACTACTTAAAAATAACATAATATACAAAAACAATTGGCTTTTGTCACCATATTCTGAGAGACATATTTTTTTTAAAAGTAGGCATCCGGCAGTCAAGATAACCCTTGTCAATCTGCATTCATACTGCACGGGGGGTCCATGGTCAGCAGAACTGATGGCCACTATGTTGAAGTCTGTTACATGCCACTATCACACTTGACAGTGTATTAAAGAAGTAAAACTGATGTGAATGGAATAGGCTAGATACACAGTGTTTGTGCTCACTAGCAGGTGCATTCCCTCAAGTGGCACAGTCAGCATGGGTGTCAAGGCATCCGTGTGCTGTTAGGGTTCACGGTACAGTATACGTTTCTTTGCTGTGGCCTTCTGTGTAAGAAGGCACAGCCCACTGCAATTTAATTTTCCATTTTTTTACCGAGTTTTTAATTTATTTTTTATGATGTTCACTAAAGGGGTTAACTTACATTTTATAGATCAGGTTAGTTCGGATGAGACACTAACAAATATGTATACTTCTTTCATTTTTATATAAATATACCTATTTATTGGTATGTTTTTTATTATTTTTATCTTTGAAATTGTAAAATATTTTTACTTTTTTTTTTCTTTTTCACTTTTTTAGTAAGTCCTTCTATGAGACTTTAACTTTTATTACTCTGATTAGTGGGGCTTTGCATTTCAATGCACCAGCACTGCAGTGTATTATAACTGTCAGTGTTAGGCTATGTTCACACGTTGCGTTTCTGATTAGTGTTTTTTTATGCAACTTAACCTACACCCCCTGGCCATTTTCTGTTTTTGCACTTCTGTTTTTTTGCTCCCCTTCTTCCAGAGCCAAAACTTTTTTATTTTTCTGTCAATATGGCTGTGTAAGGGCTTGTTTTTTGCCGGGCGAGTTGTACTTTTGAACAACACCATTGATTTTAGCAATGGTGTTGGTGGAGGATGACTCCTTCTGAATCCGGGCTAGCTCCAGCTGGTGTTGTCGGTCAGCTTGCGCCTGGCGCTCCCGGTCAGCTCGGGCCTGGCGCTCAGCAGCCTCTTGGTCAGCTTTGGCCTGTTGCTCTGCTCGCTCCTGGAACTTCAGGATCAGCTGCAGTCGTCCGTCACGATCATCTGTGGCGAGCTGCTCCAAGGCCATCTGCAGGTGGGGGTCCATACTACCCTGGCTGTGGGTATGGCTGTCAATCACAGGTGAGACCCCTGCAGCAGCGCCATCCGGGTCTTGGCTGGCTGCCCCATCATCAGGGCTCTGCTGTCGGACAGGCTCTGCATCACCTTGCAACAGTTCAGCAATCAAATAAGCCTTGGTTTTGCCCATGGGGTCAATCTGCCTCAGCTCACAGAGGGCAGTGATAGTGTCCTCTGACTGCTGGTGATACCAGTTCTCTCCACGTGTAGCCATTATTGGCAAATAAAAGATAGGACAGAAAAACAAGAGAAGGTAGGGGATGCAACTGCTACACGTATAGTAATGTCCCAGATACAAAAATATTAAAACACTGAGTCTGATTTCTTAAAACTCTGCACAGAATTCTCGCAAGAACCGTGCAAGTTTTCAGTGACAGGAATGATTGCTCAATCCAGCCACTGATGTTCTGTAATATCCCACCGCTGCCACCAATTTGTCAGGAAAATTCCAACACACACAGATGGACGACACCGGGGAGATAACACAGTATCTCACCGTGCCGTCACGCTGTCCGTATTTTGTCCGGAGTCGCCAGCACGCGATCCAGACTACTCTCTACGTAGGTATCGGTAAGCGACCAGTGAGCGTATGGCGCAACACCCTGGGTTCCACAGCCTGGAATCCGTGTTTAACGCCCTCAGTACGGTCACTGTCAGCTTCACGATAGCCCAATTATTAATACTCTCTGCCACCACCGGCCGAATTTGAAATATAATACAGGCCTGGCCGGACGCCTGCGTTTTGGTAGCGTATATGGCTTCGGGGAAGGGAACGATTACAGAACAAAAGAAACAGAACTATTAAATTTTATATTTAATCCAAAAGGGAGGCAGTGTTTAGGGAAAATATATACAATGATGTTACAAAGAGGACACTAAAATACATACGCATTTACATAAAATAAACAGGGTAAAAAGAAGACAACTTACTCTATACGATCGTGGAGACGATTCAATATAGGTGGAGGAGGGGCTCCCCGGTTGGAATATGCTGTTATTGAACAGGACCCGTTGCTTATAATTCTTATGTACATTTTTATTAAAAACGCTAAAATTCTGCGATAACTCATCGCTCGTTGATCGCAGAAGCTTGCAAACTGCGCCATTTTTTCCCTTATGATTTTATCTTTATCTAGATATCACACATCACATAGCTGCCGTCTGCCATTCTGGTGTTTTTGCGCTACAGCTCCCTGATTTTGGTTACAGCCCTGGAAAACTACCTATACATTCCTGGGCTGATTTGGTCACTACACATATGGGTCCCGTTACTGTCGGACCTATGGAACTCACAAGATTTCAGATTTCATATCGGAGTCAGTGTGTCTACAAATTTTCCTTTGAGGCACGGGAAGCAGCCTCACGGATACACGCAAATTAGTGCAAGCCTGAATTTTAATTCCCTCCTGCGTCTTTCAGAGACAAGATGCTTGCTTCCTAACAAAGTTATAACACTCCTTGCCTGGCATCGTTTGCATAAGCTATTTCCCAGGCATGTGCTAATTGGGGCTTTTGTGCTGAGCAGAAGGGGAATAAGGGAGGGGGGTGAACATCTATGTCAGGTAGCTATAGAAGAACATTTCCCTGATATTAATATTTCCCTGACAATAGTCATATTTAGTGCTTACGTTGGCTGCACCTCTTCATCCTCACTATCGTAAATTACGGGTCGCTTACTTCCTCTGAGTCTGGACTTCCTTCCTAAAATATATAACAAAACTGATTATGATTCTCATTCACCTCCAGATTTACACATCAGAGAAGCAGTCTCCACCTCTCACCATGGAAGAAGTGGAACCTATTACACACTATAGGGATAAAACTATTGGGACACATACACATTACTCCTGGAGGAGTTACATGTTTAGGTGCTGGATTTATATACCCATGGCAAAGGAACCAAAAGAGAAAACCTTAACTCAATGATTATGAAGTGACTTTCCTTTCTTGTCCATACAGTGTAAAGCCTCCTTCAGATGCACGTGTTTTCAGTACATGTGGCATTCGCTTTCACACGCATCGGAGACACGTATCCACACATACAGGTGCATCTCACTAAATTAGAATATCATCAAAAAGTTAATTTATTTCATTTCTTCAGTAAAAAAAAGTGAAACTCGTATATTATATGAACATACATTTCAGTAGATCCACATTTCGAATTTTAAAATCATTTTTCAAGCTGGTGTTATAAAGTATTCTAATTTACTGAGATAATGACTTTTGTGTTTTCATTGGCTGTAAGCCATAATCATCAACGTTAACAGAAATAAACACTTGAAATAGATCACTCTGTTTGTAATGACTCTATATAATATATGAGTTTCACTTTTTGTATTGAAGAACTGAAATAAATTAACTTTTTGCTGATATTCTAATTAAGTGAGATGCACCTGTATCTATCATAATCTATGGTGATCTTCGCATGAACTGAACTGAGACCCGTCCGCTTTCTCCCGGCCACGCAGATGACAAGGGTCAATACACGTTTATGGCTGCGCGTAAAACATCCTTGTGACATCTGTGTGCTGTACATGTTTAACATTGCAAAGTATAGGAGAAGCTTTGGAATTGATATTTCTTAAGTCATAGTGGAGAAAAACGAATGGCACACGGATGGAACACTGATGGTCCAAAATACTGAGCACACCGATACCATTTTTTCCAGTACTGGTGTTATACGGACGTGTGACAGGTGGCTTAGTCAAAGCAATCTGTTAAATATGTCATCCATCAGGTAAAAAATCCTAAGCTGGAGGTCGCAACGAGGCAGACATAGAGCTTTTTCCCCGGGTATTGCAACCTAAGTTTTTTCCTCTCCTTCTAATAAGAGCCATAACCTTTTTTGTATTTCGACATAGCTGCATTTTTGCAGAACACCATTTATTCTATGAAATAACTGGAAACGGTGAGGAGAAAAACAGTGGTTCAACATTTTCTTTTTTCAGGTTTTGCATTAGCGCCACTCACTTTGTGGCAATCTGGCGGTGATCTGTTAACTTTGTTCTATGCGTCAGTTATGGGATACCAAATCTATGTAATTCTACTTTTGATTTACTACTTAAAAATAACATAATATACAAAAACAATTGGCTTTTGTCACCATATTCTGAGAGACATATTTTTTTTAAAAGTAGGCATCCGGCAGTCAAGATAACCCTTGTCAATCTGCATTCATACTGCACGGGGGGTCCATGGTCAGCAGAACTGATGGCCACTATGTTGAAGTCTGTTACATGCCACTATCACACTTGACAGTGGTATTAAAGAAGTAAAACTGATGTGAATGGAATAGGCTAGATACACAGTGTTTGTGCTCACTAGCAGGTGCATTCCCTCAAGTGGCACAGTCAGCATGGGTGTCAAGGCATCCGTGTGCTGTTAGGGTTCACGGTACAGTATACGTTTCTTTGCTGTGGCCTTCTGTGTAAGAAGGCACAGCCCACTGCAATTTAATTTTCCATTTTTTTACCGAGTTTTTAATTTATTTTTTATGATGTTCACTAAAGGGGTTAACTTACATTTTATAGATCAGGTTAGTTCGGATGAGACAATAACAAATATGTATACTTCTTTCATTTTTATATAAATATACCTATTTATTGGTATGTTTTTTATTATTTTTATCTTTGAAATTGTAAAATATTTTTACTTTTTTTTTTCTTTTTCACTTTTTTAGTAAGTCCTTCTATGAGACTTTAACTTTTATTACTCTGATTAGTGGGGCTTTGCATTTCAATGCACCAGCACTGCAGTGTATTATAACTGTCAGTGTTAGGCTATGTTCACACGTTGCGTTTCTGATTAGTGTTTTTTTATGCAACTTAACCTACACCCCCTGGCCATTTTCTGTTTTTGCACTTCTGTTTTTTTGCTCCCCTTCTTCCAGAGCCAAAACTTTTATATTTTTCTGTCAATATGGCTGTGTAAGGGCTTGTTTTTTGCCGGGCGAGTTGTACTTTTGAACAACACCATTGATTTTAGCAATGGTGTTGGTGGAGGATGACTCCTTCTGAATCCGGGCTAGCTCCAGCTGGTGTTGTCGGTCAGCTTGCGCCTGGCGCTCAGCAGCCTCTTGGTCAGCTTTGGCCTGTTGCTCTGCTCGCTCCTGGAACTTCAGGATCAGCTGCAGTCGTCCGTCACGATCATCTGTGGCGAGCTGCTCCAAGGCCATCTGCAGGTGGGGGTCCATACTACCCTGGCTGTGGGTATGGCTGTCAATCACAGGTGAGACCCCTGCAGCAGCGCCATCCGGGTCTTGGCTGGCTGCCCCATCATCAGGGCTCTGCTGTCGGACAGGCTCTGCATCACCTTGCAACAGTTCAGCAATCAAATGAGCCTTGGTTTTGCCCATGGGGTCAATCTGCCTCAGCTCACAGAGGGCAGTGATAGTGTCCTCTGACTGCTGGTGATACCAGTTCTCTCCACGTGTAGCCATTATTGGCAAATAAAAGATAGGACAGAAAAACAAGAGAAGGTAGGGGATGCAACTGCTACACGTATAGTAATGTCCCAGATACAAAAATATTAAAACACTGAGTCTGATTTCTTAAAACTCTGCACAGAATTCTCGCAAGAACCGTGCAAGTTTTCAGTGACAGGAATGATTGCTCAATCCAGCCACTGATGTTCTGTAATATCCCACCGCTGCCACCAATTTGTCAGGAAAATTCCAACACACACAGATGGACGACACCGGGGAGATAACACAGTATCTCACCATGCCGTCACGCTGTCCGTATTTTGTCCGGAGTCGCCAGCACGCGATCCAGACTACTCTCTACGTAGGTATCGGTAAGCGACCAGTGAGCGTATGGCGCAACACCCTGGGTTCCACAGCCTGGAATCCGTGTTTAACGCCCTCAGTACGGTCACTGTCAGCTTCACGATAGCCCAATTATTAATACTCTCTGCCACCACCGGCCGAATTTGAAATATAATACAGGCCTGGCCGGACGCCTGCGTTTTGGTAGCGTATATGGCTTCGGGGAAGGGAACGATTACAGAACAAAAGAAACAGAACTATTAAATTTTATATTTAATCCAAAAGGGAGGCAGTGTTTAGGGAAAATATATACAATGATGTTACAAAGAGGACACTAAAATACATACGCATTTACATAAAATAAACAGGGTAAAAAGAAGACAACTTACTCTATACGATCGTGGAGACGATTCAATATAGGTGGAGGAGGGGCTCCCCGGTTGGAATATGCTGTTATTGAACAGGACCCGTTGCTTATAATTCTTATGTACATTTTTATTAAAAACGCTAAAATTCTGCGATAACTCATCGCTCGTTGATCGCAGAAGCTTGCAAACTGCGCCATTTTTTCCCTTATGATTTTATCTTTATCTAGATATCACACATCACATAGCTGCCGTCTGCCATTCTGGTGTTTTTGCGCTACAGCTCCCTGATTTTGGTTACAGCCCTGGAAAACTACCTATACATTCCTGGGCTGATTTGGTCACTACACATATGGGTCCCGTTACTGTCGGACCTATGGAACTCACAAGATTTCAGATTTCATATCGGAGTCAGTGTGTCTACAAATTTTCCTTTGAGGCACGGGAAGCAGCCTCACGGATACACGCAAATTAGTGCAAGCCTGAATTTTAATTCCCTCCTGCGTCTTTCAGAGACAAGATGCTTGCTTCCTAACAAAGTTATAACACTCCTTGCCTGGCATCGTTTGCATAAGCTATTTCCCAGGCATGTGCTAATTGGGGCTTTTGTGCTGAGCAGAAGGGGAATAAGGGAGGGGGGTGAACATCTATGTCAGGTAGCTATAGAAGAACATTTCCCTGATATTAATATTTCCCTGACAATAGTCATATTTAGTGCTTACGTTGGCTGCACCTCTTCATCCTCACTATCGTAAATTACGGGTCGCTTACTTCCTCTGAGTCTGGACTTCCTTCCTAAAATATATAACAAAACTGATTATGATTCTCATTCACCTCCAGATTTACACATTAGAGAAGCAGTCTCCACCTCTCACCATGGAAGAAGTGGAACCTATTACACACTATAGGGATAAAACTATTGGGACACATACACATTACTCCTGGAGGAGTTACATGTTTAGGTGCTGGATTTATATACCCATGGCAAAGGAACCAAAAGAGAAAACCTTAACTCAATGATTATGAAGTGACTTTCCTTTCTTGTCCATACAGTGTAAAGCCTCCTTCAGATGCACGTGTTTTCAGTACATGTGGCATTCGCTTTCACACGCATCGGAGACACGTATCCACACATACAGGTGCATCTCACTAAATTAGAATATCATCAAAAAGTTAATTTATTTCATTTCTTCAGTAAAAAAAAGTGAAACTCGTATATTATATGAACATATATTTCAGTAGATCCACATTTCGAATTTTAAAATCATTTTTCAAGCTGGTGTTATAAAGTATTCTAATTTACTGAGACAATGACTTTTGTGTTTTCATTGGCTGTAAGCCATAATCATCAACGTTAACAGAAATAAACACTTGAAATAGATCACTCTGTTTGTAATGACTCTATATAATATATGAGTTTCACTTTTTGTATTGAAGAACTGAAATAAATTAACTTTTTGCTGATATTCTAATTAAGTGAGATGCACCTGTATCTATCATAATCTATGGTGATCTTCGCATGAACTGAACTGAGACCCGTCCGCTTTCTCCCGGCCACGCAGATGACAAGGGTAAATACACGTTTATGGCTGCGCGTAAAACATCCTTGTGACATCTGTGTGCTGTACATGTTTAACATTGCAAAGTATAGGAGAAGCTTTGGAATTGATATTTCTTAAGTCATAGTGGAGAAAAACGAATGGCACACGGATGGAACACTGATGGTCCAAAATACTGAGCACACCGATACCATTTTTTCCAGTACTGGTGTTATACGGACGTGTGACAGGTGGCTTAGTCAAAGCAATCTGTTAAATATGTCATCCATCAGGTAAAAAATCCTAAGCTGGAGGTCGCAACGAGGCAGACATAGAGCTTTTTCCCCGGGTATTGCAACCTAAGTTTTTTCCTCTCCTTCTAATAAGAGCCATAACCTTTTTTGTATTTCGACATAGCTGCATTTTTGCAGAACACCATTTATTCTATGAAATAACTGGAAACGGTGAGGAGAAAAACAGTGGTTCAACATTTTCTTTTTTCAGGTTTTGCATTAGCGCCACTCACTTTGTGGCAATCTGGCGGTGATCTGTTAACTTTGTTCTATGCGTCAGTTATGGGATACCAAATCTATGTAATTCTACTTTTGATTTACTACTTAAAAATAACATAATATACAAAAACAATTGGCTTTTGTCACCATATTCTGAGAGACATATTTTTTTTAAAAGTAGGCATCCGGCAGTCAAGATAACCCTTGTCAATCTGCATTCATACTGCACGGGGGGTCCATGGTCAGCAGAACTGATGGCCACTATGTTGAAGTCTGTTACATGCCACTATCACACTTGACAGTGGTATTAAAGAAGTAAAACTGATGTGAATGGAATAGGCTAGATACACAGTGTTTGTGCTCACTAGCAGGTGCATTCCCTCAAGTGGCACAGTCAGCATGGGTGTCAAGGCATCCGTGTGCTGTTAGGGTTCACGGTACAGTATACGTTTCTTTGCTGTGGCCTTCTGTGTAAGAAGGCACAGCCCACTGCAATTTAATTTTCCATTTTTTTACCGAGTTTTTAATTTATTTTTTATGATGTTCACTAAAGGGGTTAACTTACATTTTATAGATCAGGTTAGTTCGGATGAGACAATAACAAATATGTATACTTCTTTCATTTTTATATAAATATACCTATTTATTGGTATGTTTTTTATTATTTTTATCTTTGAAATTGTAAAATATTTTTACTTTTTTTTTTCTTTTTCACTTTTTTAGTAAGTCCTTCTATGAGACTTTAACTTTTATTACTCTGATTAGTGGGGCTTTGCATTTCAATGCACCAGCACTGCAGTGTATTATAACTGTCAGTGTTAGGCTATGTTCACACGTTGCGTTTCTGATTAGTGTTTTTTTATGCAACTTAACCTACACCCCCTGGCCATTTTCTGTTTTTGCACTTCTGTTTTTTTGCTCCCCTTCTTCCAGAGCCAAAACTTTTTTATTTTTCTGTCAATATGGCTGTGTAAGGGCTTGTTTTTTGCCGGGCGAGTTGTACTTTTGAACAACACCATTGATTTTAGCAATGGTGTTGGTGGAGGATGACTCCTTCTGAATCCGGGCTAGCTCCAGCTGGTGTTGTCGGTCAGCTTGCGCCTGGCGCTCCCGGTCAGCTCGGGCCTGGCGCTCAGCAGCCTCTTGGTCAGCTTTGGCCTGTTGCTCTGCTCGCTCCTGGAACTTCAGGATCAGCTGCAGTCGTCCGTCACGATCATCTGTGGCGAGCTGCTCCAAGGCCATCTGCAGGTGGGGGTCCATACTACCCTGGCTGTGGGTATGGCTGTCAATCACAGGTGAGACCCCTGCAGCAGCGCCATCCGGGTCTTGGCTGGCTGCCCCATCATCAGGGCTCTGCTGTCGGACAGGCTCTGCATCACCTTGCAACAGTTCAGCAATCAAATGAGCCTTGGTTTTGCCCATGGGGTCAATCTGCCTCAGCTCACAGAGGGCAGTGATAGTGTCCTCTGACTGCTGGTGATACCAGTTCTCTCCACGTGTAGCCATTATTGGCAAATAAAAGATAGGACAGAAAAACAAGAGAAGGTAGGGGATGCAACTGCTACACGTATAGTAATGTCCCAGATACAAAAATATTAAAACACTGAGTCTGATTTCTTAAAACTCTGCACAGAATTCTCGCAAGAACCGTGCAAGTTTTCAGTGACAGGAATGATTGCTCAATCCAGCCACTGATGTTCTGTAATATCCCACCGCTGCCACCAATTTGTCAGGAAAATTCCAACACACACAGATGGACGACACCGGGGAGATAACACAGTATCTCACCGTGCCGTCACGCTGTCCGTATTTTGTCCGGAGTCGCCAGCACGCGATCCAGACTACTCTCTACGTAGGTATCGGTAAGCGACCAGTGAGCGTATGGCGCAACACCCTGGGTTCCACAGCCTGGAATCCGTGTTTAACGCCCTCAGTACGGTCACTGTCAGCTTCACGATAGCCCAATTATTAATACTCTCTGCCACCACCGGCCGAATTTGAAATATAATACAGGCCTGGCCGGACGCCTGCGTTTTGGTAGCGTATATGGCTTCGGGGAAGGGAACGATTACAGAACAAAAGAAACAGAACTATTAAATTTTATATTTAATCCAAAAGGGAGGCAGTGTTTAGGGAAAATATATACAATGATGTTACAAAGAGGACACTAAAATACATACGCATTTACATAAAATAAACAGGGTAAAAAGAAGACAACTTACTCTATACGATCGTGGAGACGATTCAATATAGGTGGAGGAGGGGCTCCCCGGTTGGAATATGCTGTTATTGAACAGGACCCGTTGCTTATAATTCTTATGTACATTTTTATTAAAAACGCTAAAATTCTGCGATAACTCATCGCTCGTTGATCGCAGAAGCTTGCAAACTGCGCCATTTTTTCCCTTATGATTTTATCTTTATCTAGATATCACACATCACATAGCTGCCGTCTGCCATTCTGGTGTTTTTGCGCTACAGCTCCCTGATTTTGGTTACAGCCCTGGAAAACTACCTATACATTCCTGGGCTGATTTGGTCACTACACATATGGGTCCCGTTACTGTCGGACCTATGGAACTCACAAGATTTCAGATTTCATATCGGAGTCAGTGTGTCTACAAATTTTCCTTTGAGGCACGGGAAGCAGCCTCACGGATACACGCAAATTAGTGCAAGCCTGAATTTTAATTCCCTCCTGCGTCTTTCAGAGACAAGATGCTTGCTTCCTAACAAAGTTATAACACTCCTTGCCTGGCATCGTTTGCATAAGCTATTTCCCAGGCATGTGCTAATTGGGGCTTTTGTGCTGAGCAGAAGGGGAATAAGGGAGGGGGGTGAACATCTATGTCAGGTAGCTATAGAAGAACATTTCCCTGATATTAATATTTCCCTGACAATAGTCATATTTAGTGCTTACGTTGGCTGCACCTCTTCATCCTCACTATCGTAAATTACGGGTCGCTTACTTCCTCTGAGTCTGGACTTCCTTCCTAAAATATATAACAAAACTGATTATGATTCTCATTCACCTCCAGATTTACACATCAGAGAAGCAGTCTCCACCTCTCACCATGGAAGAAGTGGAACCTATTACACACTATAGGGATAAAACTATTGGGACACATACACATTACTCCTGGAGGAGTTACATGTTTAGGTGCTGGATTTATATACCCATGGCAAAGGAACCAAAAGAGAAAACCTTAACTCAATGATTATGAAGTGACTTTCCTTTCTTGTCCATACAGTGTAAAGCCTCCTTCAGATGCACGTGTTTTCAGTACATGTGGCATTCGCTTTCACACGCATCGGAGACACGTATCCACACATACAGGTGCATCTCACTAAATTAGAATATCATCAAAAAGTTAATTTATTTCATTTCTTCAGTAAAAAAAAGTGAAACTCGTATATTATATGAACATACATTTCAGTAGATCCACATTTCGAATTTTAAAATCATTTTTCAAGCTGGTGTTATAAAGTATTCTAATTTACTGAGATAATGACTTTTGTGTTTTCATTGGCTGTAAGCCATAATCATCAACGTTAACAGAAATAAACACTTGAAATAGATCACTCTGTTTGTAATGACTCTATATAATATATGAGTTTCACTTTTTGTATTGAAGAACTGAAATAAATTAACTTTTTGCTGATATTCTAATTAAGTGAGATGCACCTGTATCTATCATAATCTATGGTGATCTTCGCATGAACTGAACTGAGACCCGTCCGCTTTCTCCCGGCCACGCAGATGACAAGGGTCAATACACGTTTATGGCTGCGCGTAAAACATCCTTGTGACATCCGTGTGCTGTACATGTTTAACATTGCAAAGTATAGGAGAAGCTTTGGAATTGATATTTCTTAAGTCATAGTGGAGAAAAACGAATGGCACACGGATGGAACACTGATGGTCCAAAATACTGAGCACACCGATACCATTTTTTCCAGTACTGGTGTTATACGGACGTGTGACAGGTGGCTTAGTCAAAGCAATCTGTTAAATATGTCATCCATCAGGTAAAAAATCCTAAGCTGGAGGTCGCAACGAGGCAGACATAGAGCTTTTTCCCCGGGTATTGCAACCTAAGTTTTTTCCTCTCCTTCTAATAAGAGCCATAACCTTTTTTGTATTTCGACATAGCTGCATTTTTGCAGAACACCATTTATTCTATGAAATAACTGGAAACGGTGAGGAGAAAAACAGTGGTTCAACATTTTCTTTTTTCAGGTTTTGCATTAGCGCCACTCACTTTGTGGCAATCTGGCGGTGATCTGTTAACTTTGTTCTATGCGTCAGTTATGGGATACCAAATCTATGTAATTCTACTTTTGATTTACTACTTAAAAATAACATAATATACAAAAACAATTGGCTTTTGTCACCATATTCTGAGAGACATATTTTTTTTAAAAGTAGGCATCCGGCAGTCAAGATAACCCTTGTCAATCTGCATTCATACTGCACGGGGGGTCCATGGTCAGCAGAACTGATGGCCACTATGTTGAAGTCTGTTACATGCCACTATCACACTTGACAGTGGTATTAAAGAAGTAAAACTGATGTGAATGGAATAGGCTAGATACACAGTGTTTGTGCTCACTAGCAGGTGCATTCCCTCAAGTGGCACAGTCAGCATGGGTGTCAAGGCATCCGTGTGCTGTTAGGGTTCACGGTACAGTATACGTTTCTTTGCTGTGGCCTTCTGTGTAAGAAGGCACAGCCCACTGCAATTAAATTTTCCATTTTTTTACCGAGTTTTTAATTTATTTTTTATGATGTTCACTAAAGGGGTTAACTTACATTTTATAGATCAGGTTAGTTCGGATGAGACAATAACAAATATGTATACTTCTTTCATTTTTATATAAATATACCTATTTATTGGTATGTTTTTTATTATTTTTATCTTTGAAATTGTAAAATATTTTTACTTTTTTTTTTCTTTTTCACTTTTTTAGTAAGTCCTTCTATGAGACTTTAACTTTTATTACTCTGATTAGTGGGGCTTTGCATTTCAATGCACCAGCACTGCAGTGTATTATAACTGTCAGTGTTAGGCTATGTTCACACGTTGCGTTTCTGATTAGTGTTTTTTTATGCAACTTAACCTACACCCCCTGGCCATTTTCTGTTTTTGCACTTCTGTTTTTTTGCTCCCCTTCTTCCAGAGCCAAAACTTTTTTATTTTTCTGTCAATATGGCTGTGTAAGGGCTTGTTTTTTGCCGGGCGAGTTGTACTTTTGAACAACACCATTGATTTTAGCAATGGTGTTGGTGGAGGATGACTCCTTCTGAATCCGGGCTAGCTCCAGCTGGTGTTGTCGGTCAGCTTGCGCCTGGCGCTCCCGGTCAGCTCGGGCCTGGCGCTCAGCAGCCTCTTGGTCAGCTTTGGCCTGTTGCTCTGCTCGCTCCTGGAACTTCAGGATCAGCTGCAGTCGTCCGTCACGATCATCTGTGGCGAGCTGCTCCAAGGCCATCTGCAGGTGGGGGTCCATACTACCCTGGCTGTGGGTATGGCTGTCAATCACAGGTGAGACCCCTGCAGCAGCGCCATCCGGGTCTTGGCTGGCTGCCCCATCATCAGGGCTCTGCTGTCGGACAGGCTCTGCATCACCTTGCAACAGTTCAGCAATCAAATGAGCCTTGGTTTTGCCCATGGGGTCAATCTGCCTCAGCTCACAGAGGGCAGTGATAGTGTCCTCTGACTGCTGGTGATACCAGTTCTCTCCACGTGTAGCCATTATTGGCAAATAAAAGATAGGACAGAAAAACAAGAGAAGGTAGGGGATGCAACTGCTACACGTATAGTAATGTCCCAGATACAAAAATATTAAAACACTGAGTCTGATTTCTTAAAACTCTGCACAGAATTCTCGCAAGAACCGTGCAAGTTTTCAGTGACAGGAATGATTGCTCAATCCAGCCACTGATGTTCTGTAATATCCCACCGCTGCCACCAATTTGTCAGGAAAATTCCAACACACACAGATGGACGACACCGGGGAGATAACACAGTATCTCACCGTGCCGTCACGCTGTCCGTATTTTGTCCGGAGTCGCCAGCACGCGATCCAGACTACTCTCTACGTAGGTATCGGTAAGCGACCAGTGAGCGTATGGCGCAACACCCTGGGTTCCACAGCCTGGAATCCGTGTTTAACGCCCTCAGTACGGTCACTGTCAGCTTCACGATAGCCCAATTATTAATACTCTCTGCCACCACCGGCCGAATTTGAAATATAATACAGGCCTGGCCGGACGCCTGCGTTTTGGTAGCGTATATGGCTTCGGGGAAGGGAACGATTACAGAACAAAAGAAACAGAACTATTAAATTTTATATTTAATCCAAAAGGGAGGCAGTGTTTAGGGAAAATATATACAATGATGTTACAAAGAGGACACTAAAATACATACGCATTTACATAAAATAAACAGGGTAAAAAGAAGACAACTTACTCTATACGATCGTGGAGACGATTCAATATAGGTGGAGGAGGGGCTCCCCGGTTGGAATATGCTGTTGTTGAACAGGACCCGTTGCTTATAATTCTTATGTACATTTTTATTAAAAACGCTAAAATTCTGCGATAACTCATCGCTCGTTGATCGCAGAAGCTTGCAAACTGCGCCATTTTTTCCCTTATGATTTTATCTTTATCTAGATATCACACATCACATAGCTGCCGTCTGCCATTCTGGTGTTTTTGCGCTACAGCTCCCTGATTTTGGTTACAGCCCTGGAAAACTACCTATACATTCCTGGGCTGATTTGGTCACTACACATATGGGTCCCGTTACTGTCGGACCTATGGAACTCACAAGATTTCAGATTTCATATCGGAGTCAGTGTGTCTACAAATTTTCCTTTGAGGCACGGGAAGCAGCCTCACGGATACACGCAAATTAGTGCAAGCCTGAATTTTAATTCCCTCCTGCGTCTTTCAGAGACAAGATGCTTGCTTCCTAACAAAGTTATAACACTCCTTGCCTGGCATCGTTTGCATAAGCTATTTCCCAGGCATGTGCTAATTGGGGCTTTTGTGCTGAGCAGAAGGGGAATAAGGGAGGGGGGTGAACATCTATGTCAGGTAGCTATAGAAGAACATTTCCCTGATGTTAATATTTCCCTGACAATAGTCATATTTAGTGCTTACGTTGGCTGCACCTCTTCATCCTCACTATCGTAAATTACGGGTCGCTTACTTCCTCTGAGTCTGGACTTCCTTCCTAAAATATATAACAAAACTGATTATGATTCTCATTCACCTCCAGATTTACACATCAGAGAAGCAGTCTCCACCTCTCACCATGGAAGAAGTGGAACCTATTACACACTATAGGGATAAAACTATTGGGACACATACACATTACTCCTGGAGGAGTTACATGTTTAGGTGCTGGATTTATATACCCATGGCAAAGGAACCAAAAGAGAAAACCTTAACTCAATGATTATGAAGTGACTTTCCTTTCTTGTCCATACAGTGTAAAGCCTCCTTCAGATGCACGTGTTTTCAGTACATGTGGCATTCGCTTTCACACGCATCGGAGACACGTATCCACACATACAGGTGCATCTCACTAAATTAGAATATCATCAAAAAGTTAATTTATTTCATTTCTTCAGTAAAAAAAAGTGAAACTCGTATATTATATGAACATACATTTCAGTAGATCCACATTTCGAATTTTAAAATCATTTTTCAAGCTGGCGTTATAAAGTATTCTAATTTACTGAGATAATGACTTTTGTGTTTTCATTGGCTGTAAGCCATAATCATCAACGTTAACAGAAATAAACACTTGAAATAGATCACTCTGTTTGTAATGACTCTATATAATATATGAGTTTCACTTTTTGTATTGAAGAACTGAAATAAATTAACTTTTTGCTGATATTCTAATTAAGTGAGATGCACCTGTATCTATCATAATCTATGGTGATCTTCGCATGAACTGAACTGAGACCCGTCCGCTTTCTCCCGGCCACGCAGATGACAAGGGTCAATACACGTTTATGGCTGCGCGTAAAACATCCTTGTGACATCCGTGTGCTGTACATGTTTAACATTGCAAAGTATAGGAGAAGCTTTGGAATTGATATTTCTTAAGTCATAGTGGAGAAAAACGAATGGCACACGGATGGAACACTGATGGTCCAAAATACTGAGCACACCGATACCATTTTTTCCAGTACTGGTGTTATACGGACGTGTGACAGGTGGCTTAGTCAAAGCAATCTGTTAAATATGTCATCCATCAGGTAAAAAATCCTAAGCTGGAGGTCGCAACGAGGCAGACATAGAGCTTTTTCCCCGGGTATTGCAACCTAAGTTTTTTCCTCTCCTTCTAATAAGAGCCATAACCTTTTTTGTATTTCGACATAGCTGCATTTTTGCAGAACACCATTTATTCTATGAAATAACTGGAAACGGTGAGGAGAAAAACAGTGGTTCAACATTTTCTTTTTTCAGGTTTTGCATTAGCGCCACTCACTTTGTGGCAATCTGGCGGTGATCTGTTAACTTTGTTCTATGCGTCAGTTATGGGATACCAAATCTATGTAATTCTACTTTTGATTTACTACTTAAAAATAACATAATATACAAAAACAATTGGCTTTTGTCACCATATTCTGAGAGACATATTTTTTTTAAAAGTAGGCATCCGGCAGTCAAGATAACCCTTGTCAATCTGCATTCATACTGCACGGGGGGTCCATGGTCAGCAGAACTGATGGCCACTATGTTGAAGTCTGTTACATGCCACTATCACACTTGACAGTGGTATTAAAGAAGTAAAACTGATGTGAATGGAATAGGCTAGATACACAGTGTTTGTGCTCACTAGCAGGTGCATTCCCTCAAGTGGCACAGTCAGCATGGGTGTCAAGGCATCCGTGTGCTGTTAGGGTTCACGGTACAGTATACGTTTCTTTGCTGTGGCCTTCTGTGTAAGAAGGCACAGCCCACTGCAATTAAATTTTCCATTTTTTTACCGAGTTTTTAATTTATTTTTTATGATGTTCACTAAAGGGGTTAACTTACATTTTATAGATCAGGTTAGTTCGGATGAGACAATAACAAATATGTATACTTCTTTCATTTTTATATAAATATACCTATTTATTGGTATGTTTTTTATTATTTTTATCTTTGAAATTGTAAAATATTTTTACTTTTTTTTTTCTTTTTCACTTTTTTAGTAAGTCCTTCTATGAGACTTTAACTTTTATTACTCTGATTAGTGGGGCTTTGCATTTCAATGCACCAGCACTGCAGTGTATTATAACTGTCAGTGTTAGGCTATGTTCACACGTTGCGTTTCTGATTAGTGTTTTTTTATGCAACTTAACCTACACCCCCTGGCCATTTTCTGTTTTTGCACTTCTGTTTTTTTGCTCCCCTTCTTCCAGAGCCAAAACTTTTTTATTTTTCTGTCAATATGGCTGTGTAAGGGCTTGTTTTTTGCCGGGCGAGTTGTACTTTTGAACAACACCATTGATTTTAGCAATGGTGTTGGTGGAGGATGACTCCTTCTGAATCCGGGCTAGCTCCAGCTGGTGTTGTCGGTCAGCTTGCGCCTGGCGCTCCCGGTCAGCTCGGGCCTGGCGCTCAGCAGCCTCTTGGTCAGCTTTGGCCTGTTGCTCTGCTCGCTCCTGGAACTTCAGGATCAGCTGCAGTCGTCCGTCACGATCATCTGTGGCGAGCTGCTCCAAGGCCATCTGCAGGTGGGGGTCCATACTACCCTGGCTGTGGGTATGGCTGTCAATCACAGGTGAGACCCCTGCAGCAGCGCCATCCGGGTCTTGGCTGGCTGCCCCATCATCAGGGCTCTGCTGTCGGACAGGCTCTGCATCACCTTGCAACAGTTCAGCAATCAAATGAGCCTTGGTTTTGCCCATGGGGTCAATCTGCCTCAGCTCACAGAGGGCAGTGATAGTGTCCTCTGACTGCTGGTGATACCAGTTCTCTCCACGTGTAGCCATTATTGGCAAATAAAAGATAGGACAGAAAAACAAGAGAAGGTAGGGGATGCAACTGCTACACGTATAGTAATGTCCCAGATACAAAAATATTAAAACACTGAGTCTGATTTCTTAAAACTCTGCACAGAATTCTCGCAAGAACCGTGCAAGTTTTCAGTGACAGGAATGATTGCTCAATCCAGCCACTGATGTTCTGTAATATCCCACCGCTGCCACCAATTTGTCAGGAAAATTCCAACACACACAGATGGACGACACCGGGGAGATAACACAGTATCTCACCGTGCCGTCACGCTGTCCGTATTTTGTCCGGAGTCGCCAGCACGCGATCCAGACTACTCTCTACGTAGGTATCGGTAAGCGACCAGTGAGCGTATGGCGCAACACCCTGGGTTCCACAGCCTGGAATCCGTGTTTAACGCCCTCAGTACGGTCACTGTCAGCTTCACGATAGCCCAATTATTAATACTCTCTGCCACCACCGGCCGAATTTGAAATATAATACAGGCCTGGCCGGACGCCTGCGTTTTGGTAGCGTATATGGCTTCGGGGAAGGGAACGATTACAGAACAAAAGAAACAGAACTATTAAATTTTATATTTAATCCAAAAGGGAGGCAGTGTTTAGGGAAAATATATACAATGATGTTACAAAGAGGACACTAAAATACATACGCATTTACATAAAATAAACAGGGTAAAAAGAAGACAACTTACTCTATACGATCGTGGAGACGATTCAATATAGGTGGAGGAGGGGCTCCCCGGTTGGAATATGCTGTTGTTGAACAGGACCCGTTGCTTATAATTCTTATGTACATTTTTATTAAAAACGCTAAAATTCTGCGATAACTCATCGCTCGTTGATCGCAGAAGCTTGCAAACTGCGCCATTTTTTCCCTTATGATTTTATCTTTATCTAGATATCACACATCACATAGCTGCCGTCTGCCATTCTGGTGTTTTTGCGCTACAGCTCCCTGATTTTGGTTACAGCCCTGGAAAACTACCTATACATTCCTGGGCTGATTTGGTCACTACACATATGGGTCCCGTTACTGTCGGACCTATGGAACTCACAAGATTTCAGATTTCATATCGGAGTCAGTGTGTCTACAAATTTTCCTTTGAGGCACGGGAAGCAGCCTCACGGATACACGCAAATTAGTGCAAGCCTGAATTTTAATTCCCTCCTGCGTCTTTCAGAGACAAGATGCTTGCTTCCTAACAAAGTTATAACACTCCTTGCCTGGCATCGTTTGCATAAGCTATTTCCCAGGCATGTGCTAATTGGGGCTTTTGTGCTGAGCAGAAGGGGAATAAGGGAGGGGGGTGAACATCTATGTCAGGTAGCTATAGAAGAACATTTCCCTGATATTAATATTTCCCTGACAATAGTCATATTTAGTGCTTACGTTGGCTGCACCTCTTCATCCTCACTATCGTAAATTACGGGTCGCTTACTTCCTCTGAGTCTGGACTTCCTTCCTAAAATATATAACAAAACTGATTATGATTCTCATTCACCTCCAGATTTACACATCAGAGAAGCAGTCTCCACCTCTCACCATGGAAGAAGTGGAACCTATTACACACTATAGGGATAAAACTATTGGGACACATACACATTACTCCTGGAGGAGTTACATGTTTAGGTGCTGGATTTATATACCCATGGCAAAGGAACCAAAAGAGAAAACCTTAACTCAATGATTATGAAGTGACTTTCCTTTCTTGTCCATACAGTGTAAAGCCTCCTTCAGATGCACGTGTTTTCAGTACATGTGGCATTCGCTTTCACACGCATCGGAGACACGTATCCACACATACAGGTGCATCTCACTAAATTAGAATATCATCAAAAAGTTAATTTATTTCATTTCTTCAGTAAAAAAAAGTGAAACTCGTATATTATATGAACATACATTTCAGTAGATCCACATTTCGAATTTTAAAATCATTTTTCAAGCTGGCGTTATAAAGTATTCTAATTTACTGAGATAATGACTTTTGTGTTTTCATTGGCTGTAAGCCATAATCATCAACGTTAACAGAAATAAACACTTGAAATAGATCACTCTGTTTGTAATGACTCTATATAATATATGAGTTTCACTTTTTGTATTGAAGAACTGAAATAAATTAACTTTTTGCTGATATTCTAATTAAGTGAGATGCACCTGTATCTATCATAATCTATGGTGATCTTCGCATGAACTGAACTGAGACCCGTCCGCTTTCTCCCGGCCACGCAGATGACAAGGGTCAATACACGTTTATGGCTGCGCGTAAAACATCCTTGTGACATCTGTGTGCTGTACATGTTTAACATTGCAAAGTATAGGAGAAGCTTTGGAATTGATATTTCTTAAGTCATAGTGGAGAAAAACGAATGGCACACGGATGGAACACTGATGGTCCAAAATACTGAGCACACCGATACCATTTTTTCCAGTACTGGTGTTATACGGACGTGTGACAGGTGGCTTAGTCAAAGCAATCTGTTAAATATGTCATCCATCAGGTAAAAAATCCTAAGCTGGAGGTCGCAACGAGGCAGACATAGAGCTTTTTCCCCGGGTATTGCAACCTAAGTTTTTTCCTCTCCTTCTAATAAGAGCCATAACCTTTTTTGTATTTCGACATAGCTGCATTTTTGCAGAACACCATTTATTCTATGAAATAACTGGAAACGGTGAGGAGAAAAACAGTGGTTCAACATTTTCTTTTTTCAGGTTTTGCATTAGCGCCACTCACTTTGTGGCAATCTGGCGGTGATCTGTTAACTTTGTTCTATGCGTCAGTTATGGGATACCAAATCTATGTAATTCTACTTTTGATTTACTACTTAAAAATAACATAATATACAAAAACAATTGGCTTTTGTCACCATATTCTGAGAGACATATTTTTTTTAAAAGTAGGCATCCGGCAGTCAAGATAACCCTTGTCAATCTGCATTCATACTGCACGGGGGGTCCATGGTCAGCAGAACTGATGGCCACTATGTTGAAGTCTGTTACATGCCACTATCACACTTGACAGTGGTATTAAAGAAGTAAAACTGATGTGAATGGAATAGGCTAGATACACAGTGTTTGTGCTCACTAGCAGGTGCATTCCCTCAAGTGGCACAGTCAGCATGGGTGTCAAGGCATCCGTGTGCTGTTAGGGTTCACGGTACAGTATACGTTTCTTTGCTGTGGCCTTCTGTGTAAGAAGGCACAGCCCACTGCAATTAAATTTTCCATTTTTTTACCGAGTTTTTAATTTATTTTTTATGATGTTCACTAAAGGGGTTAACTTACATTTTATAGATCAGGTTAGTTCGGATGAGACAATAACAAATATGTATACTTCTTTCATTTTTATATAAATATACCTATTTATTGGTATGTTTTTTATTATTTTTATCTTTGAAATTGTAAAATATTTTTACTTTTTTTTTTCTTTTTCACTTTTTTAGTAAGTCCTTCTATGAGACTTTAACTTTTATTACTCTGATTAGTGGGGCTTTGCATTTCAATGCACCAGCACTGCAGTGTATTATAACTGTCAGTGTTAGGCTATGTTCACACGTTGCGTTTCTGATTAGTGTTTTTTTATGCAACTTAACCTACACCCCCTGGCCATTTTCTGTTTTTGCACTTCTGTTTTTTTGCTCCCCTTCTTCCAGAGCCAAAACTTTTTTATTTTTCTGTCAATATGGCTGTGTAAGGGCTTGTTTTTTGCCGGGCGAGTTGTACTTTTGAACAACACCATTGATTTTAGCAATGGTGTTGGTGGAGGATGACTCCTTCTGAATCCGGGCTAGCTCCAGCTGGTGTTGTCGGTCAGCTTGCGCCTGGCGCTCCCGGTCAGCTCGGGCCTGGCGCTCAGCAGCCTCTTGGTCAGCTTTGGCCTGTTGCTCTGCTCGCTCCTGGAACTTCAGGATCAGCTGCAGTCGTCCGTCACGATCATCTGTGGCGAGCTGCTCCAAGGCCATCTGCAGGTGGGGGTCCATACTACCCTGGCTGTGGGTATGGCTGTCAATCACAGGTGAGACCCCTGCAGCAGCGCCATCCGGGTCTTGGCTGGCTGCCCCATCATCAGGGCTCTGCTGTCGGACAGGCTCTGCATCACCTTGCAACAGTTCAGCAATCAAATGAGCCTTGGTTTTGCCCATGGGGTCAATCTGCCTCAGCTCACAGAGGGCAGTGATAGTGTCCTCTGACTGCTGGTGATACCAGTTCTCTCCACGTGTAGCCATTATTGGCAAATAAAAGATAGGACAGAAAAACAAGAGAAGGTAGGGGATGCAACTGCTACACGTATAGTAATGTCCCAGATACAAAAATATTAAAACACTGAGTCTGATTTCTTAAAACTCTGCACAGAATTCTCGCAAGAACCGTGCAAGTTTTCAGTGACAGGAATGATTGCTCAATCCAGCCACTGATGTTCTGTAATATCCCACCGCTGCCACCAATTTGTCAGGAAAATTCCAACACACACAGATGGACGACACCGGGGAGATAACACAGTATCTCACCGTGCCGTCACGCTGTCCGTATTTTGTCCGGAGTCGCCAGCACGCGATCCAGACTACTCTCTACGTAGGTATCGGTAAGCGACCAGTGAGCGTATGGCGCAACACCCTGGGTTCCACAGCCTGGAATCCGTGTTTAACGCCCTCAGTACGGTCACTGTCAGCTTCACGATAGCCCAATTATTAATACTCTCTGCCACCACCGGCCGAATTTGAAATATAATACAGGCCTGGCCGGACGCCTGCGTTTTGGTAGCGTATATGGCTTCGGGGAAGGGAACGATTACAGAACAAAAGAAACAGAACTATTAAATTTTATATTTAATCCAAAAGGGAGGCAGTGTTTAGGGAAAATATATACAATGATGTTACAAAGAGGACACTAAAATACATACGCATTTACATAAAATAAACAGGGTAAAAAGAAGACAACTTACTCTATACGATCGTGGAGACGATTCAATATAGGTGGAGGAGGGGCTCCCCGGTTGGAATATGCTGTTGTTGAACAGGACCCGTTGCTTATAATTCTTATGTACATTTTTATTAAAAACGCTAAAATTCTGCGATAACTCATCGCTCGTTGATCGCAGAAGCTTGCAAACTGCGCCATTTTTTCCCTTATGATTTTATCTTTATCTAGATATCACACATCACATAGCTGCCGTCTGCCATTCTGGTGTTTTTGCGCTACAGCTCCCTGATTTTGGTTACAGCCCTGGAAAACTACCTATACATTCCTGGGCTGATTTGGTCACTACACATATGGGTCCCGTTACTGTCGGACCTATGGAACTCACAAGATTTCAGATTTCATATCGGAGTCAGTGTGTCTACAAATTTTCCTTTGAGGCACGGGAAGCAGCCTCACGGATACACGCAAATTAGTGCAAGCCTGAATTTTAATTCCCTCCTGCGTCTTTCAGAGACAAGATGCTTGCTTCCTAACAAAGTTATAACACTCCTTGCCTGGCATCGTTTGCATAAGCTATTTCCCAGGCATGTGCTAATTGGGGCTTTTGTGCTGAGCAGAAGGGGAATAAGGGAGGGGGGTGAACATCTATGTCAGGTAGCTATAGAAGAACATTTCCCTGATATTAATATTTCCCTGACAATAGTCATATTTAGTGCTTACGTTGGCTGCACCTCTTCATCCTCACTATCGTAAATTACGGGTCGCTTACTTCCTCTGAGTCTGGACTTCCTTCCTAAAATATATAACAAAACTGATTATGATTCTCATTCACCTCCAGATTTACACATCAGAGAAGCAGTCTCCACCTCTCACCATGGAAGAAGTGGAACCTATTACACACTATAGGGATAAAACTATTGGGACACATACACATTACTCCTGGAGGAGTTACATGTTTAGGTGCTGGATTTATATACCCATGGCAAAGGAACCAAAAGAGAAAACCTTAACTCAATGATTATGAAGTGACTTTCCTTTCTTGTCCATACAGTGTAAAGCCTCCTTCAGATGCACGTGTTTTCAGTACATGTGGCATTCGCTTTCACACGCATCGGAGACACGTATCCACACATACAGGTGCATCTCACTAAATTAGAATATCATCAAAAAGTTAATTTATTTCATTTCTTCAGTAAAAAAAAGTGAAACTCGTATATTATATGAACATACATTTCAGTAGATCCACATTTCGAATTTTAAAATCATTTTTCAAGCTGGTGTTATAAAGTATTCTAATTTACTGAGATAATGACTTTTGTGTTTTCATTGGCTGTAAGCCATAATCATCAGCATTAACAGAAATAAACACTTGAAATAGATCACTCTGTTTGTAATGACTCTATATAATATATGAGTTTCACTTTTTGTATTGAAGAACTGAAATAAATTAACTTTTTGCTGATATTCTAATTAAGTGAGATGCACCTGTATCTATCATAATCTATGGTGATCTTCGCATGAACTGAACTGAGACCCGTCCGCTTTCTCCCGGCCACGCAGATGACAAGGGTCAATACATGTTTATGGCTGCGCGTAAAACATCCTTGTGACATCTGTGTGCTGTACATGTTTAACATTGCAAAGTATAGGAGAAGCTTTGGAATTGATATTTCTTAAGTCATAGTGGAGAAAAACGAATGGCACACGGATGGAACACTGATGGTCCAAAATACTGAGCACACCGATACCATTTTTTCCAGTACTGGTGTTATACGGACGTGTGACAGGTGGCTTAGTCAAAGCAATCTGTTAAATATGTCATCCATCAGGTAAAAAATCCTAAGCTGGAGGTCGCAACGAGGCAGACATAGAGCTTTTTCCCCGGGTATTGCAACCTAAGTTTTTTCCTCTCCTTCTAATAAGAGCCATAACCTTTTTTGTATTTCGACATAGCTGCATTTTTGCAGAACACCATTTATTCTATGAAATAACTGGAAACGGTGAGGAGAAAAACAGTGGTTCAACATTTTCTTTTTTCAGGTTTTGCATTAGCGCCACTCACTTTGTGGCAATCTGGCGGTGATCTGTTAACTTTGTTCTATGCGTCAGTTATGGGATACCAAATCTATGTAATTCTACTTTTGATTTACTACTTAAAAATAACATAATATACAAAAACAATTGGCTTTTGTCACCATATTCTGAGAGACATATTTTTTTTAAAAGTAGGCATCCGGCAGTCAAGATAACCCTTGTCAATCTGCATTCATACTGCACGGGGGGTCCATGGTCATCAGAACTGATGGCCACTATGTTGAAGTCTGTTACATGCCACTATCACACTTGACAGTGTATTAAAGAAGTAAAACTGATGTGAATGGAATAGGCTAGATACACAGTGTTTGTGCTCACTAGCAGGTGCATTCCCTCAAGTGGCACAGTCAGCATGGGTGTCAAGGCATCCGTGTGCTGTTAGGGTTCACGGTACAGTATACGTTTCTTTGCTGTGGCCTTCTGTGTAAGAAGGCACAGCCCACTGCAATTTAATTTTCCATTTTTTTGCCGAGTTTTTAATTTATTTTTTATGATGTTCACTAAAGGGGTTAACTTACATTTTATAGATCAGGTTAGTTCGGATGAGACACTAACAAATATGTATACTTCTTTCATTTTTATATAAATATACCTATTTATTGGTATGTTTTTTATTATTTTTATCTTTGAAATTGTAAAATATTTTTACTTTTTTTTTTCTTTTTCACTTTTTTAGTAAGTCCTTCTATGAGACTTTAACTTTTATTACTCTGATTAGTCGGGCTTTGCATTTCAATGCACCAGCACTGCAGTGTATTATAACTGTCAGTGTTAGGCTATGTTCACACGTTGCGTTTCTGATTAGTGTTTTTTTATGCAACTTAACCTACACCCCCTGGCCATTTTCTGTTTTTGCACTTCTGTTTTTTTGCTCCCCTTCTTCCAGAGCCAAAACTTTTTTATATTTCTGTCAATATGGCTGTGTAAGGGCTTGTTTTTTGCCGGGCGAGTTGTACTTTTGAACAACACCATTGATTTTAGCAATGGTGTTGGTGGAGGATGACTCCTTCTGAATCCGGACTAGCTCCAGCTGGTGTTGTCGGTCAGCTTGCGCCTGGCGCTCCCGGTCAGCTCGGGCCTGGCGCTCAGCAGCCTCTTGGTCAGCTTTGGCCTGTTGCTCTGCTCGCTCCTGGAACTTCAGGATCAGCTGCAGTCGTCCGTCACGATCATCTGTGGCGAGCTGCTCCAAGGCCATCTGCAGGTGGGGGTCCATACTACCCTGGCTGTGGGTATGGCTGTCAATCACAGGTGAGACCCCTGCAGCAGCGCCATCCGGGTCTTGGCTGGCTGCCCCATCATCAGGGCTCTGCTGTCGGACAGGCTCTGCATCACCTTGCAACAGTTCAGCAATCAAATGAGCCTTGGTTTTGCCCATGGGGTCAATCTGCCTCAGCTCACAGAGGGCAGTGATAGTGTCCTCTGACTGCTGGTGATACCAGTTCTCTCCACGTGTAGCCATTATTGGCAAATAAAAGATAGGACAGAAAAACAAGAGAAGGTAGGGGATGCAACTGCTACACGTATAGTAATGTCCCAGATACAAAAATATTAAAACACTGAGTCTGATTTCTTAAAACTCTGCACAGAATTCTCGCAAGAACCGTGCAAGTTTTCAGTGACAGGAATGATTGCTCAATCCAGCCACTGATGTTCTGTAATATCCCACCGCTGCCACCAATTTGTCAGGAAAATTCCAACACACACAGATGGACGACACCGGGGAGATAACACAGTATCTCACCGTGCCGTCACGCTGTCCGTATTTTGTCCGGAGTCGCCAGCACGCGATCCAGACTACTCTCTACGTAGGTATCGGTAAGCGACCAGTGAGCGTATGGCGCAACACCCTGGGTTCCACAGCCTGGAATCCGTGTTTAACGCCCTCAGTACGGTCACTGTCAGCTTCACGATAGCCCAATTATTAATACTCTCTGCCACCACCGGCCGAATTTGAAATATAATACAGGCCTGGCCGGACGCCTGCGTTTTGGTAGCGTATATGGCTTCGGGGAAGGGAACGATTACAGAACAAAAGAAACAGAACTATTAAATTTTATATTTAATCCAAAAGGGAGGCAGTGTTTAGGGAAAATATATACAATGATGTTACAAAGAGGACACTAAAATACATACGCATTTACATAAAATAAACAGGGTAAAAAGAAGACAACTTACTCTATACGATCGTGGAGACGATTCAATATAGGTGGAGGAGGGGCTCCCCGGTTGGAATATGCTGTTGTTGAACAGGACCCGTTGCTTATAATTCTTATGTACATTTTTATTAAAAACGCTAAAATTCTGCGATAACTCATCGCTCGTTGATCGCAGAAGCTTGCAAACTGCGCCATTTTTTCCCTTATGATTTTATCTTTATCTAGATATCACACATCACATAGCTGCCGTCTGCCATTCTGGTGTTTTTGCGCTACAGCTCCCTGATTTTGGTTACAGCCCTGGAAAACTACCTATACATTCCTGGGCTGATTTGGTCACTACACATATGGGTCCCGTTACTGTCGGACCTATGGAACTCACAAGATTTCAGATTTCATATCGGAGTCAGTGTGTCTACAAATTTTCCTTTGAGGCACGGGAAGCAGCCTCACGGATACACGCAAATTAGTGCAAGCCTGAATTTTAATTCCCTCCTGCGTCTTTCAGAGACAAGATGCTTGCTTCCTAACAAAGTTATAACACTCCTTGCCTGGCATCGTTTGCATAAGCTATTTCCCAGGCATGTGCTAATTGGGGCTTTTGTGCTGAGCAGAAGGGGAATAAGGGAGGGGGGTGAACATCTATGTCAGGTAGCTATAGAAGAACATTTCCCTGATATTAATATTTCCCTGACAATAGTCATATTTAGTGCTTACGTTGGCTGCACCTCTTCATCCTCACTATCGTAAATTACGGGTCGCTTACTTCCTCTGAGTCTGGACTTCCTTCCTAAAATATATAACAAAACTGATTATGATTCTCATTCACCTCCAGATTTACACATCAGAGAAGCAGTCTCCACCTCTCACCATGGAAGAAGTGGAACCTATTACACACTATAGGGATAAAACTATTGGGACACATACACATTACTCCTGGAGGAGTTACATGTTTAGGTGCTGGATTTATATACCCATGGCAAAGGAACCAAAAGAGAAAACCTTAACTCAATGATTATGAAGTGACTTTCCTTTCTTGTCCATACAGTGTAAAGCCTCCTTCAGATGCACGTGTTTTCAGTACATGTGGCATTCGCTTTCACACGCATCGGAGACACGTATCCACACATACAGGTGCATCTCACTAAATTAGAATATCATCAAAAAGTTAATTTATTTCATTTCTTCAGTAAAAAAAAGTGAAACTCGTATATTATATGAACATACATTTCAGTAGATCCACATTTCGAATTTTAAAATCATTTTTCAAGCTGGTGTTATAAAGTATTCTAATTTACTGAGATAATGACTTTTGTGTTTTCATTGGCTGTAAGCCATAATCATCAACGTTAACAGAAATAAACACTTGAAATAGATCACTCTGTTTGTAATGACTCTATATAATATATGAGTTTCACTTTTTGTATTGAAGAACTGAAATAAATTAACTTTTTGCTGATATTCTAATTAAGTGAGATGCACCTGTATCTATCATAATCTATGGTGATCTTCGCATGAACTGAACTGAGACCCGTCCGCTTTCTCCCGGCCACGCAGATGACAAGGGTCAATACACGTTTATGGCTGCGCGTAAAACATCCTTGTGACATCTGTGTGCTGTACATGTTTAACATTGCAAAGTATAGGAGAAGCTTTGGAATTGATATTTCTTAAGTCATAGTGGAGAAAAACGAATGGCACACGGATGGAACACTGATGGTCCAAAATACTGAGCACACCGATACCATTTTTTCCAGTACTGGTGTTATACGGACGTGTGACAGGTGGCTTAGTCAAAGCAATCTGTTAAATATGTCATCCATCAGGTAAAAAATCCTAAGCTGGAGGTTGCAGCGTGGCAGACATAGAGTTTTTTCCCCGGGTATTGCAACCTAAGTTTTTTCCTCTCCTTCTAATAAGAGCCATAACCTTTTTTGTATTTCGACATAGCTGCATTTTTGCAGAACACCATTTATTCTATGAAATAACTGGAAACGGTGAGGAGAAAAACAGTGGTTCAACATTTTCTTTTTTCAGGTTTTGCATTAGCGCCACTCACTTTGTGGCAATCTGGCGGTGATCTGTTAACTTTGTTCTATGCGTCAGTTATGGGATACCAAATCTATGTAATTCTACTTTTGATTTACTACTTAAAAATAACATAATATACAAAAACAATTGGCTTTTGTCACCATATTCTGAGAGACATATTTTTTTTAAAAGTAGGCATCCGGCAGTCAAGATAACCCTTGTCAATCTGCATTCATACTGCACGGGGGGTCCATGGTCAGCAGAACTGATGGCCACTATGTTGAAGTCTGTTACATGCCACTATCACACTTGACAGTGGTATTAAAGAAGTAAAACTGATGTGAATGGAATAGGCTAGATACACAGTGTTTGTGCTCACTAGCAGGTGCATTCCCTCAAGTGGCACAGTCAGCATGGGTGTCAAGGCATCCGTGTGCTGTTAGGGTTCACGGTACAGTATACGTTTCTTTGCTGTGGCCTTCTGTGTAAGAAGGCACAGCCCACTGCAATTTAATTTTCCATTTTTTTACCGAGTTTTTAATTTATTTTTTATGATGTTCACTAAAGGGGTTAACTTACATTTTATAGATCAGGTTAGTTCGGATGAGACAATAACAAATATGTATACTTCTTTCATTTTTATATAAATATACCTATTTATTGGTATGTTTTTTATTATTTTTATCTTTGAAATTGTAAAATATTTTTACTTTTTTTTTTCTTTTTCACTTTTTTAGTAAGTCCTTCTATGAGACTTTAACTTTTATTACTCTGATTAGTGGGGCTTTGCATTTCAATGCACCAGAACTGCAGTGTATTATAACTGTCAGTGTTAGGCTATGTTCACACGTTGCGTTTCTGATTAGTGTTTTTTTATGCAACTTAACCTACACCCCCTGGCCATTTTCTGTTTTTGCACTTCTGTTTTTTTGCTCCCCTTCTTCCAGAGCCAAAACTTTTTTATTTTTCTGTCAATATGGCTGTGTAAGGGCTTGTTTTTTGCCGGGCGAGTTGTACTTTTGAACAACACCATTGATTTTAGCAATGGTGTTGGTGGAGGATGACTCCTTCTTAATCCGGGCTAGCTCCAGCTGGTGTTGTCGGTCAGCTTGCGCCTGGCGCTCCCGGTCAGCTCGGGCCTGGCGCTCAGCAGCCTCTTGGTCAGCTTTGGCCTGTTGCTCTGCTCGCTCCTGGAACTTCAGGATCAGCTGCAGTCGTCCGTCACGATCATCTGTGGCGAGCTGCTCCAAGGCCATCTGCAGGTGGGGGTCCATACTACCCTGGCTGTGGGTATGGCTGTCAATCACAGGTGAGACCCCTGCAGCAGCGCCATCCGGGTCTTGGCTGGCTGCCCCATCATCAGGGCTCTGCTGTCGGACAGGCTCTGCATCACCTTGCAACAGTTCAGCAATCAAATGAGCCTTGGTTTTGCCCATGGGGTCAATCTGCCTCAGCTCACAGAGGGCAGTGATAGTGTCCTCTGACTGCTGGTGATACCAGTTCTCTCCACGTGTAGCCATTATTGGCAAATAAAAGATAGGACAGAAAAACAAGAGAAGGTAGGGGATGCAACTGCTACACGTATAGTAATGTCCCAGATACAAAAATATTAAAACACTGAGTCTGATTTCTTAAAACTCTGCACAGAATTCTCGCAAGAACCGTGCAAGTTTTCAGTGACAGGAATGATTGCTCAATCCAGCCACTGATGTTCTGTAATATCCCACCGCTGCCACCAATTTGTCAGGAAAATTCCAACACACACAGATGGACGACACCGGGGAGATAACACAGTATCTCACCGTGCCGTCACGCTGTCCGTATTTTGTCCGGAGTCGCCAGCACGCGATCCAGACTACTCTCTACGTAGGTATCGGTAAGCGACCAGTGAGCGTATGGCGCAACACCCTGGGTTCCACAGCCTGGAATCCGTGTTTAACGCCCTCAGTACGGTCACTGTCAGCTTCACGATAGCCCAATTATTAATACTCTCTGCCACCACCGGCCGAATTTGAAATATAATACAGGCCTGGCCGGACGCCTGCGTTTTGGTAGCGTATATGGCTTCGGGGAAGGGAACGATTACAGAACAAAAGAAACAGAACTATTAAATTTTATATTTAATCCAAAAGGGAGGCAGTGTTTAGGGAAAATATATACAATGATGTTACAAAGAGGACACTAAAATACATACGCATTTACATAAAATAAACAGGGTAAAAAGAAGACAACTTACTCTATACGATCGTGGAGACGATTCAATATAGGTGGAGGAGGGGCTCCCCGGTTGGAATATGCTGTTGTTGAACAGGACCCGTTGCTTATAATTCTTATGTACATTTTTATTAAAAACGCTAAAATTCTGCGATAACTCATCGCTCGTTGATCGCAGAAGCTTGCAAACTGCGCCATTTTTTCCCTTATGATTTTATCTTTATCTAGATATCACACATCACATAGCTGCCGTCTGCCATTCTGGTGTTTTTGCGCTACAGCTCCCTGATTTTGGTTACAGCCCTGGAAAACTACCTATACATTCCTGGGCTGATTTGGTCACTACACATATGGGTCCCGTTACTGTCGGACCTATGGAACTCACAAGATTTCAGATTTCATATCGGAGTCAGTGTGTCTACAAATTTTCCTTTGAGGCACGGGAAGCAGCCTCACGGATACACGCAAATTAGTGCAAGCCTGAATTTTAATTCCCTCCTGCGTCTTTCAGAGACAAGATGCTTGCTTCCTAACAAAGTTATAACACTCCTTGCCTGGCATCGTTTGCATAAGCTATTTCCCAGGCATGTGCTAATTGGGGCTTTTGTGCTGAGCAGAAGGGGAATAAGGGAGGGGGGTGAACATCTATGTCAGGTAGCTATAGAAGAACATTTCCCTGATATTAATATTTCCCTGACAATAGTCATATTTAGTGCTTACGTTGGCTGCACCTCTTCATCCTCACTATCGTAAATTACGGGTCGCTTACTTCCTCTGAGTCTGGACTTCCTTCCTAAAATATATAACAAAACTGATTATGATTCTCATTCACCTCCAGATTTACACATCAGAGAAGCAGTCTCCACCTCTCACCATGGAAGAAGTGGAACCTATTACACACTATAGGGATAAAACTATTGGGACACATACACATTACTCCTGGAGGAGTTACATGTTTAGGTGCTGGATTTATATACCCATGGCAAAGGAACCAAAAGAGAAAACCTTAACTCAATGATTATGAAGTGACTTTCCTTTCTTGTCCATACAGTGTAAAGCCTCCTTCAGATGCACGTGTTTTCAGTACATGTGGCATTCGCTTTCACACGCATCGGAGACACGTATCCACACATACAGGTGCATCTCACTAAATTAGAATATCATCAAAAAGTTAATTTATTTCATTTCTTCAGTAAAAAAAAGTGAAACTCGTATATTATATGAACATACATTTCAGTAGATCCACATTTCGAATTTTAAAATCATTTTTCAAGCTGGTGTTATAAAGTATTCTAATTTACTGAGATAATGACTTTTGTGTTTTCATTGGCTGTAAGCCATAATCATCAACGTTAACAGAAATAAACAGTTGAAATAGATCACTCTGTTTGTAATGACTCTATATAATATATGAGTTTCACTTTTTGTATTGAAGAACTGAAATAAATTAACTTTTTGCTGATATTCTAATTAAGTGAGATGCACCTGTATCTATCATAATCTATGGTGATCTTCGCATGAACTGAACTGAGACCCGTCCGCTTTCTCCCGGCCACGCAGATGACAAGGGTCAATACACGTTTATGGCTGCGCGTAAAACATCCTTGTGACATCTGTGTGCTGTACATGTTTAACATTGCAAAGTATAGGAGAAGCTTTGGAATTGATATTTCTTAAGTCATAGTGGAGAAAAACGAATGGCACACGGATGGAACACTGATGGTCCAAAATACTGAGCACACCGATACCATTTTTTCCAGTACTGGTGTTATACGGACGTGTGACAGGTGGCTTAGTCAAAGCAATCTGTTAAATATGTCATCCATCAGGTAAAAAATCCTAAGCTGGAGGTCGCAACGAGGCAGACATAGAGCTTTTTCCCCGGGTATTGCAACCTAAGTTTTTTCCTCTCCTTCTAATAAGAGCCATAACCTTTTTTGTATTTCGACATAGCTGCATTTTTGCAGAACACCATTTATTCTATGAAATAACTGGAAACGGTGAGGAGAAAAACAGTGGTTCAACATTTTCTTTTTTCAGGTTTTGCATTAGCGCCACTCACTTTGTGGCAATCTGGCGGTGATCTGTTAACTTTGTTCTATGCGTCAGTTATGGGATACCAAATCTATGTAATTCTACTTTTGATTTACTACTTAAAAATAACATAATATACAAAAACAATTGGCTTTTGTCACCATATTCTGAGAGACATATTTTTTTTAAAAGTAGGCATCCGGCAGTCAAGATAACCCTTGTCAATCTGCATTCATACTGCACGGGGGGTCCATGGTCAGCAGAACTGATGGCCACTATGTTGAAGTCTGTTACATGCCACTATCACACTTGACAGTGGTATTAAAGAAGTAAAACTGATGTGAATGGAATAGGCTAGATACACAGTGTTTGTGCTCACTAGCAGGTGCATTCCCTCAAGTGGCACAGTCAGCATGGGTGTCAAGGCATCCGTGTGCTGTTAGGGTTCACGGTACAGTATACGTTTCTTTGCTGTGGCCTTCTGTGTAAGAAGGCACAGCCCACTGCAATTTAATTTTCCATTTTTTTACCGAGTTTTTAATTTATTTTTTATGATGTTCACTAAAGGGGTTAACTTACATTTTATAGATCAGGTTAGTTCGGATGAGACAATAACAAATATGTATACTTCTTTCATTTTTATATAAATATACCTATTTATTGGTATGTTTTTTATTATTTTTATCTTTGAAATTGTAAAATATTTTTACTTTTTTTTTTCTTTTTCACTTTTTTAGTAAGTCCTTCTATGAGACTTTAACTTTTATTACTCTGATTAGTGGGGCTTTGCATTTCAATGCACCAGAACTGCAGTGTATTATAACTGTCAGTGTTAGGCTATGTTCACACGTTGCGTTTCTGATTAGTGTTTTTTTATGCAACTTAACCTACACCCCCTGGCCATTTTCTGTTTTTGCACTTCTGTTTTTTTGCTCCCCTTCTTCCAGAGCCAAAACTTTTTTATTTTTCTGTCAATATGGCTGTGTAAGGGCTTGTTTTTTGCCGGGCGAGTTGTACTTTTGAACAACACCATTGATTTTAGCAATGGTGTTGGTGGAGGATGACTCCTTCTGAATCCGGGCTAGCTCCAGCTGGTGTTGTCGGTCAGCTTGCGCCTGGCGCTCCCGGTCAGCTCGGGCCTGGCGCTCAGCAGCCTCTTGGTCAGCTTTGGCCTGTTGCTCTGCTCGCTCCTGGAACTTCAGGATCAGCTGCAGTCGTCCGTCACGATCATCTGTGGCGAGCTGCTCCAAGGCCATCTGCAGGTGGGGGTCCATACTACCCTGGCTGTGGGTATGGCTGTCAATCACAGGTGAGACCCCTGCAGCAGCGCCATCCGGGTCTTGGCTGGCTGCCCCATCATCAGGGCTCTGCTGTCGGACAGGCTCTGCATCACCTTGCAACAGTTCAGCAATCAAATGAGCCTTGGTTTTGCCCATGGGGTCAATCTGCCTCAGCTCACAGAGGGCAGTGATAGTGTCCTCTGACTGCTGGTGATACCAGTTCTCTCCACGTGTAGCCATTATTGGCAAATAAAAGATAGGACAGAAAAACAAGAGAAGGTAGGGGATGCAACTGCTACACGTATAGTAATGTCCCAGATACAAAAATATTAAAACACTGAGTCTGATTTCTTAAAACTCTGCACAGAATTCTCGCAAGAACCGTGCAAGTTTTCAGTGACAGGAATGATTGCTCAATCCAGCCACTGATGTTCTGTAATATCCCACCGCTGCCACCAATTTGTCAGGAAAATTCCAACACACACAGATGGACGACACCGGGGAGATAACACAGTATCTCACCGTGCCGTCACGCTGTCCGTATTTTGTCCGGAGTCGCCAGCACGCGATCCAGACTACTCTCTACGTAGGTATCGGTAAGCGACCAGTGAGCGTATGGCGCAACACCCTGGGTTCCACAGCCTGGAATCCGTGTTTAACGCCCTCAGTACGGTCACTGTCAGCTTCACGATAGCCCAATTATTAATACTCTCTGCCACCACCGGCCGAATTTGAAATATAATACAGGCCTGGCCGGACGCCTGCGTTTTGGTAGCGTATATGGCTTCGGGGAAGGGAACGATTACAGAACAAAAGAAACAGAACTATTAAATTTTATATTTAATCCAAAAGGGAGGCAGTGTTTAGGGAAAATATATACAATGATGTTACAAAGAGGACACTAAAATACATACGCATTTACATAAAATAAACAGGGTAAAAAGAAGACAACTTACTCTATACGATCGTGGAGACGATTCAATATAGGTGGAGGAGGGGCTCCCCGGTTGGAATATGCTGTTGTTGAACAGGACCCGTTGCTTATAATTCTTATGTACATTTTTATTAAAAACGCTAAAATTCTGCGATAACTCATCGCTCGTTGATCGCAGAAGCTTGCAAACTGCGCCTTTTTTTCCCTTATGATTTTATCTTTATCTAGATATCACACATCACATAGCTGCCGTCTGCCATTCTGGTGTTTTTGCGCTACAGCTCCCTGATTTTGGTTACAGCCCTGGAAAACTACCTATACATTCCTGGGCTGATTTGGTCACTACACATATGGGTCCCGTTACTGTCGGACCTATGGAACTCACAAGATTTCAGATTTCATATCGGAGTCAGTGTGTCTACAAATTTTCCTTTGAGGCACGGGAAGCAGCCTCACGGATACACGCAAATTAGTGCAAGCCTGAATTTTAATTCCCTCCTGCGTCTTTCAGAGACAAGATGCTTGCTTCCTAACAAAGTTATAACACTCCTTGCCTGGCATCGTTTGCATAAGCTATTTCCCAGGCATGTGCTAATTGGGGCTTTTGTGCTGAGCAGAAGGGGAATAAGGGAGGGGGGTGAACATCTATGTCAGGTAGCTATAGAAGAACATTTCCCTGATATTAATATTTCCCTGACAATAGTCATATTTAGTGCTTACGTTGGCTGCACCTCTTCATCCTCACTATCGTAAATTACGGGTCGCTTACTTCCTCTGAGTCTGGACTTCCTTCCTAAAATATATAACAAAACTGATTATGATTCTCATTCACCTCCAGATTTACACATCAGAGAAGCAGTCTCCACCTCTCACCATGGAAGAAGTGGAACCTATTACACACTATAGGGATAAAACTATTGGGACACATACACATTACTCCTGGAGGAGTTACATGTTTAGGTGCTGGATTTATATACCCATGGCAAAGGAACCAAAAGAGAAAACCTTAACTCAATGATTATGAAGTGACTTTCCTTTCTTGTCCATACAGTGTAAAGCCTCCTTCAGATGCACGTGTTTTCAGTACATGTGGCATTCGCTTTCACACGCATCGGAGACACGTATCCACACATACAGGTGCATCTCACTAAATTAGAATATCATCAAAAAGTTAATTTATTTCATTTCTTCAGTAAAAAAAAGTGAAACTCGTATATTATATGAACATACATTTCAGTAGATCCACATTTCGAATTTTAAAATCATTTTTCAAGCTGGTGTTATAAAGTATTCTAATTTACTGAGATAATGACTTTTGTGTTTTCATTGGCTGTAAGCCATAATCATCAACGTTAACAGAAATAAACAGTTGAAATAGATCACTCTGTTTGTAATGACTCTATATAATATATGAGTTTCACTTTTTGTATTGAAGAACTGAAATAAATTAACTTTTTGCTGATATTCTAATTAAGTGAGATGCACCTGTATCTATCATAATCTATGGTGATCTTCGCATGAACTGAACTGAGACCCGTCCGCTTTCTCCCGGCCACGCAGATGACAAGGGTCAATACACGTTTATGGCTGCGCGTAAAACATCCTTGTGACATCTGTGTGCTGTACATGTTTAACATTGCAAAGTATAGGAGAAGCTTTGGAATTGATATTTCTTAAGTCATAGTGGAGAAAAACGAATGGCACACGGATGGAACACTGATGGTCCAAAATACTGAGCACACCGATACCATTTTTTCCAGTACTGGTGTTATACGGACGTGTGACAGGTGGCTTAGTCAAAGCAATCTGTTAAATATGTCATCCATCAGGTAAAAAATCCTAAGCTGGAGGTCGCAACGAGGCAGACATAGAGCTTTTTCCCCGGGTATTGCAACCTAAGTTTTTTCCTCTCCTTCTAATAAGAGCCATAACCTTTTTTGTATTTCGACATAGCTGCATTTTTGCAGAACACCATTTATTCTATGAAATAACTGGAAACGGTGAGGAGAAAAACAGTGGTTCAACATTTTCTTTTTTCAGGTTTTGCATTAGCGCCACTCACTTTGTGGCAATCTGGCGGTGATCTGTTAACTTTGTTCTATGCGTCAGTTATGGGATACCAAATCTATGTAATTCTACTTTTGATTTACTACTTAAAAATAACATAATATACAAAAACAATTGGCTTTTGTCACCATATTCTGAGAGACATATTTTTTTTAAAAGTAGGCATCCGGCAGTCAAGATAACCCTTGTCAATCTGCATTCATACTGCACGGGGGGTCCATGGTCAACAGAACTGATGGCCACTATGTTGAAGTCTGTTACATGCCACTATCACACTTGACAGTGGTATTAAAGAAGTAAAACTGATGTGAATGGAATAGGCTAGATACACAGTGTTTGTGCTCACTAGCAGGTGCATTCCCTCAAGTGGCACAGTCAGCATGGGTGTCAAGGCATCCGTGTGCTGTTAGGGTTCACTGTACAGTATACGTTTCTTTGCTGTGGCCTTCTGTGTAAGAATGCACAGCCCACTGCAATTTAATTTTCCATTTTTTTACCTAGTTTTTAATTTATTTTTTATGATGTTCACTAAAGGGGTTAAGTTACATTTTATAGATCAGGTTAGTTCGGATGAGACAATAACAAATATGTATACTTCTTTCATTTTTATATAAATATACCTATTTATTGGTATGTTTTTTATTATTTTTATCTTTGAAATTGTAAAATATTTTTACTTTTTTTTTTCTTTTTCACTTTTTTAGTAAGTCCTTCTATGAGACTTTAACTTTTATTACTCTGATTAGTGGGGCTTTGCATTTCAATGCACCAGCACTGCAGTGTATTATAACTGTCAGTGTTAGGCTATGTTCACACGTTGCGTTTCTGATTGGTGTTTTTTTATGCAACTTAACCTACACCCCCTGGCCATTTTCCGTTTTTGCACTTCTGTTTTTTTGCTCCCCTTCTTCCAGAGCCAAAACTTTTTTATTTTTCTGTCAATATGGCTGTGTAAGGGCTTGTTTTTTGCCGGGCGAGTTGTACTTTTGAACAACACCATTGATTTTACCAATGGTGTTGGTGGAGGATGACTCCTTCTGAATCCGGGCTAGCTCCAGCTGCTGTTGTCGGTCAGCTTGCGCCTGGCGCTCCCGGTCAGCTCGGGCCTGGCGCTCAGCAGCCTCTTGGTCATCTTTGGCCTGTTGCTCTGCTCGTTCCTGGAACTTCAGGATCAGCTGCAGTCGTCCGTCACGATCATCTGTGGCGAGCTGCTCCAAGGCCATCTGCAGGTGGGGGTTCATACTACCCTGGCTGTGGGTATGGCTGTCAATCACAGGTGAGACCCCTGCAGCAGCGCCATCCGGGTCTTGGCTGGCTTCCCCATCATCAGGGCTCTGCTGTCGGACAGGCTCTGCATCACCTTGCAACAGTTCAGCAATCAAATGAGCCTTGGTTTTGCCCATGGGGTCAATCTGCCTCAGCTCACAGAGGGCAGTGATAGTGTCCTCTGACTGCTGGTGATACCAGTTCTCTCCACGTGTAGCCATTATTGGCAAATAAAAGATAGGACAGAAAAACAAGAGAAGGTAGGGGATGCAACTGCTACACGTATAGTAATGTCCCAGATACAAAAATATTAAAACACTGAGTCTGATTTCTTAAAACTCTGCACAGAATTCTCGCAAGAACCGTGCAAGTTTTCAGTGACAGGAATGATTGCTCAATCCAGCCACTGATGTTCTGTAATATCCCACCGCTGCCACTAATTTGTCAGGAAAATTCCAACACACACAGAGGGACGACACCGGGGAGATAACACAGTATCTCACCGTGCCGTCACGCTGTCCGTATTTTGTCCGGAGTCGCCAGCACGCGATCCAGACTACTCTACGTAGGTATCGGTAAGCGACCAGTGAGCGTATGGCGCAACACCCTGGGTTCCACAGCCTGGAATCCGTGTTTAACGCCCTCAGTACGGTCACTGTCAGCTTCACGATAGCCCAATTATTAATACTCTCTGCCACCACCGGCCGAATTTGAAATATAATACAGGCCTGGCCGGACGCCTGCGTTTTGGTAGCGTATATGGCTTCGGGGAAGGGAACGATTACAGAACAAAAGAAACAGAACTATTAAATTTTATATTTAATCCAAAAGGGAGGCAGTGTTTAGGGAAAATATATACAATGATGTTACAAAGGGGACACTAAAATACATACGCATTTACATAAAATAAACAGGGTAAAAAGAAGACAACTTACTCTATACGATCGTGGAGACGATTCAATATAGGTGGAGGAGGGTGTGATGAAAGCCGGCCGGTGGGTGCAGCTCTCTGGCGCCCCCTTACCTCTCAGGTCAGTCAAGGTACTGCACCTAGAGAAAGTAGTGCCAGGAAGCTGCAACCAGCGCAGGGAACACGGTAGAGTGTTCCCCTTCAACGTCACTAAACCGTAACGTCACTACACAGCACAACTCGCTAGCGCCCTCTTAGCCTCAGGTCAGTCAAGGAACTGCACCTAGGATAAGCGGTCGCCAGAGAGACTGTCCTGTAACCTACTGGGTATCGGGGCCCTCTGTAGTGAGGGCGGTATATATATCTTCCTTGGCCGCGCCAGGAATATATATATCTGAACCTCCGACCGTCACTACCAGCCTTCCCCAATCCCCAGTTGGTATGCTGCCACCAGTCCCTATTTTAGATATACGCCCAGTCCGTGAATGGGCCTATATCGGGTCAGGAACCAACCCTGGGTAGCGTTTTTGGCTTGAGCCGAGCTCACACGGACGTGCGTTCGTTATGCAGAATAAAAGGCAGGCCCACAATTACTTGAGGTAATTGATTATAATAATACACTAGATACACGATATACAACTAAATATACACAGGTATAAGGTCAGGCTAAACTATACAACAATGGAATACAACACACAGAATCACCACAGCATATCAGTTACCGGTTTCTTGATTTTCTTGTGACGCAGGGAGAGGATTCTGCGGTCGCAGGCACGGTTCTTTGTTACAGGCTGAGGCCTACCACCGCATGGACAGACTGCTCCTCCCCTTGGTGGCCTCAGCTGGTGCTCAGATGTTCAGCACCCCACTCTTGGGTCAAGACTGACTTATCTCTTGTCTGTCCTGCTATCTTACCTGCCCCGTCCCGCCCACTGCTGGTGAGGTCAGCTGGCTCAGTCTCCACCCTCAGGTCTAACTTCGATCAGAAGCCCAAATTCTAAGGAACCCAATAACTTCTTCTGGGATGGTCTCAGGATACCCCCAGGGGTTCCCATGGATTCGGGCCGCCGTAACCGACCTTTTGATATCAATTATGATACCATACGGTCCTCAGGAATGGCTCAGCGCTATATCTTGGCTTCCAGAGCACGTACCAACGTCTACCGCGGAGGCTTGTGTGCGCAATGGCTCCGGGACGCCGTGATATTTTTTTATTGGCCCATCCCACGCAACATGCGTGTACTTTTCATGTTTCTATATCTTATGCCTCCATGCTTGTGACAAAGAAACTAGTCCTATGGGACAAATGGTCAGTTACAGATGGACGAAGCACCCCCCCCCTGCTGGCTGTGTTTCCTCTCGAAGTCTTTGAAGCTCCTAGCATTCAAGTGTTAAGTAGGCCCTGGGGCTTCTTATCTTACAGGAGCCTGGATGGGGGGAAACTATCTAGTTGACGTTTTAACAGAAGGTCCCAAGGGTGGGGGCTGCTGAAGTGTGGCCATCCCTGGATATGATTTATCATTACCAAGATGGCGGCTACGGGTTCATCACACCTCCCCCTAAACGAGGGCGCGAGGGGGTAGCACATTCCTGTGTTCCCGCGTGCGTCCTTCTGCACCCTCCCCTTGCCGGGATAACCCGTCAGCGTTACCGTGGTCACGGCCTCTTCTGTGGCGAATGGAGAAGTGGTACTGCTGGAGAGCGAGGCTCCAGCGTAGCAACCTGCCATTCGACCCAGAGACCGTGTGTAACCAGCTGAGGGGGTTGTGGTCCGTCTCCACGGTGAAATGGCTCCCGTACAAGTAGGGCTGCAGACGCTGCAGGGCCCATACAATTGCCAGGCATTCTTTTTCCACCGTGGAGTAAGCCACCTCCCGGGGCAGTAGCTTCCTGCTCAGGTACAAGACAGGATGTTCCTGGCCTGTCGTGTTGACCTGACTTAGCACAGCACCGAGGCCAAAGTCACTGGCGTCGGTCTGTACCACAAACGGCCGGTCGAAGTCGGCAGCTTGCAGTACAGGGGAGCTACTTAGGGCAGCCTTGAGTGCCCCGAAAGCTGTCTCGCAGGCGACTGTCCAGTCGACTGCGACGGGCAGCTTCTTCTTGGTGAGGTCCGTCAGGGGCTTGGCCAGGGTGCTATAGTGTGGGACGAACCTCCTATAGTACCCGGCGGTCCCCAAGAAGGACATCACCTGCTTTTTGGTCCTAGGAGTGGGCCAGGATGCGATGGCATCCACTTTCCCAGGTTCTGGCTTCAGAACTCCCCCGCCTACCCGGTGACCCAGGTAGAGGACCTCACTCATGCCCAGCTGGCACTTTTCCGGCTTGATAGTCAAGCCTGCCCGGTGGATCCGACCGAGCACCTGCCGCAGGTGCTCTAGGTGATCCTCCCAAGTGGGACTGAAGACTGCAATATCGTCCAAGTACGCAGCCGCGTACCCTTCAAGTCCCTCAAGCAGCGTATTGACCATCCGCTGAAAAGTGGCAGGGGCATTCTTCATGCCGAATGGCATCACTGTGGACTCGTACAGTCCAAAAGGGGTGATAAAGGCAGAGCGTTCCCTTGCCGCGGGGGTCAGAGGAATCTGCCAGTACCCCCGGCTCAGATCCATGATGGTCAGGTACTTAGCCCCGGCCATCCGATCGAGCAGGTCATCGATGCGTGGTATGGGGAACGCATCGGTGGCCGTTACAGCGTTGAGCCCCCGGTAGTCCACGCAGAACCGTGTAGTTCGGTCCTTTTTTGGAACGAGGACTACAGGCGAGGCCCACGCGCTGCTGGATGCCTGGATCACCCCCAGCTTCAGCATCTCGTCTATCTCTTGGCGCATGTTTCCCTGCACCTCGAAAGAGACCCGATATGCTGAACGCCGGATCGGCGGGTGATCGCCAGTGTCCACGTCGTGGACAGCCATTTCAGTCCTTCCGGGCAGGCTGCTGAACAGCCCCCGGAAGGGGTGCAGGGTGGTCCCCAGCTGCGACCGTTGGTCCTCCGTGAGCTGGTGGCCAACCCCCACATCCTCGATGGACCCACCCGCCTTGGCTTGGGTGAGCAGATCCAGGAGGGTTTCTACCTCTCCTTCCTCGGGAAGGTTGCACACTGGGTGGGCAGTCGCTTCCCGCTCATGATGAGCCTTCATCATGTTCACGTGGAAGGCCTTCCTCCTTCCACGGGCGTGATCCAGGGTGACCAGATAGGTGACGGCGTTGAGTTTCTGGTGCACGAAGTAGGGACCTTCCCAGGCTGCCTGAAGCTTGTTCTGTGGTACGGGGACCAGTACCCACACCTTTTGACCCACCTGGTAGGTCCTCTCACAAGCATTCTGGTCGTACCACCGCTTCTGGTCGGCCTGGGCCTGGGCCATATTGTCCTGCACCAGCTTTGCCAAGGCCATCATCCTGTCCCAGTGGCGCACGACATACTCGATGACCGACACCTCGGGGGTGGCCAAATCCCCTTCCCATGCTTCCTTCACCAGAGCCAGGGGGCCCCGTACCCGTCGCCCGTACAGGAGCTCAAAGGGGGAGAACCCCGTTGAGGCCTGCGGAACCTCCCGGTAAGCAAATAGGAGGTGTGGGAGGTAACGCTCCCAGTCTCTCCCATGGGAGTCGACCAACATCTTAAGCATCTGCTTTAAGGTGCCATTGAACCGCTCACACAGGCCATTAGTCTGTGGGTGATACGGGCTGGCCACCAGATGTTGCACCTGCATTTGCTTACAGAGGGACTCCATCAGCCGCGACATGAACTGGGTCCCTCGGTCGGTGAGCATTTCCTGGGGGAAACCCACTCTGGAGAAGATCTCCAGTAAGGCGGTAGCCACCTTGTCGGCCCGAATGGACGACAAAGCTACCGCTTCCGGGTACCGGGTGGCATAGTCCACTACCGTGAGTATGAAGCATTTCCCGGAGTGGCTGGGAGTGGACAGAGGTCCAATAAGATCCACAGCGACCCTCGAGAAAGGCTCTTCGATGATTGGCAGAGTTACCAGTGGGGCTTTGGGGCGCGGCCCCGCCTTCCCCACCCTCTGACAGGTGTCACACGAACGTCAGTAGGCACCCACCACGGCTCCCATCCCAGGCCAGTAGAAATGCTGAGCTATCCTGGCCTTGGTTTTAGCGATCCCTAGGTGTCCGGCCATCGGAATCTCGTGTGCGATCCGCAACAATTCCGCCCTGAACGGATAGGGTACCACTAACTGTCGGTCCCTGGGCCACGCCTCCGTTGAACCCTGTTGGACCGTTACCCGGTACAGCCGTCCCTGGTCCCAGACCACACGCTCGCAGTCTGACTCCATGGGAGGCTGTGCCGCCTGTTCCTTGAGAGCTTTCAGGCTGTCGTCTGCTTCCAGCGCAGCCTGAAATTCCTGACTTGATGTGGCCAGAATCGACGAAACTGCCACATCCTCCGTCAGCCCCTCCGGGCATGTCACCTGGCCGCTGTCTGACCCGGCAGACACTTGGTCAGAAGTGGGGAAGCCGTCGGACCTCTGCAAGGCTCCTTGGGCTCCAGCGCTCCCACTCCTGGTGACAGCGGCTATGACCGCTGTGACCGTGGGTAGTGCCTGCTTCCCCTCTGTTTCTGACCAAGCCGCCCGATCAGGCAGGCTTCCTAGGCCTTTGGACATCTCGGATGTGGGGAACTCCTGCCCTGGGGTCTTACCTGGCGGCTCTTCTCTTGGGACACCCCCACCCCCCATGGTCTGTTCCCCCCCCTGCAGTGGGCCTATACTCAGCAGCCTGGATACCCCTGGAAGCCCTACACTGCCGGTAGCTGCCCCCCTCTCCATCCCTGAGCTTCCCTCTACAGAATCCTGCCCGCCCCCTCCCTCACCGGAGGACAAGAGGTCACGGCACGCCGGCTGAGCACCTCTGCGGGCATCCCCACACTCCCCACCTGCTTTCACTAACCCTGTTTGTGTTGTGTCTGTGCAGGTGTTACCCTCAGGTTTCACTCCCTCCTCCTCAGCAGGACACACACTACATACAACATGGTTGGCATTAGCAGCAGACAAATCAATACACTCTTGGGGGGCCGAACTTGGGGGTTCAGAGGGTACATACTGCGATACTAGACGCCCCAAGTCGGTCCCTAATAAAACATTTGCGGGAATATTTGGCGTTACTCCCACCTCCTGCATCCCCCTCCCGGCACCCCAGTCCAAATACACCATGGAAACGGGAAGTGCCGGCTCCACGCCTCCAACCCCGGAGACGGAAAGAGTCTTTCCTGGTACCAAGTCCTGGGGGGACACCACCTCAGGCCGTACCAGTGTTCGTTCAGCGCCAGTGTCCCGCAGTCCCATGACCGCAGAACGGCCTATGGTGACGGGTTGGATGTTGTCCAGGGACCTACCACCACCCCCTCCCACACACAAAACATTGGGCGCTCTCTGGGACTGGGATGGGGTCTTTTGGCGCTGGGGACACTCAGCCCTAAAGTGTCCTGGTTTGTTGCATAGATGACAACGTCTTACGTCTGGTCCTTGCCTGGAGAGGGCAACAGGGGGATACACCCCTTGTGTTCTAGGGGCCGGGGAAACAGGGGCATGATTGGGCTTACCCCTGGCAGACTTCTTCAGCTCAGGCGCCCTGTTATTGGCATACTCGTCTGCCAGGGCGGCTGTAGCAGAAGCCCCTGTTGGTTTTCGGTCACGGAGGAACTGTCGGAGGTCCTCTGGGCAGTTCCACAAGAACTGCTCCGTGACGAACAGTTCCTGGACCTCCTGGCGGGTAGTAAGCGCTAGACCCGAGGTCCAGTGCTCTGCGGCTCTCAACAGCGCCCGCATATGATCGGTCCAGGTGTCCTTGGGGCCACGCAGCAGGCTCCGGAACTTCTGGCGGTACGACTCGGGAGTGAGGTTGTACTGCCGGATCAGGGCCCGCTTGATGCAGTCGTAGTTCTGTACCTCCCCGGCAGGTAAGTCCCCCAAGGCATCCAGGGACTTACCCCTCAAACGGGGGGTCAGGTATCTGGCCCACTGATCCCGGGCCAGATGGTGCTGAAGACAGGTCCGTTCAAATGCCACCAGAAAGGAGTCCAGGTCCCCATCCTTCTCCAGTAGAGGGAAGTCCTCAGCTCGGACTTTGGACGACTTGGTCTCCTGATGGGTTGGTTGCTCTAGCGGAAGCCCCCGCTGGGCCAGGTCCAGTCGGTGCTGGCGCTCCGCAGCTCGCTCTGCACGCTCCGCAGCCTCCCGGCGCTCTGCAGCTTCCCGCTCCGCAGCCTCCCGGCGCTCTGCAGCTTCACGCTCCGCAGCCCGCTCTGCACGCTCCTCCTCCGCTGCCTTGCGCTCCTCCTCCGCTGCCTTCTCTGATGCTGCCAGGAGGGTTTTGTAGACGGCATCGCCATGAGACTGGAGACTTGCCATAGCCGCTTGTAAAAGGGCTTGTGATCTGGACAGGCTGGGCTGGGTAGGTGGTGGGCAGCCCACTGCGGGACCGTATACTGGGGACTGGCTCCCTGAGGTGCCCGGGCTGGACTCCTCCTCGCCATGAGTAACAATGTCCTCCCCTCCTGCCACACGGACCGTAGCATTAGCCTCCTGCAGGGTCTTGCTCCTGGTGCCGTCTGCCATCTTGGTAACCGACACCGCTGCAACCCTGAGTTTGCACACACCTTGTTATACTTTTAGCCTGACCGTCTAACGTTGGGCTGACCTTAAGACTCCAGCAGTGGAAGTTACCACTGGCAGTCTTTAGTGCCTGGGAGTAGGGGTCCCACAACACTATTATTCTGCAATCTCACCGCTCTGCCACCAATGTGATGAAAGCCGGCCGGTGGGTGCAGCTCTCTGGCGCCCCCTTACCTCTCAGGTCAGTCAAGGTACTGCACCTAGAGAAAGTAGTGCCAGGAAGCTGCAACCAGCGCAGGGAACACGGTAGAGTGTTCCCCTTCAACGTCACTAAACCGTAACGTCACTACACAGCACAACTCGCTAGCGCCCTCTTAGCCTCAGGTCAGTCAAGGAACTGCACCTAGGATAAGCGGTCGCCAGAGAGACTGTCCTGTAACCTACTGGGTATCGGGGCCCTCTGTAGTGAGGGCGGTATATATATCTTCCTTGGCCGCGCCAGGAATATATATATCTGAACCTCCGACCGTCACTACCAGCCTTCCCCAATCCCCAGTTGGTATGCTGCCACCAGTCCCTATTTTAGATATACGCCCAGTCCGTGAATGGGCCTATATCGGGTCAGGAACCAACCCTGGGTAGCGTTTTTGGCTTGAGCCGAGCTCACACGGACGTGCGTTCGTTATGCAGAATAAAAGGCAGGCCCACAATTACTTGAGGTAATTGATTATAATAATACACTAGATACACGATATACAACTAAATATACACAGGTATAAGGTCAGGCTAAACTATACAACAATGGAATACAACACACAGAATCACCACAGCATATCAGTTACCGGTTTCTTGATTTTCTTGTGACGCAGGGAGAGGATTCTGCGGTCGCAGGCACGGTTCTTTGTTACAGGCTGAGGCCTACCACCGCATGGTCAGACTGCTCCTCCCCTTGGTGGCCTCAGCTGGTGCTCAGATGTTCAGCACCCCACTCTTGGGTCAAGACTGACTTATCTCTTGTCTGTCCTGCTATCTTACCTGCCCCGTCCCGCTCACTGCTGGTGAGGTCAGCTGGCTCAGTCTCCACCCTCAGGTCTAACTTCGATCAGAAGCCCAAATTCTAAGGAACCCAATAACTTCTTCTGGGATGGTCTCAGGATACCCCCAGGGGTTCCCATGGATTCGGGCTGCCGTAACCGACCTTTTGATATCAATTATGATACCATACGGTCCTCAGGAATGGCTCAGCGCTATATCTTGGCTTCCAGAGCACGTACCAACGTCTACCGCGGAGGCTTGTGTGCGCAATGGCTCCGGGACGCCGTGATATTTTTTTATTGGCCCATCCCACGCAACATGCGTGTACTTTTCATGTTTCTATATCTTATGCCTCCATGCTTGTGACAGACAAAGAAACTAGTCCTATGGGACAAATGGTCAGTTACAGATGGACGAAGCACCCCCCCCTGCTGGCTGTGTTTCCTCTCGAAGTCTTTGAAGCTCCTAGCATTCAAGTGTTAAGTAGGCCCTGGGGCTTCTTATCTTACAGGAGCCTGGATGGGGGGAAACTATCTAGTTGACGTTTTAACAGAAGGTCCCAAGGGTGGGGGCTGCTGAAGTGTGGCCATCCCTGGATATGATTTATCATTACCAAGATGGCGGCTACGGGTTCATCACAGAGGGGCTCCCCGGTTGGAATATGCTGTTATTGAACAGGACCCGTTGCTTATAATTCTTATGTACATTTTTATTAAAAACGCTAAAATTCTGCGATAACTCATCGCTCGTTGATCGAAGAAGCTTGCAAACTGCGCCATTTTTTTCCTTATGATTTTATCTTTATCTAGATATCACACATCACATAGCTGCCGTCTGCCATTCTGGTGTTTTTGCGCTACAGCTCCCTGATTTTGGTTACAGCCCTGGAAAACTACCTATACATTCCTGGGCTGATTTGGTCACTACACAAATGGGTCCCGTTACTGTCGGACCTATGGAACTCACAAGATTTCAGATTTCATATCGGAGTCAGTGTGTCTACAAATTTTCCTTTGAGGCACGGGAAGCAGCCTCACGGATACACGGAAATTTTAATTACCCCCTGCGTCTTTCAGAGACAAGATGCTTGCTTCCTAACAAAGTTATAACACTCCTTGCCTGGCATCGTTTGCATAAGCTATTTCCCAGGCATGTGCTAATTGGGGCTTTTGTGCTGAGCAGAAGGGGAATAAGGGAGGGGGGTGAACATCTATGTCAGGTAGCTATAGAAGAATATTTCCCTGACAATAGTCATATTTAGTGCTTACGTTGGCTGCACCTCTTCATCCTCACTATCGTAAATTACGGGTCGCTTACTTCCTCTGAGTCTGGACTTCCTTCCTAAAATATATAACAAAACTGATTATGATTCTCATTCACCTCCAGATTTACACATCAGAGAAGCAGTCTCCACCTCTCACCATGGAAGAAGTGGAACCTATTACACACTATAGGGATAAAACTATTGGGACACATACACATTACTCCTGGAGGAGTTACATGTTTAGGTGCTGGATTTATATACCCATGGCAAAGGAACCAAAAGAGAAAACCTTAAATCAATGATTATGAAGTGACTTTCCTTTTTTGTCCATACAGTGTAAAGCCTCCTTCAGATGCACGTGTTTTCAGTACATGTGGCATTCACTTTCACACGCATCGGAGACACGTATCCACACATACAGGTGCATCTCACTAAATTAGAATATCATCAAAAAGTTAATTTATTTCATTTCTTCAGTAAAAAAAAGTGAAACTCGTATATTATATGAACATACATTTCAGTAGGCCCACATTTCGAATTTTAAAATAATTTTTCAAGCTGGTGTTATAAAGTATTCTAATTTACTGAGATAATGACTTTTGTGTTTTCATTGGCTGTAAGCCATAATCATCAACGTTAACAGAAATAAACACTTGAAATAGATCACTCTGTTTGTAATGACTCTATATAATATATGAGTTTCACTTTTTGTATTGAAGAACTGAAATAAATTAACTTTTTGCTGATATTCTAATTAAGTGAGATGCACCTGTATCTATCATAATCTATGGTGATCTTCGCATGAACTACACGGAGACCCGTCCGCTTTCTCCCGGCCACGCAGATGACAAGGGTCAATACACGTTTATGGCTGCGCGTAAAACATCCTTGTGACATCTGTGTGCTGTACATGTTTAACATTGCAAAGTATAGGAGAAGCTTTGGAATTGATATTTCTTAAGTCATAGTGGAGAAAAACGAATGGCACACGGATGGAACACTGATGGTCCAAAATACTGAGCACACCGATACCATTTTTTCCAGTACTGGTGTTATACGGACGTGTGGCACCCTGAGGATTCGGCTGCTACAGGGGTATTGCACCTCAACCCAGAGGTGTGATATTCCACTCCCGGGTAAGGAAGGAGTGTGGAACTGAGCTCAGATAGACTGCATGCACTACATACATCCCATTCCAGAGGAGCAGGCCGACGGTACTCCCACTTAGAAATGTGCAGGTACAACCGAGCCTGTTCCTGGCTGGAGTGGGAGGGGGGTGGTACATCCCATGTAGTGTAGGGGCAGATAGGGGGAGCAGTCTGGGTAGTGATAGGAGCTCATTGGGTGCTGGTCACCTGAGCTCACACATAGAGGGATATATAAGGAGGGCACCAGCTTAGATCAGGGTCAGACGCTGAGAACAAGTCAGTTGGAGAGAGAGAAGGAAACAGCAGCCCTGGAGAGAGAGAGAGGAGAAAGAAAGAGAAAGACCCAGAGGGGGAAGACTGAAGGGACCCAAGAACCCAAATTAGAGCACCGGGTGAGGAGTCAGCAAGAGGGTACCGGAACCCAAGCTGGTGGGGGCAAAGACATTCCCCAGCCAGAGACCGGAGACCGTGGGCAGTGTCTGTCACGGTCACCCACCACATTCACCCCGAAGGCACACCACATGAAGGGTCAGGGAACCCAGGGCCAAGGGTGTCCCAAAAGAAGGCCCGAGGGAGCTGGACCTAGGTGAATCACTGGTGGGGACGGCTGAAGAAAGGACAGAGGGAGAGCTCAGGGCCACGCTCTGGACTTGTTTGGGGGTTGGCTGGATCCAGGACCTGGTGGACGCAGCACGGCTCGGGTGGTCACTAGCAGCTGGAGTGACCAGTACAACATCTGCAGTAAGTAAACACCCTTAACTGCACAACCCGAGTCTGTCTTCATTGCCGGCTGCACCGCACCACCACAACCCCCATCCTCTGCGCCTGTCCCCTCTGAGGCTATACCCCTCCCGTTGGGGGTTATCCCACCAAGCTGCACATCCACCATCAGCCTCAGCGGACCCTGCTGCAGCGGCGGCCACAGTGACCGCATCACAACGGGTGGCGTAGTCGACATAAAAGAACTTTAATAACATCTGTAGGACTGCCACATAACACTTAGCTTGACGCCCTGGGCACGGGACCGGGTCACAGCCGCTCGGAGACTACAACCCCCCCCATCTGATCCGGTGCCGGGTATTCCCCTCAAAAAGGAATATGTCCCAGGGGGCGCGTCAACTTTGGCGTAGTCGGCAGGATTACGTGCCCGCAACACCCGGGTACTGCGTGCCTGAAGAAAAGTGCAAGTTTACCTCAGAAAGAAGTCTCCCGCCGGTTCCGGAGGGTCCACGCCATCGGACTCCATCACCAGTCGTTTCCCGCCGATTGTCCGCCATTTCCAGCTTGTTCCCGCCATCTGCAGAGTTTCCCGCCACTGGGAAGCGATTCCCGCCAAAACCGCAGATTTCCCGCCTTGGAAGAGCAGCGGACGCCATTATGGGCGTGCCAAAGGAGGGCAGGAGGCCACCTCCCATCGTGGGCCAGGACAGAAAATGGCTCCAAAAGTGGAAACCGCCCCCACCAACAGAGACTGTGATGCTGGAGGTGTCTGTCAGCGTGAAAGAACTCCCCCTGGAGCTGACAGTCACCGAGTTGCCCCGGGACCGCCCTCGAAGTGGGAGGAGACGAAAGAGAAGAGAAAAGATGGGTGTCGCTTGGAGCAGTCTGGAGCGAGCGCACCCGGAGGCAGGAAGCCTGGAAAGGAGCAGCAGAAAAGCTCACCCGGAGATGGAAAGAGAGCAGAACAGCACCGGCCCGCTGGCCAGGAGTCTGCTAGAGACCGAGGAAGGAGGGCAGAGCAGCACCGGCCCGCTGGCCAGGAGCCTGCCGGAAGCAGAGCAGAGCAGCACCGACCCGATGGTCAGGAGCCTGCTAGAGTCCACAACCCCGCTAGGTCTAGCGGAGATCCTAGCGCAGCTCCCCCGAGACCGGGAGTGTGCACAAACAGCCCTGGAGGGCCTCGCACGGAGGATGGCCCGGGTACAGCGGGAGATACTGGCGGAGTGGAGCCGGGAGATGGCTCAGCACGCAGAGACCAGTCAGCGGAGCACGCTACCCTGGAAGAGGAAGCAGACCGCCTCTGAGGATGGCGCAGGAGGACCCAAGGCCGGAGACGGCGCCGAGGAGGGAGCCGAACGCATGGAGGCAGGTAAAGGGGACGCCTATACCCCAAGCCGTGACACCGCTCACCTGCCCCAGCTCCCCGTCGCAGAGCCCGAAAGTTCCCCTGCTGTGCCCGTAACCGCCAGGTCACCGCCATGGACTAGGCCCCGACCGGAAGCCGCCGCAGCGACCCCTGTGACGTCACGCGCCCCGACCCGGAGCGTGACAAAGCAGGAAGTACCACCAGCCTGGTCGCAAGGCCTAGTACCTCCGGGCGCCGCACCACCAACAGCGCCCCCTACCTCCGCGGAGCCTCCGGCCTGGCCGCAAGGCCAGGTAGCCCAGGGCGCCGCCGTCCTAACGGTGCCCTTCACCTTCCAGGTGCCCCAGGCCTGGCCGCAAGGCCTGGGCAACCCGGGCGCCACCACCACCGCGCCCGCGCCCGCAATACCTAGGGTGCCACACCTGGGGGAGGACCTCTTCGGCCAGCTCACATGGCCGGACGGGCGGCCCTTCATCTGGCCCGAAGGGTACCCTGAGCTGGAGCGGCAGCAAAGACTAGGGCCCTTGTGTGAGCCCCTAATCCCGGCTCCGAAGCCCGTGGCTCGGGTCTCGCCTCCTCTAGCAGAAGCCCAATTCGTGTGGGACCCCACGGGAGAAGATTTGATGGGGTTCACCGGAGAAACTCGGGCAGCCGCAGCTGAACGTACAGAGTGTTGCCGTCAACAGCTGGCAGAGTTTAAGAGAGAACGGGAGGAGAGGCGGGTCAGAGAACAACAGGCCCAAATCCAGAGCGCGGAGCAGAAGAGCCGGACTAGGAGGAACCCCCGTGCAGCGCATTGTCCCCGCACCATCGGGACAGTGATAAAGTTCAACCCGCAGCATGGGTGGGGCTTTATTCGGGACCGTAACAACCGCGGTGACGTTTTTGTGACTCGCAGAGACGTCGAGTCCCACCTGCCGGAAGGTCACAAAGGCCGTGACCTCTACGTCGGAGACGAGGTCACTTTCACCCGGCACAAGTGTGCCAAAGGACCTTACGCCCTCCACGTACACCGCCTGACGGAGGAGGAGTTGCGGTGCGAGGAGGAGGAGCAAGAGGACCCGGACGGGTCTGAAGTAACAACCAGCTATAAGCAAAGAGCAGGAGGAAGACGCCGTTGAGTGCGGCAGAGCAGGAGCTGTAAATAGTTACCCAATCGGGGTATATAGAAACTGAAACTGTTGCTGCTAAAATAGTCCCCGTTGGGACCAGGGAACTGTTTACCCGTTAACCCCTTCATCCTACAGGCTGAGGACTGTGAGCAGCCATTCCCTTTCCTCTAACTGGCCGAGGACTGAGAGCGGCCAACTTCCAACTTCCCTGTATATAGTTGCGCGTCCTAAAGCGCCCCCTACCGGTTTTATAAGAAAACCAGATTTTTCTAAGAGACTGTCGCACTTTTCCCGGACACACGTTGCACAGTGTCCGGAGGAGGAACCAGAGACAAGAGAAGTCTACGAGAATGTTTATATAAAAAAGTTTTATATATATATAATGTCTTATATGTTTTATATGTTTATATGAAAAATTTGTATGTTTTGGTGTTTTATGTCTTACAGCCCGAGGACGTGCTGTGATTTACCAGGGGGGAATGTGGCACCCTGAGGATTCGGCTGCTACAGGGGTATTGCACCTCAACCCAGAGGTGTGATATTCCACTCCCGGGTAAGGAAGGAGTGTGGAACTGAGCTCAGATAGACTGCATGCACTACATACATCCCATTCCAGAGGAGCAGGCCGACGGTACTCCCACTTAGAAATGTGCAGGTACAACCGAGCCTGTTCCTGGCTGGAGTGGGAGGGGGGTGGTACATCCCATGTAGTGTAGGGGCAGATAGGGGGAGCAGTCTGGGTAGTGATAGGAGCTCATTGGGTGCTGGTCACCTGAGCTCACACATAGAGGGATATATAAGGAGGGCACCAGCTTAGATCAGGGTCAGACGCTGAGAACAAGTCAGTTGGAGAGAGAGAAGGAAACAGCAGCCCTGGAGAGAGAGAGAGGAGAAAGAAAGAGAAAGACCCAGAGGGGGAAGACTGAAGGGACCCAAGAACCCAAATTAGAGCACCGGGTGAGGAGTCAGCAAGAGGGTACCGGAACCCAAGCTGGTGGGGGCAAAGACATTCCCCAGCCAGAGACCGGAGACCGTGGGCAGTGTCTGTCACGGTCACCCACCACATTCACCCCGAAGGCACACCACATGAAGGGTCAGGGAACCCAGGGCCAAGGGTGTCCCAAAAGAAGGCCCGAGGGAGCTGGACCTAGGTGAATCACTGGTGGGGACGGCTGAAGAAAGGACAGAGGGAGAGCTCAGGGCCACGCTCTGGACTTGTTTGGGGGTTGGCTGGATCCAGGACCTGGTGGACGCAGCACGGCTCGGGTGGTCACTAGCAGCTGGAGTGACCAGTACAACATCTGCAGTAAGTAAACACCCTTAACTGCACAACCCGAGTCTGTCTTCATTGCCGGCTGCACCGCACCACCACAACCCCCATCCTCTGCGCCTGTCCCCTCTGAGGCTATACCCCTCCCGTTGGGGGTTATCCCACCAAGCTGCACATCCACCATCAGCCTCAGCGGACCCTGCTGCAGCGGCGGCCACAGTGACCGCATCACAACGGGTGGCGTAGTCGACATAAAAGAACTTTAATAACATCTGTAGGACTGCCACATAACACTTAGCTTGACGCCCTGGGCACGGGACCGGGTCACAGCCGCTCGGAGACTACAACCCCCCCCATCTGATCCGGTGCCGGGTATTCCCCTCAAAAAGGAATATGTCCCAGGGGGCGCGTCAGACGTGTGACAGGTGGCTTAGTCAAAGCAATCTGTTAAATATGTCATCCATCAGGTAAAAAATCCTAAGCTGGAGGTCGCAACGAGGCAGACATAGAGCTTTTTCCCCGGGTATTGCAACCTAAGTTTTTTCCTCTCCTTCTAATAAGAGCCATAACCTTTTTTTGTATTTCGACATAGGTGCATTTTTGCAGAACACCATTTATTCTATGAAATAACTGGAAACGGTGAGGAGAAAAACAGTGGTTCAACATTTTCTTTTTTCAGGTTTTGCATTAGCGCCACTCACTTTGTGGCAATCTGGCGGTGATCTGTTAACTTTGTTCTATGCGTCAGTTATGGGATACCAAATATATGTAATTCTACTTTTGATTTACTACTTAAAAATAACATAATATACAAAAACAATTGGCTTTTGTCACCATATTCTGAGAGACATATTTTTTTTAAAAGTAGGCATCCGGCAGTCAAGATAACCCTTGTCAATCTGCATTCATACTGCACGGGGGGTCCATGGTCAGCAGAACTGATGGCCACTATGTTGAAGTCTGTTACATGCCACTATCACACTTGACAGTGGTATTAAAGAAGTAAAACTGATGTGAATGGAATAGGCTAGATACACAGTGTTTGTGCTCACTAGCAGGTGCATTCCCTCAAGTGGCACAGTCAGCATGGGTGTCAAGGCATCCGTGTGCTGTTAGGGTTCACTGTACAGTATACGTTTCTTTGCTGTGGCATTCTGTGTAAGAAGGCACAGCCCACTGCAATTTAATTTTCCATTTTTTTACCGAGTTTTTAATTTATTTTTTATGATGTTCACTAAAGGGGTTAACTTACATTTTATAGATCAGGTTAGTTCGGATGAGACAATAACAAATATGTATACTTCTTTCATTTTTATATAAATATACCTATTTATTGGTATGTTTTTTATTATTTTTATCTTTGAAATTGTAAAATATTATTTCTAAAAAAGTGAAAAAGAAAAAAAAAAGTAAGTCCTTCTATGAGACTTTAACTTTTATTACTCTGATTAGTGGGGCTTTGCCTTTCAATGCACCAGCACTGCACTGTATTATAACTGTCAGTGTTAGGCTATGTTCACACGTTGCGTTTCTGATTAGTGTTTTTTTATGCAACTTAACCTACACCCCCTGGCCATTTTCCGTTTTTGCACTTCTGTTTTTTTGCTCCCCTTCTTCCAGAGCCAAAACTTTTTTATTTTTCTGTCAATATGGCTGTGTAAGGGCTTGTTTTTTGCCGGGCGAGTTGTACTTTTGAACAACACCATTGATTTTACCAATGGTGTTGGTGGAGGATGACTCCTTCTGAATCCGGGCTAGCTCCAGCCGGTGTTGTCGGTCAGCTTGCGCCTGGCGCTCCCGGTCAGCTCGGGCCTGGCGCTCAGCAGCCTCTTGGTCAGCTTTGGCCTTTTGCTCTGCTCGCTCCTGAAACTTCAGGATCAGCTGCAGTCATCCGTCACGATCATCTGTGGCGAGCTGCTCCAAGGCCATCTGCAGGTGGGGGTCCATACTACCCTGGCTGTGGGTATGTCTGTCAATCACAGGTGAGACCCCTGCAGCAGCGCCATCCGGGTCTTGGCTGGCTGCCCCATCATCAGGGCTCTGCTGTCGGACAGGCTCTGCATCACCTTGCAACAGTTCAGCAATCAAATGAGCCTTGGTTTTGCCCATGGGGTCAATCTGCCTCAGCTCACAGAGGGCAGTGATAGTGTCCTCTGACTGCTGGTGATACCAGTTCTCTCCACGTGTAGCCATTATTGGCAAATAAAAGATAGGACAGAAAAACAAGAGAAGGTAGGGGATGCAACTGCTACACGTATATTAATGTCCCAGATACAAAAATATTAAAACACTGAGTCTGATTTCTTAAAACTCTGCACAGAATTCTCCCAAGAACCGTGCAAGTTTTCAGTGACAGGAATGATTGCTCAATCCAGCCACTGATGTTCTGTAATATCCCACTGCTGCCACCAATTTGTCAGGAAAATTCCAACACACACAGAGGGACGACACCGAGGAGATAACACAGTATCTCACCGTGCCGTCACGCTGTCCGTATTTTGTCCGGAGTCGCCAGCACGCGATCCAGACTACTCTCTACGTAGGTATCGGTAAGCGACCAGTGAGCGTATGGCGCAACACCCTGGGTTCCACAGCCTGGAATCCGTGTTTAACGCCCTCAGTACGGTCACTGTCAGCTTCACGATAGCCCAATTATTAATACTCTCTGCCACCACCGGCCGAATTTGAAATATAATACAGGCCTGGCCGGACGCCTGCGTTTTGGTAGCGTATATGGCTTCGGGGAAGGGAACGATTACAGAACAAAAGAAACAGAACTATTAAATTTTATATTTAATCCAAAAGGGAGGCAGTGTTTAGGGAAAATATATACAATGATGTTACAAAGGGGACACTAAAATACATACGCATTTACATAAAATAAACAGGGTAAAAAGAAGACAACTTACTCTATACGATCGTGGAGACGATTCAATATAAGTGGAGGAGGGGCTCCCCGGTTGGAATATGCTGTTATTGAACAGGACCCATTGCTTATAATTCTTATGTACATTTTTATTAAAAACGCTAAAATTCTGCGATAACTCATCGCTCGTTGATCGCAGAAGCTTGCAAACTGCGCCGTTTTTTCCCTTATGATTTTATCTTTATCTAGATATCACACATCACATAGCTGCCGTCTGCCATTCTGGTGTTTTTGCGCTACAGCTCCCTGATTTTGGTTACAGCCCTGGAAAACTACCTATACATTCCTGGGCTGATTTGGTCACTACACATATGGGTCCCGTTACTGTCGGACCTATGGAACTCACAAGATTTCAGATTTCATATCGGAGTCAGTGTGTCTACAAATTTTCCTTTGAGGCACGGGAAGCAGCCTCACGCATACACGCAAATTAGTGCAAGCCTGAATTTTAATTACCTCCTGCGTCTTTCAGAGACAAGATGCTTGCTTCCTAACAAAGTTATAACACTCCTTGCCTGGCATCGTTTGCATAAGCTATTTCCCAGGCATGTGCTAATTGGGGCTTTTGTGCTGAGCAGAAGGGGAATAAGGGAGGGGGGTGAACATCTATGTCAGGTAGCTATAGAAGAACATTTCCCTGATATTAATATTTCCCTGACAATAGTCATATTTATGTGCTTACGTTGGCTGCACCTCTTCGTCCTCACTATCGTAAATTACGGGTCGCTTACTTCCTCTGAGTCTGGACTTCCTTCCTAAAATATATAACAAAACTGATTATGATTCTCATTCACCTCCAGATTTACACATCAGAGAAGCAGTCTCCACCTCTCACCATGGAAGAAGTGGAACCTATTACACACTATAGGGATAAAACTATTGGGACACATACACATTACTTCTGGAGGAGTTACATGTTTAGGTGCTGGATTTATATACCCATGGCAAAGGAACCAAAAGAGAAAACCTTAACTCAATGATTATGAAGTGACTTTCCTTTCTTGTCCATACAGTGTAAAGCCTCCTTCAGATGCACGTGTTTTCAGTACATGTGGCATTCGCTTTCACACGCATCGGAGACACGTATCCACACGTACAGGTGCATCTCACTAAATTAGAATATCATCAAAACGTTAATTTATTTAATTTCTTCAGTAAAAAAAAGTGAAACTCGTATATTATATGAACATACATTTCAGTAGATCCACATTTCGAATTATTTTTCAAGCTGGTGTTATAAAGTATTCTAATTTACTGAGATAATGACTTTTGTGTTTTCATTGGCTGTAAGCCATAATCAGCAACGTTAACAGAAATAAACACTTGAAATAGATCACTCTGTTTGTAATGACTCTATATAATATATGAGTTTCACTTTTTGTATTGAAGAACTGAAATAAATTAACTTTTTGCTGATATTCTAATTAAGTGAGATGCACCTGTATCTATCATAATCTATGGTGATCTTCGCATGAACTACACGGAGACCCGTCCGCTTTCTCCCGGCCACGCAGATGACAAGGGTCAATACACGTTTATGGCTGCGCGTAAAACATCCTTGTGACATCTGTGTGCTGTACATGTTTAACATTGCAAAGTATAGGAGAAGCTTTGGAATTGATATTTCTTAAGTCATAGTGGAGAAAAACGAATGGCACACGGATGGAACACTGATGGTCCAAAATACTGAGCACACCGATACCATTTTTTCCAGTACTGGTGTTATACGGACGTGTGACAGGTGGCTTAGTCAAAGCAATCTGTTAAATATGTCATCCATCAGGTAAAAAATCCTAAGCTGGAGGTTGCAGCGAGGCAGACATAGAGCTTTTTCCCCGGGTATTGCAACCTAAGTTTTTTCCTCTCCTTCTAATAAGAGCCATAACCTTTTTTGTATTTCGACATAGCTGCATTTTTGCAGAACACCATTTATTCTATGAAATAACTGGAAACGGTGAGGAGAAAAACAGTGGTTCAACATTTTCTTTTTTCAGGTTTTGCATTAGCGCCACTCACTTTGTGGCAATCTGGCGGTGATCTGTTAACTTTGTTCTATGCGTCAGTTATGGGATACCAAATCTATGTAATTCTACTTTTGATTTACTACTTAAAAATAACATAATATACAAAAACAATTGGCTTTTGTCACCATATTCTGAGAGACATATTTTTTTTAAAAGTAGGCATCCGGCAGTCAAGATAACCCTTGTCAATCTGCATTCATACTGCACGGGGGGTCCATGGTCAACAGAACTGATGGCCACTATGTTGAAGTCTGTTACATGCCACTATCACACTTGACAGTGGTATTAAAGAAGTAAAAACTGATGTGAATGGAATAGGCTAGATACACAGTGTTTGTGCTCACTAGCAGGTGCATTCCCTCAAGTGGCACAGTCAGCATGGGTGTCAAGGCATCCGTGTGCTGTTAGGGTTCACGGTACAGTATACGTTTCTTTGCTGTGGCCTTCTGTGTAAGAAGGCACAGCCCACTGCAATTTAATTTTCCATTTTTTTACCGAGTTTTTAATTTATTTTTTATGCTGTTCACTAAAGGGGTTAACTTACATTTTATAGATCAGGTTAGTTCGGATGAGACAATAACAAATATGTATACTTCTTTCATTTTTATATAAATATACCTATTTATTGGTATGTTTTTTATTATTTTTATCTTTGAAATTGTAAAATATTTGTACTTTTTTTTTTCTTTTTCACTTTTTTTAGTAAGTCCTTCTATGAGACTTTAACTTTTATTACTCTGATTAGTGGGGCTTTGCATTTCAATGCACCAGCACTGCAACGTATTATAACTGTCAGTGTTAGGCTATGTTCACACGTTGCGTTTCTGATTAGTGTTTTTTTATGCAACTTAACCTACACCCCCTGGCCATTTTCCGTTTTTGCGCTCCCCTTTTTCCAGAGCCAAAACTTTTTTATTTTTCTGTCGATATGGCCGTGTAAGGGCTTGTTTTTTGCCGGGCGAGTTGTACTTTTGAACGACACCATTGATTTTACCATAAAATGTACTGGAAAACAGGAAACAAAACTTTCAAGTGGAGCGAAATTGCAAAAAAAGTGCAATTCCACAAATGTTTTCTGGTTCTTTTCCCTACCGTGTTCACTGAATGTTAAAACTAACCTGACATTAAGATTATCAAGGTCATTACGAGTTTGCAGATAACAAACAATGGTGAAAAAAAGAATAAAAAAAATTGTCGCCATTTTGTAGTGTCTCTATTTTTCAGGATCTGGAACCGGGTGAGAGCTTATTGTTTCGCGTTGAGCTGACATTTCTATTGATACGATTTGGGTTAGATACAATGTATTTAAGACCCGGGACCCTATGCTTGTCACAGTCTACCCTTCAGACTGGCAGAGTAGGGAGAGGTGCTGCTGAGCTAGGGAGAGCCAGGACGCACCACAGAGGAGACCGGGGAACATCGGAAGGTGAGTATAATGTATATTTTTTATTTTAAATTCTTTTTTTTAACAGGTACTATGGTACCCGGGTCAGGATGAGAGTCTACTCTTCTCCAGACCCGGATACCATCCGCACATTGAATCGCTTAATATCCGCATGTGCACATGTAGTCATGCGGATATTAAGCGATTCTATGGCAAGTCAATGGTGGCAGTTGGCTTGTCCGCAAAATTAATGGACATGCTGCGGATTTTTCCGCAATAATAATCTGCAGCGGAAATTTCCGCAGCATGTGCACAGCACATGCGGATTATCATTGGGGACCATGGGGCACGAATCACCAAGCGTTTTTTAAGCGTTTTCGCTGCGGAAATTCTTCGGCATAAACGCTTGAAAAACGCATAGTGGGCACGCAGCCTTACAGTCCTTCTAAGGACTAATCCTGCTGCATACATTAATCTTGGTGATAGCAGGAGTTAGGCAGACAGAGTTTGTGAAGAGTGCATAGAGCAGAATAGGGTCCATTACACGTTCTGTCTGTTGTCTACAGATCTGTCTACAGATATCAATAGCCCTAGATAACAGGGCTAAAATTATTTGTGCTCCTAATCCTGATTATTTGCTTAAAAAGCAATATAATACACCATTTTAACTTTTCCATTTGCTTGTTAGCAGAATATAGCCAGATTTGGTTGATTTTATTCGCATTGCTGTATTGTGGAAGCAAAGAAACTCATCCATCATCAGAAGGGATCCGATATTTCATCCGTAATATTCATGACAATTTGGGGAGTGTGCAAAATATTACACTCCATTTCAAGTCTGCCAGTTGTGTGTTGTTCAACCTATTCACACTTGGTCGCTGACCAATACCATACTAGAAGGCCACTGCCTAAAACCGTGGTCATCAGATGTGATCCGATATTGCTGCCGTAATAATCGTGACATTTTGGCAATGTGACAAATATTACACTCCATTTAAAGTCTGCCAGTTGTGTGTTGTTCAACCTATTCACACTTGGTCGCTGACCAATAAGATACTACAAGGCCACTGCTTAAAACCGTGGTCATCAGACATGATCTGATATTACTGCCGTAATAATCGTGACATTTTGGCAACGTGACAAATATTACACTTTATTTAAAATGGGCAAGGCGCATGGCAAGGGACAGGGAAGTGGACGTGATGGTGATGGTTACACTTGTATTCTCATCTGGAATTCACATACTTATTCGGTATAACTCAACTATACATTAGTGTTGAGTAGAGATGAGCTTTGTTCGACTCGAACTGTTCGCCAATCTCAAATTCGAGCTGTTTTGGGCGGTGTTCGAGCCGTTCGGCGAACACGAACGATTTGAAAAAAATTCGGCTGTTCGAGGTTATGTTCGATAACTGTTCGTGCTCCAAAATCATAACTGGATTTTTTCTCAGTAATGCTGAAAATTAATGTTAATACGCAGTTTGAGTGTACAGCGGGGCGGGGGGAGGGGCAGGGGATGGATCTCTGCAGTAATAATGAAGATCTCCATTTTTTTTTTCTCTTTCCCGCATTTACAGTGGGGAGGTGCAATCTGTCAGCCTATCAGCAGCGCACACACGGAGCGAAGTGCTTTTTTTCACACAAGCAAGGGCATGTGTCATTGGCAGTGTATGTCACATGTCCTTGCCCTATAAGACCAAGCCATTTTCCCCGTCGCCACCATTTTCTCACTGCTGCAGCTGCGTGTTAGAGGGCACCGCTGTTGCTGTGTGCGCTATACCTTGTTAATTTCAAGCCAATTTTCGCACAAATCTACAGATAGCTTGGGAGTAGGGAATAGTTGTGATTGCAGTCCTTTTAAGGACTAGGTTACAGCATTTCCTACGACTTTTATCAGGCAGGTCTGTGCTCTTAAATAGATAGGTTGTGGGAGTAAAGACTAATTGTAATTGCAGTCCTTTTCAGGACTAAGTTAGATCAGTTCCTATCAGTTTTTGCCAGGCAGGTCTGTGCCAGTGCTGTGCAAGTTTTTTTCACAGCATTTGTCTGAATCTAGCAAAGCTAATCCTTTTTGGCCTATTGCAGAGTGTGTTAGTCAGTGGAGTAGCCTATCTGTGCTGCAAGCTACACCACCTGTGTATAGAATACCAATTTTTTTACTGCACCTAGTGAAGTAAAACCTTTTGGGCATAGAATGATGCTATTAGTCCATCTATACTGACCACCATAAGGTTGCAAATTGAATATAATTTTTTTCTGCATCTAGCTCTGAAAAAATATTGGGCTTCTAGCTGTGTGTGGGTCTTGTTCTATTAATCCATCTATACTGACCTCCATCAGGTTGCAAACTGAATATATTTTTTTCTGCATCTACCTCTGAAAAAATATTGGGCTTCTAGCTGTGTGTGGGTCTTGTTCTATTAATCCATCTATACTGACCTCCATCAGGTTGCAAACTGAATATAATTTTTTTCTGCATCTAGCTCTGAAAAAATATTGGGCTTCTAGCTGTGTGTGGGTCTTGTTCTATTAATCCATCTATACTGACCTCCATCAGGTTGCAAACTGAATATAATTTTTTTCTGCATCTAGCTCTGAAAAAATATTGGGCTTCTAGCTGTGTGTGGGTCTTGTTCTATTAATCCATCTATACTGACCTCCATCAGGTTGCAAACTGAATATAATTTTTTTCTGCATCTAGCTCTGAAAAAATATTGGGCTTCTAGCTGTGTGTGGGTCTTGTTCTATTAATCCATCTATACTGACCTCCATCAGGTTGCAAACTGAATATCATTTTTTTCTGCATCTAGCTCTGAAAAAATATTGGGCTTCTAGCTGTGTGTGGGTCTTGTTCTATTAATCCATCTATACTGACCTCCATCAGGTTGCAAACTGAATATAATTTTTTTCTGCATCTAGCTCTGAAAAAATATTTGGCCTTCTAGCAGTGTGTGGGACTTGTTCTATTAGTCCACCTATACTGACCTCCATCAGGTTGCAAACTGAATATATTTTTTTCTGCATCTAGCTCTGAAAAAATATTGGGCTTCTAGCTGTGTGTGGGTCTTGTTGTATTAGTCCATCTATACTGACCTCCATCAGGTTGCAAACTGAATATATTTTTTTTCTGCATCTAACCCAGCCAATAGTTTTGGCCTAATACCACAGTTTGGCCACTCAGCTCTGCTCGGTTCCCATCCATTGTTTTTTTGTGCAAACAACTCCAGAGTTGTGAATTAGTTAACCACCAAAATGAGTGGAAAAAGGCCTGCTGCTGGTGGAAAGGGGAATAGGCGTGTTGGGAAGGGGAAAAAAGGTTGTGTCCGTGGGGTAGGTGTTAAAGCAACAGTAACATCTGCAGAAGAAAGACCATCTTCCAGCCAAACTAAAATGTCTACTTCTTTTAGCGGACAATGTGATAAGATCCCTTTCTTACGGCCACGCCAATCGCTATAAATTCCAGATGAGGCACAAAAACAGCAGGTGCTTCAACGGATATCAAGTGCTCCTTTAAGTGGGCTCTCCTCCACATCAACTTCAACATCACAAATACTCCAGTCCTCAAAGGTGTCACCCAAATCGCACTTGCTTCCTCACAGCTCCCAAATCTCCAGCTGCCCGTCTGAGTATGAGGTAGAACAGATGGTTGAGTCTGCAGAGCTGTTTACTCATACTATAGCCTGGGAATCAGAGGTCAACTCCAGCGCTTCTGTGAATCCAGACGAGGAAATGATCTGCACTGATGCCCAGAATCTTTATGAGTCGGATCCAGGACCAGACGCAGAAGGTTCTGACCATAATGTAGACCCTCATTCCCAAACTGTAACTCCTGTTGGTGGAGACAATGAGGAAGACGATGATAAGACTCAAATACCTGATTGGAGCGACAACTTTAGTTTTTTGTCAGGGCAGGAACAGGTTGGCTCTGAGGACGACGGGTGTGATAACGCACAGGGTGATGATGATGAGGTTGGAGATCCCACTTACTGTCAACCCACAGTCAGCCAAGAGATGAGGTCAGCAGAGGAGGTGGAGGAAGATGCTAGTGACGACGAGGTCAGGTTGCGCCTTCCTGGACAGAGACGTAGTACTGAAAGCACGTCAACAACTGCATCCTCAAACACAACTCTGCCTCTCACCACAAGTAGTGGTGGCTCTTCAGGTCGCATGGGTGCTAAGCCTTGCATAGCCTGGGCATTTTTTCAGATCGATAAAGATGACCCAACTCGTGTTATCTGTAACATTTGTCAGCAAAAGCTAAGTGGAGGCCAAAAAATACATAGTTTGAGTACTTCATGCATGAACCGGCACATGGACATGAAGCATAAGTTGCAGTGGGAAGCTCAGTGTGCTACAATGCGGCCTAGCCGGCCGGGCCAACCACCGTCTGCCATATCTTGTGCATCCGCGGCCTCTTCATCCTCTGTGACTGGGGGGACAGCAGTCACACCTGTTTTGGGGCGCAGACCTGCCACCTCTTTACCCGCAACAGCCAGCGTGATTGGCAGGTCATCATTTTCTTTGGAGGTGGGAACACCGGCTGGTGTTGAGCGCTGTCCGACATCGATAGCACCACCTTTGGATCAAGGCAACCTAACATGTCCGCCTGCATCTTCCTCACAGACCGGCAGTTTGCCGGGGACACCCTTATCAACCCCGTCTAAGCACAATAGCCAGCCCTCGGTCCCTCAGATGTGGACAAGTAAAAGACCATTTCCTCCTAGCCATGAGAAAGCTAAGAGGTTGAATTTCACCATCTGCAAGCTCTTGGCTACAGAAATGCTGCCTTTCCGCCTGGTGGACACAGAGGATTTTCGAGACCTTATGTCCGTCGCAGTGCCCCAGTACCAGATGCCCAGTCGGCACTACTTCTCAAAGAAAGGTGTGCCTGCGCTCCACCAGCATGTCGCACACAACATCACCGCTTCTTTGAGAAACTCTGTGTGTGACAGGGTGCATTTCACCACAGACACTTGGACGAGTAGGCATGGACAGGGGCGTTACATGTCGCTGACTGGGCACTGGGTAACTATGGTGACAGCAGGACAAGGGGCTGCTGTCCAAGTCTTGCCGTCCCCACGAGTTGTGCGTCAATCCTCTTTATGTCAAAGTTCCTCCACTGCTTCTGCCTCCTCAACCTCCTCTCGATCTTCCACCTGCACCCAAAGCCTGTCTGGTCATGCCACAAGCTTTCTAACTGCGCAGAAGGGATCCTGCACACCTCCTTACTATGCTGGCAGTAGGGCTCAACGTCATCAGGCGATTTTTACATTGAAATGTCTGGGAAATGTGAGTCACACAGCTGAAGAGTTGTGGTCAGCTCTGGAGAACCAATTTCATGAATGGTTGTCTCCACTGGACCTGAAACCAGGGAAGGCCGTGTGCGACAATGCTGCAAACCTGGGTGCGGCCCTTCGCCGGGGCAATGTCACACACGTGCCTTGTATGGCTCACGTGTTGAACCTGGTTGTCCAGCAATTTTTAGCCCACTATCCCAGACTAGATGGCCTTCTGCAGAGGGCACGGTCGCTGTGTGCTCACTTCCGCCGTTCGCATCCCGCAGCTCAGCGACTTACATCTCTACAGAAGTCGTTGGGCCTGCCACTTCACCGGCTAAAATGCGATGTGCCTACCCAGTGGAATTCAACTCTGCACATGTTGCAGCGACTGTGGCAGCACCGACAAGCCCTGGTGCAATACGTTCTGACGTATAGCCTGGGCCAACGAGATTCAGAGGTGGGGCAAATCACGCTGGAGGAGTGGTCTCAGATCAGGGACCTATGCACCCTTCTGCACAGTTTTGAAATGGCGACGAAGATGTTTAGTGCTGACGATGCCATTATCAGCATGACTATTCCGGTGATTTACATGCTGGAGCACATGTTAAACAGAATTCGGAGTCAGGTGGTGGCACAAGAGGAGGTGGAGGAAGTAGAGGAGGAGGAGTTGTATGCGGAAGGGCTAACATCTGCAAGGTCCAGACGGTCGGCAGCACCAAGGCGGCAGGCATGTGAGGGTGGGGGAGATGGTTTTACCAGGGCTCATGGTAGCAGCCAAACTAGTGAGGAAGGTGCAGGAGCCCAGGAAGAAGTGGAGGACGAACTGATGGAAGACTCATCAGATGAGGGAGACCTTGATCACATTTCTGTTGTGCGAGGTTGGGGGGAGAGGACAGAGGAAGGAAGCATGATTGTTACCTCGCCACTAACACAACAGGGACTTGGTGCTCCTGGATGCGCAACACACATGAGTGCCTTCTTGCTGCACTACCTGCAACATGACCCTCGAATTGTGAGAATTAGAAATAATCCTGACTACTGGGTTGCCACACTGTTAGATCCCCGGTACAAAAGTAAATTTGCCGAAATTATTCCTGCCATAGAAAGGGATGCACGCATGCAGGAGTATCAGCAGAGACTGTTGCAGAATCTTACATGTGCTTTTCCACAAAACACCAGTGGTGCACGTAGTGAATCTCACAGTTCCAACTTGCCAACCGTGGGACCGTCAAGTGTTCAGCACTCAAACCGTAACAGAACCACAGTATCTGCTGGTAACATCAATTTTTCGGAATCATTTCACCACTTTTTTAGCCCATCCTTTGCAAGGCCACAGGAGACAAGAAGTCTGACACATAGTCAACGCCTAGAGACGATGGTACAGGAGTATCTCCAAGTAAACATTGAAGCCACGACTGTGTCACTGGACCCTTGCTCTTTTTGGGCTTCCAATCTGGATAAATGGCCGGAGCTAGCCACTTACGCCTTGGAGATCTTGTCATGCCCCGCAGCCAGCATTCTGTCTGAACGTGTGTTCAGCGCTGCTGGTGGTGTGCTGACAGATAAGCGCACGCGGCTCTCCACTGATAATGTAGACAGACTCACGTTCATAAAGATGAACAAATCATGGATCCGAAACGACTTTTCTACCCCTGTGTCATCCTGGGGAGAGTAAAAGCTTGATGATTGGTTAAAATCACCCTACCAACCGTTTTAAGCTTTCAAATTACTAATCATGTTTATCTGTATCTTGACTGGAAAATAATTTGGGCTTTGTAGCAGTGTGCAGCACTGATGCTATTAGGCCATCTATACTAAAGCTTCACCAGATTTAAAATTAAAAATAATTTTTAGCTGCATCTAGCCCGGAAAATAATTTTGGGGCTCCGAGATGCGCAAGACACATAAGTGCCTTCTTGCTGCACTACCTGCAGCATGACCCTCATATTGTCAGAATTCGAAGTAATCATGACTACTGGGTTGCCACACTCTTAGATCCCCCAAACTTTTCGATCAACCTTTTCATTTTAATAAAGACCAAAAAAATGGTCATTTTTGAAATTATAAGCATTAGCAGGTTGTTAGAAACTGAAATCAAACAGTTTTCAACTCAAAACTTTATTCTAGGTGATGTTACATTTTCACATAGGACCCCTTGTTCGAAAGGAGCTTCTGAACTCTCTCGTCCATTGAATTTGTCAGGTTTTGGATGGTTTCTGCTTCAATTGTTTTGCATGAGGACAGAATACCCTCCCAGAGCTGTTGCTTAGATGTGAACTGCCTCCCGCCATCATAGACACTCCTTTTAATGATGCTCCAAAGGTTCTGAATGGGGTAGAGGTCAGGGGAGCATGGGGGTCACACCATAAGTTTGTCCCCTTTTATGCCCATATCAGCCAGAGATGCAGATGTTTTATGTGCAGCATGAGATGGTGCATTATCATGCAGAAAAATTATCTTGCTGTGAAATACACGGTTCTTCTTCTTGAACCATGGCAGGAAGTGCTGTTTGAGAAAATCCACATACATTATGGAGTTCATCTTTAGCGCCTTCAGGGATCCTAAAGGGGCCGACAATCTCTCTCCCCATGATTCCAGCCCAAAACATTACTCCACCTCCTCCTTGTTGGCGCTGTAGCCGTGTTTGCGTGGGGTGTCCATCAACCAGCCATCCTCCACTCCATCCATCTGGACCATCGAGCGCTGCACGGCACTCATCCGTGAACAAAACTGTTTTGAAATCAGTCTTCATGTAATGTTTGGCCCACTGGAGCCGTTTCTGCTTGTGTGAAGTGGATAGAGGAGGTCGACAGGATGGCGTATGCACAGCTGCAAACCTCTGAAGGACCCTGCATCTTGTTGTTCGGGGGACGTTGGAGGCACAAGCAGCTTCAAAAACTTGTCTGCTGCTATGACAAGGCTTTTTGGCCGCTGCTCTTTCAACCTGACGTAATTGCCTGTAGGAAAGAGTCCTCAATTTGCCCTTATCAGCACGCACACGTGTGTACTGTGAATCAGCTACATACTTCTTGATTGCCAAGACACTTCATCCTGATCATCGCACAATGTTGATTGTAGTCATGCCTTGACCTAAACACTCCACAATTTGTTGCTTCTCAGCAGCCGACACATCCTTTTTCTTTCCCATTTTGGCAGAAAATGTAGGCTGCTTAATAATGTGAGAGAGCCTTCTTAAGTAGTCTTGCCTTTCATTGGACACACCTGCCAAACTAATTAGCACAGGTGTCTGCAATTGCTTACAGTGATATAAAGAGCCCTGACACACATCACCATCAATGAGTTTAACTGACAAACAAACAAATTCTTCCCTTATCACTCCTAAACACTTTTTGCATAATAATTTGGAACGCAGTGTACATGTGCTTTTCCACAAAACACCAGCGGTTCACGTAGTGAATCTTACAGTTCTAACTTGCCAACCGTGGTCTGTATGGAGTTGTTCAATAAAGGGCCCAAAATTAAGATAACATAGATGGGAGAGGTCTCTATGAATAGGAATTCCTAAGTATTTGATACCCTGTGAGGGACAGGCAAAGGGAAAGTTGGACTGGATGGAATCCTATATGGATTTGGGGAGGGAGACATCGAGGGCCTCAGACTTCGCTGCATTGATTTTAAAATTTGACCATGTAACAAAGTGATCTATTTCAGCCATAACAGCAGGGATGGATATATGTGATTGAGTGATATATACTAGGACATCATCAGCAAATAGAGAGCACTTGTACTCGGTGCCTCCCACCTCAATCCACCTAATATTGGGGTTATGGCGAATTGATGAGAGCAGGTGCTCCGTCACTAGGATGTATAAGAGAGGGGACAGAGAACATCCCTGCCTTGTCCCATTGGTGATTGTGAAAGGTGATGAAAATGTTCTGACGCGCCCCCTGGGCCTTGGGACACCCGGAGCCGGACCCTTTTTGGTGGATGCTGGTGGTTGTAGTCTCCGTGGCGGCAACCCGGTTCCGTGGCTCAGGGCGGTCAAACCAGTGGCGGAACTATTTATGTGGTTTTGATGTTTAAATGTCCGACTACGCCACCCGTGGATTGCGGTCAGAGTGAACCGCCGCTCCAGGGCAGACCGCTGAGGCTGGTGTTGTGGGTGCAGCAGAGCGTAGCATAACTCCCCACGGGAGGAGTATAGCCTCAGGGCAGTGTATGCGGAGGATGGGGGTGATGGTGCAGGGCAGCAGCAGTAACGACACGGAGTCAGTGATGCAGTCCAGGGCCTTTACTCACAGTTCTTATTATCCAGACCACGTCTGCAGGTAACGGCTGCCCACGTCGTACTGTGCTCACCAGGTGAGGGGCTCAGACAACTCCCAGATAACTTTGGAGCACTTCACAGGACCCCCTTTGTGTGTCCTTTGTCTGGCCTTTCTTACCAACACTTCTGTCCGGCTGCCTCGGGCCTCCTCTTGGTAAACTTGGCGCCAGTTTCCCTGACCCTATGTGGTGCCTTCCTAGCGGGTGTAGCGAGGGGCTGCGCCACATAAAATGTCAGAGCCTCCGGTTTCTAGCTGAGGGTCGTTTCCTGCCTCCACCAGTTCGGGGACCGGTCTCCCCCTTTGGCCTGACCCCTCCACGCAGGTGGATTCGGGCGTGCGGTGGCGACTCGCCCGTCCGCACCCCTGGGATCCCTTCATTCCTCGTTCCTGGAGCCTTCTCCGCTCCTCTTCCTTCCTTCTCCCTCTTCCAGGCCTGGGCCTCTGTTACTAGGCCCGCCTCCGGAGCAGAGCTCATGCAGAGCCCCTGCTCCCTGCCACTTCTGCTCAGACTTCTCTGCACTGAACTAAGATGGTGCCCACCTTTTATACTCCCTTCTCAATGCACCCAGGAACTGCTTCCTCCCTGCTCCTGCACTACAGGGTTCCCCTTCCTCAGTGTTCCCTCCCCCCACTCCAGCCAGGGACAGGGACTGTCGTGCCCATCTCAGGGGCATATTGGTCGCCCTGCCCCACGGCAATGTGGTGTAATGCATGCAGGTGTCGGGTCCTGATCCACACTCCATCCTTACCTGAGAGTGAGATATCACACCTCTGGGTGAGGTGCAATACGTCTGTAGCAACCGAGCCCTCAGGGTGCTACAGTTCCATTTATCTTCAGCCTAGGTGACGTATTGCGATACAGGGCCGTGATTTTGGCTATAAAAGGGTCCCCTAGACCCCTACCCCAAGCTTTTTAAGAGAATCATATATGGCGTGCCAGGAGACTCTATGGAATGCTTTCTCAGCATCCAACGAGAGTATCTAATTACAAATTTTTAACTGCATCTAGCCCAGGAAATACTTTGTGCCTAGTAGCAGTGTCTGCTAGTCAGCGGATTATCCCGGCTGTTAAGCAAGCTGCACCACCTGTAGTTTAGACACTTAATTTTTTCAAAGGAAATGCTTCGGAACCATGGGATACTTAGTGAAGAGCATCAGGAGGCACCCCAAGGCATAGGGGCTGGGACTGGCAGTAGGATGCCTTGCGGTGGACAGCCGAGCTCGATCCTTATAAAAGCTTTTTAACTGCAGCAGCTTTAGTGGACGCTACTGGAGCTGGAATTACCGCGGCTGCTGGCATGAGACTTGCCCTCCAATAGATCCTTGTAAATGGATTTAAAGTGTATTCATTCAAATTAGAGAGACAATTTAAATTAAAAAGCTTAGAGCTGCCTCCACCACAGGGGGGCTCGCTCGACCCACCAGCGGACAGGCACCAGTATTGGGAGAGGGGGGCTGGCCGTCAGGGTTCACCGCGGCTCTGGCACAAACCCGGCGACACGGAGGTGGCACGGGCAGGAGCGGACTGGCCGTGTCGGCTTCTCACTTTTTGGATTTTAGAAGGGCATGACATGCCTATATCTGTGTCTCCCCCTCCTTTTACTCCTCCACCTCTTTTATTTTCGCATGACTATATGTACTTGTCACTTTTCCATGTGTTAGTTATGTCTTCTGAGCAGTTTGTCAGCTTTTGGACACCTTTGAAGGTGTTTTCTATGTGTTTCTATGTGTTTTTGTTTGCCTGCCATTGGTTTTAACGGTGTTCGAAGGTGTTCGACGAACAGTTCGGCGAACACACGGGTGTTCGACGAACCCGAACTCGAACACTACGGGGGTGGCTCAACACTAGTCACGAGTCCAGTAGTCCTAGTGTTAAACCATGATGTATTTATAATCTTATCAATGTGCCCTTGCTGTGTACTGTGTAATGGCTGTGTCTGGCCGTGCAGGAACATGGTCTGATTCAAAGGTGTATCATGGTTTTTCTGGTAACAGGGGCAGAAATTCAGTTTGGCGCCCCCCCCCCACCAAGCACATATATGATTTGCACACAGTCACGTGCCGACGAGCTGCTCTCCCTAATTCTCTCAATGTTCAGTTAAAAACTGAGGGAAGCCGGAGGAGAGGCTGGTTGTCACGTGACTATTAGTGATGTGCGAGCATGCTCGCCACTATTCAGCACTCACCCGAGCATCACAGTGTTTGAAAGGCTCGGTGCTTGATGAGTATTTTTGGAATGCTCAGGCGGTAGCGCGGGTCCCGCATTTTTGGCGCTGTTTAGACAGCCAATTGACATGCAGGGATTGCCTGCTAGTTACTGTAATCCTGTAGCCATTTTGGTTGTAGTACTACAGTGATTGACTGGACGCATAGCATCATCGGTTCTATACAAGACCCGGGACCCTGTGTTCTTCACAGTCTACCCTGGAAACAGGCAGAGTAGGGAGAGGTGCTGCTGAGTGAGGGAGAGAATTGGTGATTGTTTTAGTGAGGTATTCCACAGCATTACAAATCTACACTAACAGTCCTTCTGTGGAATAATTCTACTGAATATTAATCCTGGTGATAGCAGTAGTTAGGCAGGCAAAGTTTGTGGAGATCATATACAGCAGAATAGGGTCCATTGGGCAACCTATACTTGGATAAGAAAATCCAAAAACCACTTGCAATAATATAAAACTATTGAAATAATATTTAAAAACACAAATAGAAATTCTATAAATAGGTGAAAAAGGGGATTCAAGATGATGACCTCTGACTGCACACACACTCTCCTTGAGAAAGCCCATCAGAGTGCGAAACGCGTGTCGGGGTGTATGTTGTGGCGGTGGTCTGGGTACAGCAGGATTATTAATGGGTAAGTCTTGACCATCAATGATTCTTTTTGATCTCTCTCCCTTATGTACACGGGGCATTACTTTGGTGTGACTTTTCCCTTTTCTGCTTCAGAAAATTTCCCCATCTCTCAACAAGTGTGAGAAATGGGTGTCATTTACCTATATGGCATTTTTCTTTCCCTTTTTTTGTGATCCTGTATACTACTATTAAATTACTACAGGGTCACATTTCAGACCACGTTTTCCACAATCTCTTGAATCCCCTTTTTCACCTATTTGTAGAATTTCTATTTGTGTTTTTAAATATTTTTTCAATAAAGATCTGTTTTATATTATTGCAAGTGGCTTTTGGATTTTCTTATCCAAGTGCAGGTTGCCTACATGTAGACCCACTGCATTGTTTTGTCTGTTTTCAAATAATGGGGAGATATGAACCCTTAAAAAATCTCCAGCCATGATGACTAATTTATGCCTCTGGAATATTTTTCTTCATGTATTTATTTCTGTATTATTCACAGCTTCTGATTCTAAGCATATGGATTACCGGGCCCGTGATCAAACGTGGTTAAATAAACTTAACGAAGTGTTTAAGGATGATTCAAGTCTGGTTTTAGATTACAGAGACAATAAGTGACAGGTAGATCGGCTCAAGGAGCTTCTCCACCGACGCACTCGCATCTGGTGGAATAGGGCATTCCTGGAACGATATGTGGCCAAGGACCTGATACCACGAGGGTTGCGTGTACAGATCTTCCCATCTTTCCTGGTAGATGATGAGTCACTAAAGTGTAGGTGGGAAAAAATTGCCGGGGAATGCTCCCGTGGCTTCATGGAGATCCTAATCCAATTGGATGATAAGATCCTCAAAGATATTGAGAAGGAAATTGAGGAAATCCAATGTAACATTAAGAAAGAATTATCCAAAAAAGCCCTTGAAGAAATTAATAAAGATCTGGAAAAAACTTCACCAAATGGGAAAATGAAATCTGCACCATGAAATCGAGGAAATTCCAGAGGGATATGACAGACCTACAAAATAATACTGTATATCGTTGGAAGAGTAGGGGATCCAGAAGAGGATCTGTATTCAGGTCCCGCTCTGGCTCAGTTTCCTCATACACGTCTATGGACGAGGCACGTCCAACAACAAGTGATCCTCAATCAGAAAGTAATGTCATCTCGGGGAACACGAGAGAACTGAGAAACAATAATACTAAAACCTACTCTAAAAGAAAAACTACTCCTCCGTATCAATATATCAAGAAAACCAGGAGCAACAATATGGAGGTAATTAATCTCTCCACACATAAATTATCCCCGGTGCATTGTGATCTTCTTAAATTAGGGTTATCCTTTTCACCAACCAGCGGCTTTGATTACTTTTCGGCGGTCAAGGACCTCCACCTCTTCTGCCGTAAGTTAATTTTAAAAAAAATTACACCATCAGCCTAGGCAGGACCCAATTTTTGAGAGTGAGGCGGAATTGGAGGCACTTAGTACTTTGGAAGACCTATTATTAGAACAGGAATCAACAGCCATAAGTGATTTCCCTAGTACAATTATGCCCAGATAACTACCTTCCCTCCCTTGTCGGCTTGCTTACAGATCGAAATTTTTGCCAAGTTGGTAATGCAGGACTTCGGTAAGATTCCCGTGGCATCAGAAGAGATAATATACATCCTCAGCATAGAAGAGCTCTGAAAGAGCTCAAGGCATTAGACGATGTAGTAATGAAAGCAGCCGACAAGGGAGGGAATGTTGTAATCTGGCCTACTGCCAAATATGAGAAAGAGGCACACAAACAGCTCAGGAATAAGGATAATTATATCACTTTACCCAGTAATCGCGTATCTAATTTTTGTAATGAGCTCCAGTACATTCTCGTGAGAGCTTTTGAAGCAGGGATTATTCCTAAAAAGGTACTTGAAGGGTTAATGGTCAAGTCTCACAAAATTCCAACATTCTACCTGCTCCCTAAAGTCCACAAAGATCCGGTGGACCCCCCGGGTCGTCTGATAGTCTTTTGCATTGGAGGGCTGTGTGAACCAACATGTAAATTTATCGACCATTACCTCAAACCATTGGTTCAGACGCTGCCCTCCTATGTCAGGGACTCTTCGGACGTCCTAAGGGAGGATTGATGAGATTATTTTGGACAAGGACATGTGGTTGGTGACCGCGGATGTAGAGTCCCTATATACATGTATTGACCATTGCAATGGGATCAAAGCAACCCGCTTCTTCCTAGAGATGAGCAGCTTGGACAGACCCATGGTCAATCTGATAGTGGAATTATTGGAATTCATCCTGAAACACAATTTTTTTTTTTTCAAGGATCGATTCTATCTGCAGACACGGGGCACTGCCATGGGGGCGGCATGTGCCCCGTCATATGCGAATCTCTTTCTCGGCCTTTGGGAGAGGGAGGTATTTCGTGGTGACGGGGCGTGCGCCGCCGACCATGTGCAGTGCTGGCTCCGATACATTGATGACCTTCTAATTATTTGGCAGGGAACCGAAATTGAATTGAACAATTTCATGAGAGGGCTAAATGTAAACGAATACAATATTAAATTGATACACAAATGCAGTAAATATTAAATTGATTTTCTGGATATTGCCATATCGGTTGACTGCATGGGCTTGATCCAGACTGATATTCACTGTAAGGCCACCTCTGTATATGCTGTGCTACATGCCTCATCAGCACACTTGCCCTCGAATATTAGAGCCATCCCCACTGGTCAGTTCCTGAGGGTAAAAAGAACTTGCTCGACAATAACGGGTTTTGAACAGCAGGCACATGACCTAAGGGATAGGTTCATTAGTAGAGGGTATAGTCGTAAAACAATTAAAAACGGATACAGCAGAGCGAGGGCAACTCCGCGGGTGAAGCTACTCACCTCTGTTAAAAAGAAATCTGACATCAATCCAAAAGTAAGGTTCATTTCTACTTTTAATTGTGAGTGGGATCTGATGAAAAATATCCTAAAAAGACACTGGCCCATTTTACTTACTGATCCGGTTCTCCAGAGGGAGAATCCTGAGATCCCTCTCATGACTGCAAGACGCAGTAAGAACCTTAGTGACCATTTGGTGAAGAGCCACTATGTGGCAGCACCCCAAAAATTTTTGGCAATAGTAGACAGAGATGGGGTTGCTTCCCCTGCGGGGATTGCCTTGCCTGCAAAAAAAGGTAACATCATTAGAACTGATTCCTTTGTTTCAGCCGATGGGACTCGGACTTTTGCGGTCACCAACTACATCTCCTGCAGTACATACTTTGTCATATACTATGGTGTTTGCCCATATGGTAAGATCTACATTGGACTCACATCCAGAGAACTGCGTGTACGTGTTCGCGAACACGTCAGGGACATCACTGCGGCAGGAGAGGTGGAGGACCTGATGACGCTGAAAACAGTACCAAAGCATTTCAAGCTCTTTCATAACTCTGATCCTCGGGGCTTTAAAATTAGAGGAATTGATAGGCTCCATTGTGGGATCAGGGGAGGTGACACTAAGAAGGCCCTGGCTCAGCTTGAGCTAAAATGGATCATCAATCTGGGAACTATGTCCCCAAATGGACTTAATGAGAAACTTATTTTCTCACCATTCCTGTGATCTCTGTATTTTTAACCTGTGTGTGTGTGTTTTTCTGTTTTAACATGCTTTTAAACAACTGTTTTTTCTTTCTACTTTTGTCATAGTAAGGATATTGTTAATACCATCATGTCGTCTAATTGAATTTTGGATACACTCACCTTGGGAGAAACGGTCCCGATTGATGCCTGTTCTTGCTGTGGAGCTCTTCTGCTTTGGGGAGGTACTTTTTATTACACCCACTGCAATGGAGACGGAAATATCGTCAGGACTTCCTATAATTATTCTTCATCGTTTTAATTTCTTCAAGATATATGGGACCTGTATGCTTCCACGTCATCTAAACGGTGACCCATCTCCATGTGATGGTGTTGTGTTTCATATTGATGTTTTTTCCCCTCCCTCTTTCCTTATGTCCCACTTTCCTTTTTCCCATTCCTCCCCATCCCTTCCCCCCTTTACCCCCCCCTCTTTTCTCCCTTAGGAATTAAGGTGTACCTTTATTATGGGAACTTACCTGTTAGATTACACCTTATACTTATACTCTGGTTGCACTCTTTATGAGCACAATGGGATATGTTTAATAAGGTCTCTTTCCCCCAGATTATGTACCACCATACTGACACATTTGATTCTATATTTTCTTTTATATATATATTGTGTGCATTCCCTTGGTTATGTGGACAATTATATCCCGTATGTGTGTGTGCGTACCTGGGTGAGTAAGTGTGTGGACTGTATATGACGCGCCCCCTGGGCCATATTCTTTAGGGGGAATACCCGGAGCCGGATCAGATGGGAGTTGTAGTCGCCGAGTGGCTGCGACCCGGTCCGTGCCCAGGGTGTCAAGCTCAGAGTGTGTGGCAGTCCTACAGATGTTACACAGTTCGTTATGTCGACTACGCCACCCGTTGTATTGCGGTCACTATGGCCGCCGCTGCAGCAGGGTCCGCTGAGGCTGATGGTGTTGGTGCAGCTTTTGGTAGTATAACCCCCAACGGGTGGGGTATAGCCTCAGGGGGTCAGGTGCAGAGGATGGGGGTTGTGGTGGTGCAGCGTAGATGGTAATTAAAGACAGAGTCGGGTTGTGCAGTTTAGGGTATTTACTTACTGCTGATGTTCCGGTCACTCCAGCTTCAAGTGACCACCCGAGCCGTGCTGCGTCCACCAGGTCCTGGACTCGGCCAACCCCCAAGTAAGTCCGGAGCGTGACCCTGAGCCCTCCTTCCTGTCCTGTCTTCTGGCCGTCCCCACCAGGGATCCACCTAGGTCCAGCTCCCTCGGGCCTTCTGTTGGGAGACCCTTGGCCTTGGGTTCCCTGACCCTACACGTGGTTTGCCTTCGGGGTGGATGTGGTGGGTGGCCGTGGCAGACGCTGCCCACGGCCTCCGGTCTCTGGCTAGGGTGTGCTTTAGCCCCCACCAGTTTGGGATCCGGTACCCTGTTGCCGACTCTTCACCCGGTGATGGACTTTGGGTTCTCAGAGTCCTTTTCTTTCACCCCCTCTGGGTCTTTCTTTCTCCTCTCTCACTCTGGCTCAGGTCTGCTCTGCTCCTCTGACTCCTCTGCAAAGACTGGCTGTTTGACTCTCACAGACTGACTGTGGCTGACTGACTGACTGACTGACCCTGATCTAAGATGGTTCCCACCTTATATAACCCTCTATGTGTGAGCTCAAGTGACCAGCACCCAATGAGCTCCTAGCACTACCCAGACTGCTCCCCCTATCTGCCCCTACACTACTTGGGATGTTCCACCCCCCTCCCACTCCAGCCAAGGACAGACTCGGTCGTACCTGCACATTTCTAAGTGGGAGTACCGTTGGTCTGCCCTCCGGAAATGGGATGTGTGTAGTGCATGTAGCTCTCTGGGCTCAGTCCCACACTCCATCCTTACCCGGGAGTGGAATATCACACCTCTGGGTTGAGGTGCAATACCCCTGTAGCAGCCGAATCCTCAGGGTGCCACATTCCCCCCTGGTAAATCACAGCACGTCCTCGGGCTGTAAGATACAAAAACATACCAAACATACAAATTTTTTTTTTTTTTCATATAAACAACATAATAAAAAAAAACATATAAAATATTATATATATATCAGCATCATCATAAAACTTTTCATAATAATAACTTTCTCGTCGCCTCTGGCTCCTCCTCCGGTCACTGTGCAACGTGTGACCGGGTAACGTGCGACAGTCTTTGGAACTCGTGGCTTTCCTGTAAAACCAGTAGGGAGCGCTTTAGGACGCGCAACTATATACAGGGGTAGTTGGCCGCTCTCAGTCCTCGGCCAGGTATAAGGGAGGAATGACCGCTCTCAGTCCTCGGTCAGTGGGATTTAAGGGATAAACGGGTAAACAGTTCACACATGCTGGTCCCAACGGGGACTATATTATCAGCAACAGTTTCTTTGGTACCCCGACGGGTAACTATATACATCTTCTACTCTGCCGTACTCAACGACGACGTCCTCCTGCTCTTTCTTTGTGGTTACCTTTAGCTTCAGACCCGTCCGGGTCCTCTTGTTCTTCCTCCTCACACCGCAGCTCTTCCTCCGTCAGGCGATGCACATGGAGGGCGTAGGGTCCTTTGGCACACTTGTGCCGGGTGAAGGTGACCTCGTCCCCTATGTAAAGGTCACGACCTCTGTGTCCCTCCGGTAGGTGGGACTCAACGTCTCTCCTGGTCACGAAGACGTCGCCTGGGGTGCGGTGGTCTCGGATGAAGCCCCACCCATGCTGCAGATTGAACTTGATCACAGTCCCGATGGTGCGGGGACTATGCGCTGCACGGGGGTCTCTCCTGGCCCGGCTCTTCTGCTCCGCGCTCTTTATTTGAGCTTGCTGTTCCCGGACCCGCCTCTCTCTCCGCTCCCTCTCGAAGACCTCGAGCTGCTGGCGGCAGCACTCAGCACGCTCCGCTGCGGCTGCCCGAGTCTCCTGAGTGAACCCCATGAGATCTTCTCCGGTGGGGTCCCACTCAAATTGGGCCTCTTCTAGCGGGGGCGAGATCCTCTTTACGGGCTTTGGAGCCGGTATCAGGGGTTCACACATGGGCCTTGCCCTCTGGCGTTCTAGTTCGTAGTACTCTTGGGGCCAGATGAAGTGCTGCCCGTCTGGGCACGTGTGTTGGGCGAACAAGTTTTCTCCCAGATGCGGCACTCTTGGTTTTATGGGCGCGGTGGTGGTGGCGCCCGGGTTGCCCAGGCCTTGCGGCCAGGCCTGGGGCACCTGGAAAGTGAAGGGCACCGTTAGGACGGCGGCGCCCTGGGCTACTTGGCCCTGCGACCAGGCCGGGGGCTCCGCGGAGGTAGGGGGCGCTGTTGGTATTGCGGCGCCCGGGTGTACTAGGCCTTGCGACCAGGCTGGTGGTACTTCCTGCTTGGTCACGCTCGGGGTCGAGGCGTGTGACGTCACAGGGGTCGCGGCTTCCGGTTGGGGCCTAGTCTGCGGTGGTGACGTTGCGGTTGCGGGCACGGCCGGGGGTACTTCGGGCTCTGCGACGGGGAGCTGGGGCAGGCAAGCGGTTTCCCGGTTTGGGGTAAAGACGTCCCCTTTACCTGCCTCCATTCGTTCGGCTCCCTTCTCGGCGCCGTCTCCGGCCTTCAGTCCTCCTGCGCCATCCTCAGAGGCGGTCTGTTTCCTCGTCTTGGGTGGCGTGCTCCGCTGACGAGTCTCGGTCTGCTGGGCCATCTCACGGCTCCACTCCGCCAACGTCTCTCGCTGCACCCGGGCCATCCTCCTTGCGAGGCCCTCCAGAGCGGTCTGTGCACACTCCCGGTCTCGGGGGAGCTGTGCGAGGACCTCCACTAGGCCTAGTGGGGTCGTTGCTTCCAGCAGGCTCCTGACCAACGGGTCGGTGCTGCTCTGCTCTCCTTCTGCTGTTTCCGGCAGGCTCCTGGCCAGCGGGCCGGTGCTGCTCTGCTCTCCTTCCATCTCCGGGTAAGCTTCTTCTCAACTCAGCACGAGGCTTCTTGTCTCCGGGTGCGCTCTCTCCAGACTGCTCCAGGCGACACCCATCTTTGCTCTTTTCTTTCGTCTCCTCCCACTTCGAGGGCGGTCCCTGGGCAACTTGGTGACTGTCAGCTCCAGGGGCTGTTCTTTCACGCTGACCGACACCTCCAGCATCACAGTCTCTGTTGGTGGGGGCGGTTTCCACTTTTGGCGCCATTTTCGGTCCTGGCCCACGATGGGAGGCGGCCTCTTGCCATCCTCTGGCACGCCCATAATGGCGTCCGCTCTGCCAAGGCGGGAAATCCTTGGAAATGGCGGGAACCGCTTCCCAGTGGCGGGAAACTCTGCAGATGGCGGGAAAAAGCTGTTAATGGCGGACAACCGGCGGGAATCGACTGGTGATGGGGTCTGATGGCGGGGACCCTCCGGAACCGGCAGGAGACTTCTTTTTGAGGTAAACTTGTACTTTTCTTCAGGCACGCAGTACCCGGGTGTTGCGGGCACGTAATCCTGCCGACTACGCCAAAGTTGACGCGCCCCCTGGGCCATATTCTTTAGGGGGAATACCCGGAGCCGGATCAGATGGGAGTTGTAGTCGCCGAGTGGCTGCGACCCGGTCCGTGCCCAGGGTGTCAAGCTCAGAGTGTGTGGCAGTCCTACAGATGTTACACAGTTCGTTATGTCGACTACGCCACCCGTTGTATTGCGGTCACTATGGCCGCCGCTGCAGCAGGGTCCGCTGAGGCTGATGGTGTTGGTGCAGCTTTTGGTAGTATAACCCCCAACGGGTGGGGTATAGCCTCAGGGGGTCAGGTGCAGAGGATGGGGGTTGTGGTGGTGCAGCGTAGATGGTAATTAAAGACAGAGTCGGGTTGTGCAGTTTAGGGTATTTACTTACTGCTGATGTTCCGGTCACTCCAGCTTCAAGTGACCACCCGAGCCGTGCTGCGTCCACCAGGTCCTGGACTCGGCCAACCCCCAAGTAAGTCCGGAGCGTGACCCTGAGCGCTCCTTCCTGTCCTGTCTTCTGGCCGTCCCCACCAGGGATCCACCTAGGTCCAGCTCCCTCGGGCCTTCTGTTGGGAGACCCTTGGCCTTGGGTTCCCTGACCCTACACGTGGTTTGCCTTCGGGGTGGATGTGGTGGGTGGCCGTGGCAGACGCTGCCCACGGCCTCCGGTCTCTGGCTAGGGTGTGCTTTAGCCCCCACCAGTTTGGGATCCGGTACCCTGTTGCCGACTCTTCACCCGGTGATGGACTTTGGGTTCTCAGAGTCCTTTTCTTTCACCCCCTCTGGGTCTTTCTTTCTCCTCTCTCACTCTGGCTCAGGTCTGCTCTGCTCCTCTGACTCCTCTGCAAAGACTGGCTGTTTGACTCTCACAGACTGACTGTGGCTGACTGACTGACTGACTGACCCTGATCTAAGATGGTTCCCACCTTATATAACCCTCTATGTGTGAGCTCAGGTGACCAGCACCCAATGAGCTCCTAGCACTACCCAGACTGCTCCCCCTATCTGCCCCTACACTACTTGGGATGTTCCACCCCCCTCCCACTCCAGCCAAGGACAGACTCGGTCGTACCTGCACATTTCTAAGTGGGAGTACCGTTGGTCTGCCCTCCGGAAATGGGATGTGTGTAGTGCATGCAGCTCTCTGGGCTCAGTCCCACACTCCATCCTTACCCGGGAGTGGAATATCACACCTCTGGGTTGAGGTGCAATACCCCTGTAGCAGCCGAATCCTCAGGGTGCCACATATACACCTGGATAGTTCCCTGACAACCAGGCACTGGGGATAGGACTCCAAAAGTATGGTGCCTGCAGACGCGTGCGTACTGCATCAGTGTTCCTGTGTATGGGTGAAGGCCTTCGTCGATTTCCCCGGACTCTTGCCGGAACGGAGCACCGAATCCCTGCACCTCCAGGGCTCTGGCGCGGTGCGAACACGCGCTGCATTCATTGGTGTGCGGGCGATTAGGATGGGTATAAAGATGATGACCTCTGACTGCACACACACTCCCCTTGAGAAATCCCATCAGAGTGCGAAACGAGTGTCGGGGTGTACGTTGTGGCGGTGGTCTGGGTACAGCAGGATTATTAATTGGTAAGTCTTGACCATCAATAATTCTTTTTGATCTCTCCCCCTTATCTACATGGGGCATTACTTTGGTGTGACTTTTCCCTTTTCTGCTTCAGAAAATTTCCCCATCTCTCAACAAGTGTGAGAAATGGGTGTCATTTACCTATATGGCATTTTTCTTTCCCTTTTTTTGTGATCCTGTATACTACTATTAAATTACTACATGGTCACATTTCAGACCATGTTTTCCACAATCTCTTGAATCCCCTTTTTCACCTATTTGTAGAATTTCTATTTGTGTTATTAAATATTTTTTCAATAAAAATCTGTTTTATATTATTGCAAGTGGTTTTTGGATTTTCTTATCCAGGTATAGGTTGCCTACATGTAGACCCACTGCATTGTTTTGTCTGTTTTCAAATAATGGGGAGATATGAACCCTTAAAAAATCTCCAGCCATGATGACTAATTTATGCCTCTGGAATATTATTCTTCAAGAATAGGGTCCATTGCACCTTCTGCTGCTGTTACTCATATCCATTGCCCTATATATCAGGACTAATGATCTTTTTGCTCTTAATCCTGATTATTTTGGTAAAAATCAATATAATTCACCATTTTTACTGCTCCATTTGCTTCTTAACAGCATGCAGCCAGATTTGGTTGTTTTTAATAGCACTGCTCTATTGTGGAAGCAGAGAAACTTGTCCATCATCAGACGTGATCCGATATTACTGCGGTAACAATACAGATATTTTTTGCAACATGACAAATATTATACTTCATTTAAAGTCTGACAGTTGTGTGTTCAAACCTATTCACACTTTGTCGCTGACCAATACCATATCTATTAGGCTACTGCCTAAAACTGTGGTCATCAGACGTGATCCTATATTACTGTGGTAATAATACAGACATTTTTTGCAACATGACAAATATTATACTCCATTTAAAACCTGCCAGTCGTGTGTTCATTCAAACCTATTCACACTTGGTCGCTGACCAATTCCATATCTGTGAACAATTTTGTCACAGTATTACGCCCCTTTTACGGACTGACAATAAAAAATACAAAAACGAAGCTAAAATGGATTTTCCTGGAAGAAATATTAAGAAACATTCTTTCCAGGGTCATGACTTGTATATAAGGCCAAATAAATAACAAAATAAATGCTGCTCCACACCTTGTGGTATGTTAACACGTAGTGTTTTTGATGTGTTTTTGCACTTTTGCATTGCTTTCAATGGTGAAAAATACATTCACCAGTAAATGTAATTTTAACATTTAAATACCTTACCTGGCCATGTGGTGTGTGAGACATGATCAGACACATCCTGTTTCATTTATGAAGGAGGGACACTGAAAGTCACAAAGCCTATTTTTACAGGGCCAGCAGCTGGCCCTCACTATTGTTAAAGGGTCATCAGCCAGCCATGCTTTTCATAGCAGCATATTACTACTGCAATATAACGCATCCATCTGAGTTGGTCACATTTTCTTTTTTGTATATATTCTGTAAAGTTTGAAATTTGGATGTCCATCAGGCGGCCCTCACAATTTATGGATGTTCTGAAAGCAGTCCTCACAATTTATAGAGTGTCAGCAGGCGGCCACTACTACTTTTAGAGGGCCAGCAGGCGTCTTGGGGACAGATGAGACCCAGATAAAGCTTTCTGGTAAAGCACATTATTCAACTGTGTACTATAATTAGAATGAGGCATACAAATACAAGATCACAATACTTAACAGTCAAATATGGTGGACGTTCAAAGATATTTAGGGGTTGCTTTGAAAATGTGAAGATTCCTAACGATTTTGGGTAGCAGTGTCGTAAAGCTGGGTTTGCATCCTAGTTCATGGGTCTTCCAGAAAGACAATGACCCCAAACATACTAAGACAATGACCCCAAACATACTTCAAGAAGCACCCAGAAATGGATGGAAATAAAGCACTGCAGTGGTAATTCTCAGAAGCTACAGAGAAACTGCGAATGGCACATTAAATCATTAAATTTGATTAACTTCTGTCAACTCTGATAAACTTCTGTCAACCTTGATTAATTTCTGTGTACAGATCACCGTAAAAATTATGAATCAGTCAATGAGTGCATGGAAATAAAATCAATTAAGTTATTGACTGTGGAAGAGATGCATGCGACCAGAATGAACATTCACTCCAGCCGATGATACCACCTAGCACCTGTCCCTATTGTAAATACAGCTAACAGCAGTATCAATAGGGAATAGAATAGATTTTTTTTTTTTTCTGCAGCACCAGCAGCACGCAGTATTAGACGATAATAAATGTCTGGATCGGTGTAATACACTATCCATACTGCGATTGCTCACCTGTAAACAAATTTCAGATAAGAGAGGTAATGCTGTAGAATACAGAATCAATTTGAATTGGCCTTCCCATTATTAAGGAGTGGGTTTCCTATTCTATTATTGCGTATATGTTCTAATACCCCTGGTAGCACTAAAAGCCATCCCTGACAAAACGCTAGCAGAGTCCACTGGTCTGATATAGAATGGTGGCTGTGTCCTTCTGTCTGAAGCCAGGATGGGAGGTGCCTGCGCAGTGTTTTATTGAAGACTCTGGAGGAGAGGGGCCGTGTCAGGGGTGTGGCCTGCTCATTGCTAGTAGCCCTGTGACGGAGACATCATCATCATGGGGCTGTTACTAAAATCTGGGAGCAGGCCACGCCATTGACATGCCCCCTCAGGGAGTTGGTGTGATAGAAGCTACTTTTCACTGCACTGCTCACCCGTCTGTTTGGGACATTACAGCAACGTGCAGCTCCCCGCTGTTATCAGCCAGTCTAATAGCGGTTTCTCTGCAGAGTACAGGGGAGTGGCTACACCCCTTCTCCTCAGGCTGGCTGTTCCTTACAGGGGGGAGCAGAACTTAGTGTATGATGTAATGAACCAGACAGGTAGGGGGAGCAGCACGGCAGGGCTCGGAAGGGAACGATCACCATTTGACTTTTTGAATGTAAAATTTGCTTAAATAATTAGTGGACGCCATGTTGCATTTGCAGAGCACCTGATGTGCATAAACAGGGGAAACCCCTTACAGGTGACCCCATTTTTGAAACTACACTCCTCAAGGATTTTATCAAGGGATATAGTGAACATTTTGAACCCAGAGCCACGACACAGAATTTGATAACATTAGGTCATCATATTGAATATGTTGTCATTAGTCTTGAGCGCAAGTGCTTTCTACCTAAGTTTGCATCAGGCACTCAGGTATGCACCAAGAATCGCAGGTGCTCGAGTTCCCGCCCCGCATGTTTCACGGTTGTTAGAAAAAACCCATTAAAAAATGCAGGGATTGCTCGTGTATGGCAGACAATCCCCGCGTGTTTTTCTTGGCTGTATAACAGCCGCGAAACAAGCAGGGCAGGGTCTCGAGCATTTCACTCGAGCACCTGCGATACTCGATGCATACCTGAGCACCTGATGCAAACTCAAGTAACGAGCACTTGCGCTCAATACTAGTCGCCATATCGTCATCATTTTTTTTCTTTACTGTTGAAAAAATCCGAACTCCAACTCTAACACAACCTTATCCCTAACACAACCCTAACCCCAAACAACCCTATCCCCATCACAACTCTAACCACAACACAACCCTAACCCCAACCCTAACACCAACACAACCTTAACCCTAATCATAACACCAACACAACTCTAATACTAACCCTAACACAACCCTAACCCAAATCGTAACGATACCCTAACCCTAACACAACCCAAACCCTATTCAGAGGCATCCACTCACTATAATGAAGCAGCAGAGTTACGTTGGACTACGTCAGGCCTTTGTTTAGCGGTGTCTTTTTTTTCAGAGGTTCACAAAACTGTGGCCGATGGCACTTTTATGCACGCCTAATAAAAAGACAGACACCGTGGGATCACAGGCCAGACGGCGTCCACAGTGCCTCCATCTGCCTAATTATAGGAAATCTTTCACCGGGGGTTCCATTTGAATCACTTATTTCAGAGATTTACACGAAAACCCAGGTGTAAGCGCTCAGGGCAGAGCGCAGGACAAATGTGAGCCGAGCCATAATGATATCTTTGGGAGGCAGAATGAACAAATCAGCAGCAGGTGAATAATTGGTTTTATTTATTTATTTACACTGTTCCTCGTGCGGTGTAAGTGATTAGATGACTTTGTTCTTTGGGTCGGTGCGATTACATCGATACCAGATTTATATCGGGTTTTTATGATTGGCCGCTGATCCAACTCCGACTCCCTCATACATGGCTCATGGTTAAGTGATAAATTTACTGTTGCACAAATTCATCTCAGCTACAAGTCTAGACCCTTAGATAAGGAATAGGACAGACATTTATAGGAGATTTCATAACTTTCTCAAATTCTTATGAAAAAAATATTCCCCACAAACTGCATTGAACTACTGTATTCAATTTATTATATATTTTAGGAGTTGGAGTTGGTCAATTTTATACCGACTCCGACAAAATGCACACCGACTCAGACTCTATGACTACGACTCCACAGCCCTGGCTGTCACACACTAAAACACACTTTTCTTGTTTGCAAAGACTAGTTATTGCATCGCCATATTTGAGAGCTATAATTTTTCCATATTTCGGCGACATAGTCATATAAGGGCTTGTTTTTTGCGGGACAAGTTGATGTTTTTCTTATAATTGACGGGCACGTGACATTTTTTGATCTCTTTTTATTATTATTTTTGGGAGGTGGAATAAACAAAAATCAACAATTCACGAATTGTTTTTTGTGGGTTTTTTATGCCTTTACGTGTATGGTAAAATCGATAAGGTAGCTTTATTCTTTGAGTCAGTACGTTTACAGCAATACTACATTTATATAGTTTTTTATGTTTTGGCGCTTTTACACAATAAAAACTATTTTATAGAAAAAATAAATTTTTTGCATGGCTTTATTCTTTATTCTAAGAGCTATAACTTATTTATTTTTTGGCTCATGGAGCTGTATGACGGCTTGTTTTTTGCGAAACAAGATGAAGTTTTCAGCTGTATCATTTTTATTTACATTCATCATTTTGATAGCATTTTATTCCACTTTTTGTTCGGCAGTATGATGATAAAGCAACGTTTTTGATTTGTTTTTTATTTTCATTTTTTTACCGTGTTCACTAAAGGGGTTAACTAGTGGGACAGTTTTAAAAGTCTGGCCGTTCAAGATGCGGCGATACCAAATATGTGTACTAAATGAGAAGGTGTGTCCAAACTTTTGGTCTGTACTGTGTGTATACATACATACATATATATATATATACACATATATATACACTGCTCAAAAAAATAAAGGGAACACTTAAACAACAGAATATAACTCCAAGTAAATCAAACTTCTGTGAAATCAAACTGTCCACTTAGGAAGCAGCACTGATTGCCAATCAATTTCACATGCTGTTGTGCATATGGAATAGACAATAGATGGAAATTATTGGCAATTATCAAGACACCCTCAATAAAAGAGTGGTTCTGCAGGTGGGGACCACAAACCACATCTCAGTACCAATGCTTTCTGGCTGATGTTTTGGTAACTTTTGAATGTTGGTTGCGCTTTCACACTCGTGGTAGCATGAATCGGACTCTACAACCCACAGAAGTTGCTCAGGTAGTGCAGCTCTTCCAGGATGGCACATCAATGTGAGCTGTGGCAAGAAGGTTTGCTGTGTCTGTCAGCGTAGTGTACAGAGGCTGGAGGCGCTACCAGGAGACAGGCCATTACACCAGGAGACGTGGAGGGGGCAACAACCCAGCAGCAGGACCGCTACCTCCGCCTTTGTGCAAAGGAGGAACAGAAGGAGCACTGCCAGAGCCCTGCAAAATGACCTCCAGCAGGCCACAAATGTGTATGTGTCTGCACAAATGGTTAGAAACCGACTCCATGAGGGTGGTATGAGGGCCCGACGTCCACAGATGGGGGTTGTGCTCACAGCCCAACACCGTGCAGGACGCTTGGCGTTTGCCACAGAACTCCAAGATTGGCAAAGTCGCCACTGGCGCCCTGTGCTCTTCACAGATGAAAGCAGATTCACATTGAGCAGATGTGACAGAGTCTGGAGACGCCGTGGAGAGCGATCTTCTGCCTGCAACATCCTTCAGCATGACTGGTTTGGCAGTGGGTGAGTAATGGTGTGGTGTGGCATTTCTTTGGAGGGTCGCACAGCCCTCCATGTGCTCGTCAGAGGTAGCCTAACTGCCATTAGGTACCGAGATGAGATCCTCAGACCCCTCAGACCATATGTTGGTGTGGTTGGTCCTGGGTTCCTCCTAATGCAGGATAATGCCAGACCTCATGTGGCTGTAGTGTGTCAGCAGTTCCTGCAAGATGAAGGCATTGCAGCTATGGACTGGCCTGTCCATTTCCCAGACCTGAATTCGATTGAGCACATCTGGGACACCATGTCTCGCTCTATCCAACAACATCACATTGCACCACAGACTGTCCAGGAGTTGGCGGATGCTTTAGTCCAGGTCTGGGAGGAGATCCCACAAGAGACCATCCACAACCTCATCAGGAGCATGCCCAGGCGTTGTAGGGAGGTCATACAGGCACATGGAGGCCACACACAATACTGAGCCTCATTTTGACTTGTTTTAGGAACATTACATCAAACTTGGATCAGCCTGTAGTGTGTTTTTCCACTTTAATTTTGGGGGTGACTCCAAATCCAGGCCTCCATTGGTTAATAAATTTGATTTCCATTGATGATTTTTGTGTGATTTTGTTGTCAGCATATTCAACTTTGTACAGAACAAAGTATTGAATGAGAATATTTCATTCATTCAGATCTAGGATATGTTATTTGAGTGTTCCCTTTATTTTTTTGAGCAGTGTATTTTACACATACAGTCATGGCCAAAAGTATTGAGAATGACACCAAAATTATATTTTCACATGATCTGCTGGCCTCTGGTTTTTATTAGTGTTTGTCTGATGTTTATATCACATACAGAAATATAATTGCAATCATATTATGAGTACCAATAGGTTATATTGACAGTTAGAATGAGTTAATGCAGCAAGTCAATATTTGCAGTGTTGCCCCTTCTTCTTCAAGACCTCTGTAATTCTCCCTGGCATGCTCTCAATCAACTTTTGGACCAAATCCTGACTGATAGCAGTCCATTCTTGCATAATCAATGCTTGCATTTTGCCAGAATTTGTTGGTTTTTGTTTGTCCACCCGTCTCTTGATGATTGACCACAAGTTCTCAATGGGATTAAGATCTGGGGAGTTTCCAGGCCATGGACCCAAAATCTCTATGTTTTGTTCCATGAGCCATTTAGTTATCACCTTTGCTTTATGGCAAGGTGCTCCATTATGCTGGAAAAGGCATTGTTGGGCGCCAAACTGCTCTTGGACGGTTGGGAGAAGTTGCTCTTGGAGGACATTCTGGTACCATTCTTTATTCATGGCTGTGTTTTTAGGCAAGACTGTGAGTGAGCCGATTCCCTTGGCTGAGAAGCAACCCCACACATGAATGGTTTCAGGATGCTTTACAGTTGGCATGAGACAAGACTGGTGGTAGCGCTCACCTCTTCTTCTCCGAATAAGCTGTTTTCCAGATGTCCCAAACAATCGAAAAGGGGATTCATCAGAGAAAATGACTTTGCCCCAGTCCTCAGCAGTCCACTCCCTGTACCTTTTGCAGAATATCAGTCGGTCCCTGATGTTTTTTCTGGAGAGAAGTGGCTTCTTTGCTGCCCTCCTTGAAACCAGCCCTTGCTCAAAGAGTCTCCGCCTCACAGTGCGTGCAGAAGCACTCACACCAGCCTGCTGCCATTCCTGAGCAAGCTCGGCACTGCTGGTAGTCCGATCCCGCAGCTGAAACAGTTTTAAGATACGGTCCTGGCGCTTGCTGGTCTTTCTTGGGTGCCCTGGAGCCTTTTTGACAACAATGGAAGCTCTCTCCTTGAAGTTCTTGAAGATGCGATAGATTGTTGACTGAGGTGCAATCTTTGTAGCTGCGATACTCTTCCCTGTTAGGCCATTTTTGTGCAGTGCAATGATGGCTGCACGTGTTTCTTTAGAGATAACCATGGTTAACTGAAGAGAAACAATGATACCAAGAACCAGCCTCCTTTTAAAGTGTCCAGTGATGTCATTCTTACTTAATCATGACTGATTGATCGCCAGCCCTGTCCTCATCAACACCCACACCTGTGTTAATGGATCAATCACTAAAACGATGTTAGCTGCTCCTTTTAAGGCAGGACTGCAATGATGTTTAAATGTGTTTTGGGGGTTAAAGTTCATTTTCTGGGCAAATATTGACTTTGCAAGTACAGTAATTGCTGTTAAGCTGATCACTCTTTCACATTCAGGAGTATATGCAAATTGCCATTACAAAAAATGAAGCAGTAAACTTTGGAAAAATTACTATTTGTCTCATTCTCAATACTTTTGGCCATGACTGTATAGCCTATAGAAATATATGGAGTATGACCCCCAAAAAGGAAGTATGGAACAATATTGAATAATATTAAAAAGACAAATTTTATTCAATATAAATATTAAAATCAATATACTCTTAACAAATAAGTAGGTCACTGGGGATGGAAAACACAAATACAAAGCGACAATTCTGTATAGAAGTGCACATGAGATCATCTGATAACATTAAAGTAGGGGTTGCACTCTGATATAAGTGTGACTAGCCACATGAAAGGAACGTACATAAATAGTCTAACCAAATGGCAGTATATACAGTATAGTCAGAAGAACCCAAGAGATGGCATGGAATCTATAGGTATGCAGATTCCGTAACTGTTCCAGCCATTCTCACAAAATTGTGAGACAGTCATAGTGGTGTCTTCAGCAAGTCAAATGACTCACCCATGTGCAATGTAAACTCCGATGTCGCGCTGAAGCCCCGACGCGCGTTTCGCGTGCTGCTTCCTCGGGGGGCTGTGGTTGTACATGTGGACCGCCATCATTATATACTCCGTTAAACAGCAATCAGCTGTAATCGCCGATAGATGCGGCGCATGCGCGAAGACGTCCGTCCCCTCCGACACGTCATTTCCGGCTCATTCCCAGCGGAAGTGCGGGCGGGAACAATGCGTTCCATTGACGTCAGTGGCCAGCACCCCCCGCTGTATAGAAGCCTTATGAGACGTGATCGGAGAGGGATAGTCTCGCGCATGCGCCACACGGCACCGCCATATTGGACAAGGGAAAAGAGATGGGCAAATACCATCAAAAAGAATCACCAGGAAAAGCGCACTCATCCGCGGCACATTACACAAAAGGTGAAAAAATATACATACTACATGAAAATAGACAAAACAATAAATCCTCGGATAAGCATTGCAGTTGGCCCATTAGAAATGGAGATATCTGGGGAATCCTATGATGTATTTTGATGTTCACAAATATGTGGAGAGAGACTTGGCCCATATAGGAGGCGGAGGCACTTGTCTGAAGTAGATCCAAAAGTCCTGGATGTCCTCCAAATGTGAGGCTTAATGATGGCATAATACTAAAAAAGAGCAATAAATTAAAATCCACATAATAAAAACAAAGGGGAAAGGACGAATCGATCTAAAGATAGGGGGCAAAACTATTTTGTTCATTAAGGCCCCCCGGGGTCATCGTGTCCAAAGTGGCTATCCAGCGACACTCCAACTGCGCCAAAATGCGCTTATAATTACCACCCCTAGTACCAAGATACACTCGGTCAATGCCTCTAAATATGAGGCATGTGGGGTCACAATTATGGTACAGCTTGAAGTGTCGCGGGATCGTCTTGAGTGATACTACATCAGAGACCTCTTGAGCCGCCAGCACATCACGGATGTGTTCCCTGACTCGAATCCGAAATTCTCTGGATGTGAGTCCCACATAGCTTAAATTACACGAACATGTGGCCATATAGACAATATATGTCGAACTGCAAGAAATATATTGTGTGATTTTAAAATTCTTTTGCCCGTCCACGGAGGTAAATGACGTAGTGCGAATTATATTCTTACAGGCCAAACATGACCCGCAAGGATAACATCCCCATCTTTGTTTCCCAGCCCCAAATATGGTGGGAGTTGGAGCGACATAGTGGCTTTTGACCAGTGAGTCCTTTAGACTTTTACCCCTCCTAGCCGTCATCAATAGTTTATCAGGTAAGATTTTGTTTAGTGTGGGTTCTGTTTTGAGGATGGACCAATGTTTAGAGAGGATCTCACATATCTCCCGCCAACGACTATTATAAGTTGATATGAATCTAATAGGGGGATCTCTCTCAATTTGTTTGGTGGAGTTAATTAGAAGAAGATCCCGTGGAGTATTCTTGGCACGTTTGTAGCCTCTTTTGATACTACGTGCACTGTACCCACGTTCCAGAAATCTCTGACCAAGGTCCCCTGGCCTGAGCCTGGAAGGCCGTATCGGAGGAACAGATGCGTTTCATTCTCAGATACTGTCCAACAGGAATGGCCCGAATGGTTGAAGATGTATGAGCCGATGTTGCATGCAACAATGCATTGACCGATGTCTCCTTACGGAATACATCGGTCTCAACCATGCCATTCTGTTGGACAGTAATCCTAATATCTAAGAAATCAATTTGATTGTAATCGAACTTAAAGGTAAGTCTAATATTCCTATCGTTGGAATTTAAGGAGGCCATGAATTCATGAAGCCCAGACTCGGGACCCTGCCAGATAATGAAGACATCATCTATATATCTGTACCAGCACTGCGCATGAGAGGCGGCGCATGCCCCGTCCCCGAAAATCTCCCACTTCCAAAATCCGAGAAAGAGATTAGCATAGGACGGTGCGCACGCCGCGCCCATCGCAGTGCCGCGTTTTTGAATAAAAATAATGATCTTTAAATACAAAAAATTTGTGGCTGAGCACAAATTGCAATAATTCCAAAATAAGGGTGCGAAGTGGGGCATCTAAATCACTGGCTTCAAGAAAAAACTCCACAGCTTGTAGTCCATCCTCATGTCCTATACTCGTATAGAGTGATTCAACGTCAACTGCCACCAGAATCATATCTTTGTCAAGATACAGACCATCAATCTTCCTAAGGACGTCACCAGTGTCCCTGACATAGGAGGGCAAAGTTTCGACCAACGGATGAAGGTAATATTCAATGAATTTACAAATGGGATCACACAGCCCTCCAATGCCAGAGACAATGGGACGTCCCAGAGGCTCTATCGGATTCTTGTGAATTTTGGGCCGTAAATAGAAAGTAGAAATTACTGGGTACTTGGTAAGAAGACCATCAAAGATTTTTTCGGGATAGTTCCCCGCTCATATGCCCGCTCCAAAATATCAAGAAGTTCAGCCGAAAAGGCTGCCAGAGGATTATTGGACAGAGAGGTATAGCATGTCCGGTCCCGGAGCTACCTGAAGGCCTCCTTTTCATATTTCATGACTGGCCAGACCACGACATTCCCTCCCTTGTCCGCGGGTTTAAAAACCACATCTCTAAGGGACTTAAGTTCCCCAATTGCCCTTCGCTGCCCCGGGGTAAGGTTATCATTCTTAGACCTCCCAGATAAATTCCTAAGGTCATCGCTGACAAGTTTGTTGAAAATCTCAACTTGTGGGCAGAGGGAGAAGAGAGGGAAGGTGGTGGATCTGGCCAGAACAGAGTGAGGGAAAGTACCTGTAGGGACCGGAGCACTCTCTCTCTCCAATTCCTCCAAAGTTGACAAGGCCTCTCTTTCCATGGTCGTATCTAAATTGCCAAGGCATGTAGATTTGGTGTGCAGTTTGCGCAGAATCACTTTCCTGAGGAATAACTGAAGATCCTTCAATGCTAGAAAAAAATTGTAATTGTTAGTGGGTACAAATGTTAAACCCAACGATAGAACCTCTTTCTGATCTTTGGACAATATGTGGGTAGAAAGATTAATTACCTCTAAGTTGTTAGATCTGGATTTTTTCTCCAGAGACTGTGGTGGAGTTAACTTTCGTTTGGAATTAGTTTTCCCCCTCCATTGTCCAAAGTGTCTCTCACCCGAAAAATTGGCATTATTGGTGCCAGCCTGCTTACTTCTAGATGGCTCTTCATCCATGGATGACAAGGATGAGACAGAGTTCCACCGATTCGCCAACACTGACCTTTTGGGGCCCTTTTTTCCTCTCCATCTATAGACCTGTTTTTGATTAAAGTCTAACAGGTCTCTCTGATATTCTTTGGTTTTGGAGGCCACTATGTCTCTCTCCCATTTAGAAAATTCATTGTCCAAATCCTGATGGAATTTACTCATTGCTTCTGGGGTTAGTTTAGTGGACAATGAGTCCTGGAGCCGAGTGATCTCCATCTCAATTGTATATAGAGATGACTCATTTGATTTAATCAAGAGTTCCATATGGCCCCTGGAGCATGTGGATGATAGATCCTCCCATTGTTTTTTCATTGCATCATCATCAAAATCAAATGCTGGGAATACTTGGACGCGAAGACCCCTGGGGATAAGCCCCTTTGTCACATATCGTTCCAGAAAAGCCTTATTCCACCATAGGCAGATTTTTTTGTTGTGAAGGTTTTTCAAATCAGATATCAATTCGTCATTCTCCCTTGTATTTAAAACCACAGTGGATTCCTCCCCAAAGACCTTATTTAATTGGTTGAGCCAGGTTTGCTCACGCTTTTTATGATCCATACGTTCGGATCCGGAAGCTGTGAAAAAACACAGTGTTAGCCAAACGTGAATACAATTGAACCGAACTGTATGGAGGGATACCATATTATATACACAGGGTACTCCTACTGGAATGCATAGCCTATAGAAATATATGGAGTATGACCCCCAAAAAGGAAGTATGGAACAATATTGAATATTAAAAAGACAAATTTTATTCAATATAAATATTAAAATCAATATACTCTTAACAAATAAGTAGGTCACCGGGGATGGAAAACACAAATACAAAGCGACAATTCTGTATAGATTTTGGGAGAGGGAGATTTTCGGGGACGGGGCCGCCTCTCATGCGCAGTGCTGGTACAGATATATAGATGACTAGATGGTGGCCCGATTCTAACGCATCGGGTATTCTAGAATATGTATGCGGCCGACCGGGCGCAATTAGCAGAGCGGTGTTTAAATTTGGCGCCAAGTCAAATTTTGTTTGAATGCAGATTGCACATTTTCTGTTAGTACAATGAACCTCATTTCAAGGCAGAAACATTACTGTATCCAACAGTTATTACATATATCAAACTGAAATAGCTGTTGCAAAAACACCAATTTTTATAGAACATTAAGCTTAAGATTAATAGGGGTGCCCAAACTTTTTCATATGACTGTATATATAGATGTCTTCATCATCTGGCAGGGTCTCGAGTCTGGGTTTCATGAATTCATGGCCTCCTTACATTCCAACGATAGGAATATTAGACTTACCTATAAGTTCGATTACAATCAAATTGATTTCTTAGATATTAGGATTACTGTCCAACAGAATGGCATGGTTGAGACCGATGTATTCCGTAAGGAGACATCGGTCAATGCATTGTTGCATGCAACATCGGCTCATACATCTTCAACCATTCGGGCCATTGCTGTTGGACAGTATCTGAGAATGAAACGCATCTGTTCCTCCGATACGGCCTTCGAGGCTCAGGCCCGGACCTTGGTCAGGGATTTCGGGAACGTGGGTACAGTGCACGTAGTATCAAAAGAGGCTACAAACGTGCCAAGAATACTCCACGGGATCTTCTTCTAATTAACTCCACCAAACAAATTGAGAGAGATCCCCCTATTAGATTCATATCAACTTATAATAGTCGTTGGCGGGAGATACGTGAGATCCTCTCTAAACATTGGTCCATCCTCAAAACAGAACCCACACTAAACAAAATCTTACCTGATAAACCATTGATGACGGCTAGGAGGGGTAAAAGTCTAAAGGACTCACTGGTCAAAAGCCACTATGTCGCTCCAACTCCCACCATATTTGGGGCTGGGAAACAAAGATGGGGATGTTATCCTTGCGGGTCATGTTTGGCCTGCAAGAATATAATTCGCACTACGTCATTTACCTCCGCGGACGGGCAAAAGAATTTTAAAATCACACAATATATTTCTTGCAGTTCGACATATATTGTGTATATGGCCACATGTTTGTGTAATTTAAGCTATGTGGGACTCAAATCCAAAGAATTTCGGATTCGAGTCAGGGAACACATCCGTGATGTGCTGGCGGCTCGAGAGGTCTCTGATGTAGTATCACTCAAGACGATCCCGCGACACTTCAAGCTGTACCATAATTGTGACCCCCACATGCCTCATATTTAGAGGCATTGACCGAGTGTATCTTGGTACTAGGGGTGGTAATTATAAGCGCATTTTGGCGCAGTTGGAGTGTCGCTGGATAGCCACTTTGGACACGATGACCCCGGGGGGCCTTAATGAACAAAATAGTTTTGCCCCCTATCTTTAGATTGATTCGTCCTTCCCCCTTTGTTTTTATTATGTGGATTTTAATTTATTGCTCTTTTTTAGTATTATGCCATCATTAAGCCTCACATTTGGAGGACATCCTGGACTTTTGGATCTACTTCAGACAAGTGCCTCCGCCTCCTATATGGGCCAAGTCTCTCTCCACATATTTGTGAACATCAAAATACATCATAGGATTCCCCAGATATCTCCATTTCTAATGGGCCAACTGCAATGCTTATCCGAGGATTTATTGTTTTGTCTATTTTCATGTAGTATGTATTTTTTTCACCTTTTGTGTAATGTGCCGCGGATGAGTGCGCTTTTCCTGGTGATTCTTTTTGATGGTATTTTCTCCATTTGTGTTTGCCCATCTCTTTTCCCTTGTCCAATATGGCGGCGCCGTGTGGCGCATGCGCGAGACTGTCCCTCTCCGATCACGTCTCATAAGGCTTCCGTACAGCGGGGGGTGCGGGCCACTGACGTCAATGGAACGCATTGTTCCCACCCGCACTTCCGCTGGGAATGAGCCGGAAATAACGTGTCGGAGGGGACGGACGTCTTCGCGCATGCGCCGCATCTGTCGGCGATTACAGCTGATTGCTGTTTAATGGAGTATATAATGATGGCGGTCCACATGTACAACCACAGCCCCCCGAGGAAGCAGCACGCGAAACGCGCGTCGGGACTTCAGCACGACATCGGAGTTTACATTGCACATGGGTGAGTCATTTGACTTGCTCAAGCAACCACTATGACTGTCTCACAATTTTATGAGAATGGCTGGAACAGTTACTGAATCTGCATACCTATAGATTCCATGCCATCTCTTGGGTTCTTCTGACTATATATACTGCCATTTGGTTAGACTATTTATGTACGTTCCTTTCATGTGGCTAGTCACACTTATATCAGAGTGCAACCCCTACTTTAATGTTATCAGATGATCTCATGTGCACTTCTATACAGAATTGTCGCTTTGTATTTGTGTTTTCCATCCCCGTTGACCTACTTATTTGTTAAGAGCATATTGATTTTAATATTTATATTGAATAAAATTTGTCTTTTTAATATTATTCAATATTGTTCCATACTTCCTTTTTGGGGGTCATACTACCTATATTTCTATAGGCTATGCATTCCAGTAGGAGTACCCTGTGTATATAATATGGTATCCCTCCATACAGTTCGGTTCAATTGTATTCACATTTTCTCCTGTACACTGGATGTAATATACTGTGTGCACAGACATTAGATATTATATACTGGATACTATGTGACTGGTGTAATATCTGATGTCTGTAGTCAGTATATCATACACCAGACACATTTTCTCCAGTACACTGGATGTAATATACTGTGTGCACAGACATTAGATATTACATACAGGATACTATGTGACTGGTGTAATATCTGATGTCTGCAGTCAGTATATCATACACCAGTCATGTATTCCCCTATATACTGGATGTAATATACTGTGTGCACAGACATTAGATATTATACACAGGATACTATGTGGCTGGTGTAATATCTGATGTCTGCAGTCAGTATATCATACACCAGTCATGTATTCCCCTATATACTGGATGTAATATACTGTGTGCACCGACATTAGATATTATATACAGGATACTATGTAGCTGGTGTAATATCTTATGTCTGTAGTCACAGTATATCATACACCAGTCATGTATTCTCCTATATACTGGATGTAATATACTGTGTGCACAGATATTAGATATTATATACAGGATTCTATGTGGCTGGTGTAATATCTGATGTCTGTAGTCACAGTTTATCATACACCAGTCATATATTCTATATATTGGATGTAATATACTGTGTGCACAGACATTAGATATTATATACTGGATACTATATGCTGGATGTAATATACTGTGTGCAAAGACATTAGATATTCTATACAGGATACTATGTGGCTGGTGTAATATCTGATGTCTGCAGTCAGTATATCATACACCAGGCACATTTTCTCCTGTACACTGGATGGAATATACTGTGTGCACAGACATTAGATATTATATACAGGATACTATGTGACTGGTGTAATATCTGATGTCTGTAGTCACAGTATATCATACACCAGTCATGTATTCTCCAGTATACTGGATGTAATATACTGTGTGCACAGACATTAGATATTATATACAGGATACTATGTGACTGGTGTAATATCTGATATGTGTAGTCAGTATATCATACACCAGGCACATTTTCTCCTATATACTGGATGTAATATACTGTGTACACAGACATTAGATATTATATACAGGATACTATGTGGCAGGTGTAATATCTGATGTCTGCAGTCTCAGTATATCATACACCAGGCACATTTTCTCCTGTATACTGGATGTAATATACTGTGTGCACAGACATTACATATTATATACAGGATACTATGTGACTGGTGTAATATCTGATGTCTGCAGTCAGTATATCATACACCAGGCACATTTTCTCCTGTACACTGGATGTAATATATTGTGTGCACAGACATTAGATAATATATACAGGATACTATGTGACTGGTGTAATATCTGATGTCTGTAGTCAGTATATCATACACCAGGCACATTTTCTCCTGTACACTGGATGTAATATACTGTGTGCACAGACATTAGATATTATATACAGGATACTATGTGGCTGGTGTTATATCTGATGTCTGTAGTCACAGTATATCATACACCAGGTACATTTTCCCCTGTACACTGGATGTAATATACTGTGTGCACAGACATTAGATATTACATACAGGATACTATGTGGCTGGTGTAATATCTGATGTCTGTAGTCAGTATATCATACAACAGGCACATTTTCTCCTGTACACTGGATGTAATATACTGTGTGCACAGACATTAGATATTATATACAGGATACTATGTGACTGGTGTAATATCTGATGTCTGCAGTCAGTATATCATACACCAGTCATGTATTCCCCTATATACTGGATGTAATATACTGTGTGCACAGACATTAGATATTATACACAGGATACTATGTGGCTGGTGTAATATCTGATGTCTGCAGTCAGTATATCATACACCAGTCATGTATTCCCCTATATACTGGATGTAATATACTGTGTGCACCGACATTAGATATTATATACAGGATACTATGTAGCTGGTGTAATATCTTATGTCTGTAGTCACAGTATATCATACACCAGTCATGTATTCTCCTATATACTGGATGTAATATACTGTGTGCACAGATATTAGATATTATATACAGGATTCTATGTGGCTGGTGTAATATCTGATGTCTGTAGTCACAGTTTATCATACACCAGTCATATATTCTATATATTGGATGTAATATACTGTGTGCACAGACATTAGATATTATATACTGGATACTATATACTGGATGTAATATACTGTGTGCAAAGACATTAGATATTCTATACAGGATACTATGTGGCTGGTGTAATATCTGATGTCTGCAGTCAGTATATCATACACCAGGCACATTTTCTCCTGTACACTGGATGGAATATACTGTGTGCACAGACATTAGATATTATATACAGGATACTATGTGACTGGTGTAATATCTGATGTCTGTAGTCACAGTATATCATACACCAGTCATGTATTCTCCAGTATACTGGATGTAATATACTGTGTGCACAGACATTAGATATTATATACAGGATACTATGTGACTGGTGTAATATCTGATATGTGTAGTCAGTATATCATACACCAGGCACATTTTCTCCTATATACTGGATGTAATATACTGTGTACACAGACATTAGATATTATATACAGGATACTATGTGGCAGGTGTAATATCTGATGTCTGCAGTCTCAGTATATCATACACCAGGCACATTTTCTCCTGTATACTGGATGTAATATACTGTGTGCACAGACATTACATATTATATACAGGATACTATGTGACTGGTGTAATATCTGATGTCTGCAGTCAGTATATCATACACCAGGCACATTTTCTCCTGTACACTGGATGTAATATATTGTGTGCACAGACATTAGATAATATATACAGGATACTATGTGACTGGTGTAATATCTGATGTCTGTAGTCAGTATATCATACACCAGGCACATTTTCTCCTGTACACTGGATGTAATATACTGTGTGCACAGACATTAGATATTATATACAGGATACTATGTGGCTGGTGTTATATCTGATGTCTGTAGTCACAGTATATCATACACCAGGTACATTTTCCCCTGTACACTGGATGTAATATACTGTGTGCACAGACATTAGATATTACATACAGGATACTATGTGGCTGGTGTAATATCTGATGTCTGTAGTCAGTATATCATACAACAGGCACATTTTCTCCTGTACACTGGATGTAATATACTGTGTGCACAGACATTAGATATTATATACAGGATACTATGTGGCTGGTGTAATATCTGATGTCTGCAGTCAGTATATCATACACCAGGCACATTTTCTTCTGTACACTGGATGTAATATACTGTGTGCACAGACATTAGATATTATATACAGGATACTATGTGGCTGGTGTAATATCTGATGTCTGTAGTCAGTATATCATACACCAGGCACATTTCTCCTATATACTGGATGTAATATACTGTGTGCACAGACATTAGATATTATATACAGGATACTATGTAACGGGTGTAATATCTGATGTCTGTAGTCAGTATATCATACACCAGGCACATTTCTCCTATATACTGGATGTAATATACTGTGTGCACAGACATTAGATATTAGATATTATATACTGGATACTATGTGGCTGGTGTAATATCTGATGTCTGCAGTCAGTATATCATACACCAGGCACATTTTCTCCTGTACCCTGGATGTAATATACTGTGTGCACAGACATCTGATATTATATACAGGATACGATGTGGCTGGTGTAATATCTTATGTCTGTAGTCACAGTATATCATACACCAGTCATGTATTCTCCTATATACTGGATGTAATATACTGTGTGCACAGATATTAGATATTATATACAGGATACTATGTGGCTGGTGTAATATCTGATGTCTGTAGTCATTATATCATACACCAGTCATGTATTCTCCTATATACTGGATGTAATATACTGTGTGCACAGACATTATATATTATATACAGGATACTATATACTGGATGTAATATACTGTGTGCACAGACATTAGATATTATATACAGGATACTATATGACTGGTGTAATATCTGATGTCTGCAGTCAGTATATCATACACCAGTCATGTATTCCCCTATATACTGGATGTAATATACTGTGTGCACAGACATTAGATATTATACACAGGATACTATGTGACTGGTGTAATATCTGATATCTGCAGTCAGTATATCATACACCAGTCATGTATTCCCCTATATACTGGATGTAATATACTGTGTGCACCGACATTAGATATTATATACAGGATACTATGTAGCTGGTGTAATATCTTATGTCTGTAGTCACAGTATATCATACACCAGTCATGTATTCTCCTATATACTGGATGTAATATACTGTGTGCACAGATATTAGATATTATATACAGGATTCTATGTGGCTGGTGTAATATCTGATGTCTGTAGTCACAGTTTATCATACACCAGTCATATATTCTATATACTGGATGTAATATACTGTGTGCACAGACATTAGATATTATATACTGGATACTATATACTGGATGTAATATACTGTGTGCAAAGACATTAGATATTCTATACAGGATACTATGTGGCTGGTGTAATATCTGATGTCTGTAGTCAGTTTATCATACAGCAGGCACATTTTCTACTGTACACTGGATGGAATATACTGTGTGCACAGACATTAGATATTATATACAGGATACTATGTGACTGGTGTAATATCTGATATGTGTAGTCAGTATATCATACACCAGGCACATTTTCTCCTATATACTGGATGTAATATACTGTGTACACAGACATTAGATATTGTATACAGGATACTATGTGGCTGGTGTAATATCTGATGTCTGCAGTCTCAGTATATCATACACCAGGCACATTTTCTCCTGTATACTGGATGTAATATACTGTGTGCACAGACATTACATATTATATACAGGATACTATGTGACTGGTGTAATATCTGATGTCTGCAGTCAGTATATCATACACCAGGCACATTTTCTCCTGTACACTGGATGTAATATACTGTGTGCACAGACATTAGATATTATATACAGGATACTATGTGGCTGGTGTTATATCTGATGTCTGTTGTCACAGTATATCATACACCAGGTACATTTTCCCCTGTACACTGGATGTAATATACTGTGTGCACAGACATTAGATATTACATACAGGATACTATGTGGCTGGTGTAATATCTGATGTCTGTAGTCAGTATATCATACACCAGGCACATTTCTCCTATATACTGGATGTAATAAACTGTGTGCACAGACATTAGATATTACATACAGGATACTATGTGGCTAGTGTAATATCTGATGTCTGTAGTCAGTATATCATACACCAGGCACATTTCTCCTATATACTGGATGTAATATACTGTGTGCACAGACATTAGATATTATATACTGGATACTATGTGGCTGGTGTAATATCTGATGTCTGCAGTCAGTATATCATACACCAGGCACATTTTCTCCTGTACCCCGGATGTAATATACTGTGTGCACAGACATCTGATATTATATACAGGATACGATGTGGCTGGTGTAATATCTTATGTCTGTAGTCACAGTATATCATACACCAGTCATGTATTCTCCTATATACTGGATGTAATATACTGTGTGCACAGATATTAGATATTATATACAGGATACTATGTGGCTGGTGTAATATCTGATGTCTGTAGTCATTATATCATACACCAGTCATGTATTCTCCTATATACTGGATGTAATATACTGTGTGCACAGACATTATATATTATATACAGGATACTATATACTGGATGTAATATACTGTGTGCACAGACATTAGATATTATATACAGGATACTATATGACTGGTGTAATATCTGATGTCTGCAGTCAGTATATCATACACCAGGCACATTTTCTCCTTTACACTGGATGTAATATACTGTGTGCACAGACATTAGATATTATATACTGGATACTATGTGGCTGGTGTAATATCTGATGTCTGCAGTCAGTATATCATACACCAGTCATGTATTCTCCTGTATACTGGATGTAATATACTGTGTGCACAGACATTAGATATTATATACAGGATACTATGTGGCTGGTGTAATATCTGATGTCTGCAGTCAGTATATCATACACCAGTCATGTATTCTCCTGTATACTGGATGTAATATACTGTGGGCACAGACATTAGATATTATATTCAGGATACTATGTGGCTGGTGTAATATCTGATGTCTGCAGTCAGTATATCATACACCAGGCACATTTCTCCTATATACTGGATGTAATAAACTGTGTGCACAGACATTAGATATTACATACAGGATACTATGTGGCTAGTGTAATATCTGATGTCTGTAGTCAGTATATCATACACCAGGCACATTTCTCCTATATACTGGATGTAATATACTGTGTGCACAGACATTAGATATTATATACTGGATACTATGTGGCTGGTGTAATATCTGATGTCTGCAGTCAGTATATCATACACCAGGCACATTTTCTCCTGTACCCCGGATGTAATATACTGTGTGCACAGACATCTGATATTATATACAGGATACGATGTGGCTGGTGTAATATCTTTTGTCTGTAGTCACAGTATATCATACACCAGTCATGTATTCTCCTATATACTGGATGTAATATACTGTGTGCACAGATATTAGATATTATATACAGGATACTATGTGGCTGGTGTAATATCTGATGTCTGTAGTCATTATATCATACACCAGTCATGTATTCTCCTATATACTGGATGTAATATACTGTGTGCACAGACATTATATATTATATACAGGATACTATATACTGGATGTAATATACTGTGTGCACAGACATTAGATATTATATACAGGATACTATATGACTGGTGTAATATCTGATGTCTGCAGTCAGTATATCATACACCAGGCACATTTTCTCCTTTACACTGGATGTAATATACTGTGTGCACAGACATTAGATATTATATACTGGATACTATGTGGCTGGTGTAATATCTGATGTCTGCAGTCAGTATATCATACACCAGTCATGTATTCTCCTGTATACTGGATGTAATATACTGTGTGCACAGACATTAGATATTATATACAGGATACTATGTGGCTGGTGTAATATCTGATGTCTGCAGTCAGTATATCATACACCAGTCATGTATTCTCCTGTATACTGGATGTAATATACTGTGGGCACAGACATTAGATATTATATTCAGGATACTATGTGGCTGGTGTAATATCTGATGTCTGCAGTCAGTATATCATACACCAGGCACATTTTCTCCTGTACCCCGGATGTAATATACTGTGTGCACAGACATCTGATATTATATACAGGATACGATGTGGCTGGTGTAATATCTTATGTCTGTAGTCACAGTATATCATACACCAGTCATGTATTCTCCTATATACTGGATGTAATATACTGTGTGCACAGATATTAGATATTATATACAGGATACTATGTGGCTGGTGTAATATCTGATGTCTGTAGTCATTATATCATACACCAGTCATGTATTCTCCTATATACTGGATGTAATATACTGTGTGCACAGACATTATATATTATATACAGGATACTATATACTGGATGTAATATACTGTGTGCACAGACATTAGATATTATATACAGGATACTATATGACTGGTGTAATATCTGATGTCTGCAGTCAGTATATCATACACCAGGCACATTTTCTCCTTTACACTGGATGTAATATACTGTGTGCACAGACATTAGATATTATATACTGGATACTATGTGGCTGGTGTAATATCTGATGTCTGCAGTCAGTATATCATACACCAGTCATGTATTCTCCTGTATACTGGATGTAATATACTGTGGGCACAGACATTAGATATTATATTCAGGATACTATGTGGCTGGTGTAATATCTGATGTCTGCAGTCAGTATATCATACACCAGGCACATTTTCTGCTTTATACTGGATGTAATATACTGTGTGCACAGACATTAGATATTATATACAGGATACTATGTGACTGGTGTAATATCTGATGTCTGCAGTCAGTATATCATACACCAGGCACATTTTCTGCTTTATACTGGATGTAATATACTGTGTGCACAGACATTAGATATTATATACAGGATACTATGTGGCTGGGGTAATATCTGATGTCTGCAGTCAGTATATCATACACCAGATACATTTTCTCCTGTACACTGGATGTAATATACTGTGTGCACAGACATTAGATATTATATACAGGATACTATGTGACTGGTGTAATGTCTGATGTCTGCAGTCAGTATATCATACACCAGTCATGTATTCTCCTGTACACTGGATGTAATATACTGTGTGCACAGACATTAGATATTATATACAGGATACTATGTGGCTGGTGTAATATCTGATGTCTGTAGTCACAGTATATCATACACCAGGCACATTTTCTCCTGTACACTGGATGTAATATACTGTGTGCACAGACATTAGATATTATATACAGGATACTATGTGGCTGGTGTAATATCTGATGTCTGCAGTCAGTATATCATACACCAGGCACATTTTCTCCTATATACTGGATGTAATATACTGTGTGCACAGACATTAGATATTATATACATAAACATGATACTATGTGGCTGGTGTAATATCTGATGTCTGTAGTCAGTATATCATACACCAGGCACATTTCTCCTGTACACTGGATGTAATATACTGTGTGCACAGACATTAGATATTATAGGGGAGGAGTCCTGAGGAGATAATTTGCATATTTCCACTGCATTTTGGGGTAAGTGAAGAGTCTCCGCGAGCTCAAAGAACACTGGATTTTGGCTGTTGGAGCTGAAAAGAGGACATCGGTAAACCGCGCGCATTTTGAAGCATTTTTCACTGTTTTCAGAACATTAACAGTAAGAACATGGAAGAGTCCAGTAGCCATTTGGTGAGCTGCATATTCTGCTACATGTTCACAGACTTGCCAGTGGAAAAGCCAAACTTCACATGCCAGAAATGCAAGCTTGTGTCCCTGTTGGAGGAAAAGTTGCGAAATCTAGAAGAGAGGTTAACTACCTTGAAAATCATTAAGGAAGGTGAAGAGTTCTTAGACAGAGCAGAATTATCTCTTCATGATTCAGAAAGAGAAGAAATTCGAACTGCACCTGACGAAACAGAGGAATGGAAGCATGTGACCCACAGAAGCAGGAGGATCGAGAGGCAGTCAGCACCCATACTGCTCAGGAACCAGTACCAGGCTCTCACGCAGGAGAACCTTGAAGAAATACAGCAAGATAAGACTTTGCCAGCAATGAATAACCTTGTAAGCCCTCAGAATCCTCCTGTATGGAGAAAGAAGAATGTTGTGAAGAAAAAACGAAGAGTGGTGGTCGTGGGGGATTCCCTGTTAAGAGGAACAGAGGCCGCTATCTGCAGACCAGACATAACCTCAAGAGAAATGTGCTGTCTTCCTGGAGCAAAAATTAAAGATGTGTCTGACAGGATATCAAGACTCTTCAGACCTACAGATCACTACCCATTCCTGCTAATACATGTGGGGACAAATGACACCGCAAGAAAGGACCTGGAAACCATCTGCAGTGACTTTGAAGACTTAGGCAAGAAAGTGAAAGAATTGGGAGCGCAGGTGGTCTTCTCATCCATCCTCCCAGTGGATGACCATGGAACAATGAGGTGGAATAAGATTCTACAGGTGAACAACTGGCTACGTCGATGGTGCCGTCAACAAGGATTTGGATTTCTGGATCACGGGATGAATTACCTATACGATGGACTACTTGCTAGAGATGGGGTGCACCTTACGGAAAACATGTATTTGGAAGTCGCCTTGCTACACTCATCAGGAGAGCTTTAAACTAGAACAATGTGGGAAGGGAAGCAAAAGGCCAGAAAAAGCCATGCAGCTGACAAATACTATTGAGATCTCTGCTACTGGAAGTGGAAAGAAAGAACAAAGACAAAAAAATCTAAATAAAAATATGGGAGGAAGAGAAACCAATCACAAACTAAAATGTTTTTATACAAATGCACAAAGCATGGGCAACAAACAAGGAGAATTGGAACTACTAATGCAGGAAAAGAAATATGATGTCATTGGAATCACTGAAACTTGGTGGGACGATACACATGATTGGAATAAAAGGCTAAAAGGATACAACTTATTTGCAAGAAACAGACTTGATAAACGAGGAGGAGGTGTCGCATTGTATGTTAGAAAAGCGTATATCTGCACAGAGATTGAAGCTTCAGAGACTGGGAGTTCTGTGGAAACTGTTTGGGTAAGAATACAAGGAGAGAACAACGGAAAGGACACCATTGTAGGCATTTACTACAGGCCACCTGGGCAAGCTGAAGATATGGATGAACTCTTTATGTATCAAATGACCAAGTTCTCCAAAAAATATGACGTAGTGGTCATGGGAGATTTCAACTATCCAGACATTTGTTGGGAATCTCTCTCAAGTAAAACTAACAGGTCAAGCAAATTCTTATCCTCTCTTGCTGACAACTTTATCTTCCAAAAGGTAGGGGAGAAAACAAGGGGATCTGCTACTTTGGATCTAATCCTTATAAACAGGGAGGAAATGGTTGAGGAGGTAAAGGTGGCTGGGACCCTAGGAGGCAGCGATCATGCTATTATAGAATTTTGGATAACTAGAGGAGGAAGACATGTGAAGACTCAAACTTCAAGGTTAGATTTTAGAAAGGCAGATTTTAAGAGACTCAGAAAGAGAATAGGAGGGATCCAATGGCTGGATGTCCTTAAGGACAAAAATGTCCAGGATGGATGGGAAATTTTTAAAAATGAGATTCTCAAAGCACAATCGTTAACAATCCCGAAAAGTAGGAAGAATGGGAAGCATTTAAGGAAACCAGGATGGATGAACACAGAACTTAAACACATGCTAAAAAGAAAGAAAGAAATGTTTATTAAATGGAAAGAGGGAGGCATATCTAAAGAAGATTATAATGCAGTCTGCAGATCCTGTAGGGCACGTATCAGGTTAGCTAAAGCTGACAATGAATTAAGGCTTGCAAGAGATGTCAAAAGCAATAAAAAAGGATTTTGGGGGTATGTCAAAAGTAAAAGAAAAGTCAAAGATGCTATAGGATTTTTACAGGATGAAAATGGAGAAATGGTAAGAGAGGATGTTGAGAAGGCCGAACTTTTTAATTCCTATTTTGCATCTGTTTTCTCTCAGAAAGAAAATGTAACATCAACTGATTTTCACTGTCCTTTTAAAGGAATAGAAGAATCCAAGTTATCTATAAACAGAAAGATTGTGAGGGAATATTTAGCTAACATAAATGAGTTCAAGTCTCCAGGTCCAGATGAATTACACCCCAGAGTACTGAAGGAGATCGTAGAAGATAATCTTTGAAAATTCTTGGAGAACAGGAGAAGTCCCAGAAGACTGGAGAAGAGCAAATGTTGTTCCTATCTTCAAAAAGGGGAAGAAGGTGGACCCAGGGAACTATAGGCCGGTGAGTCTGACTTCTATACCAGGAAAGATCTTTGAACAAATTATTAAACATCATGTATGTAAGTACCTGGATAAGAATGAAGTGATTAACCAGAGTCAGCATGGGTTTGTAACTAACAAGTCATGTCAGACTAACTTAATTTCCTTCTATGACAGAATCACTGACTGGGTGGATCAGGGAAATGCTGTAGATATAGTATATCTTGACTTCAGCAAAGCATTTGACAAAGTATCTCACACCATCCTTATTGAAAAAATGACCAAGTATGCAATGGACCAGGCAACTGTTAGGTGGATTCATAACTGGCTTAGTGATCGGACTCAAAGGGTGGTTGTAAATGGCTTCACATCCAGCTGGATGAATGTCTCAAGTGGGATACCACAGGGCTCTGTCCTGGGACCTGTATTGTTCAACATCTTCATCAATGATTTAGATGAAGGAATTGAGGGTAAACTGATTAAATTTGCTGATGACACAAAGCTAGGAGGGATAGCTAATACTAGAGAAGAGAGAGAGAGGATTCAAAAAGACCTAAATAAACTGGAGCAGTGGGCAGCAACCAACAGAATGGTTTTTAACAGGGAAAAATGCAAAGTACTACATCTGGGCAATAAAAATGAAAAAAGCATATACAGAATGGGAGGAATAGAGCTAAGCAACAGTACATGTGAATAAGACTTAGGTATACTAATAGATCATAGACTGAACATGAGTCAACAGTGTGATGCAGCAGCAAAAAAGGCAAATACAATTCTGGGATGTATTAACAGAAGCATACAGTCTAGATCACGTGAAGTCATTATCGGTCTTTACTCCTCTTTGGTCAGACCTCATTTGGAATACTGTGTACAGTTTTGGGCACCACATTTTAAAAAAAGACATAGACAAACTGGAACAAGTTCAGAGAAGAGCGACCAGAATGGTGACTGGTCTGCAAACCATGTCCTATGAGGAACGGTTGCAGGATTTGGGAATGTTTAGCTTGCAAAAAAGAAGACTGAGAGGAGACTTAATAGCTGTCTACAAATATGTCAAGGGCTGTCACATTGTAGAAGGATCATCTTTATTCTCATTTGCACAGGGAAAGACTAGAAGCAACGGGATGAAACTAAATGGGAGGAGACACAGATTAGATATTAGAAAAAACTTTTTGACAGTTAGGGTGATTAATGAGTGGAACAGGCTGCCACGAGAGGTGGTGAGTTCCCCTTCAATGGACGTCTTCAAACAGAGGCTGGACAGACATCTGTCTGAGATGATTTAGTGAATCCTGCTTTGAGCAGGGGGTTGGACCAGATGACCCAGGAGGTCCCTTCCAACTCTACCATTCTATGATTCTATGATATACAGGATACTATGTGGCTGGTGTAATATCTGATGTCTGCAGTCACAGTATATCATACACCAGGAACATTTTCTCCTATATGCTGGATGTAATATACTGTGTGCACAGACATTAGATATTATATACAGGATACTATGTGACTGGTGTAATATCTGATGTCTGTAGTCACAGTATATCATACACCAGTCATGTATTCTCCTGTATACTGGATGTAATATACTGTGTGCACAGACATTAGATATTATATACAGGATACTATGTGGCTGTTGTAATATCTGATGTCTGTAGTCAGTATATCATACACCAGTCATGTATTCTCCTGTACACTGGATGTAATATACTGTGTGCACAGACATTTCATATTATATACAGGATACTTTGTGGCTGGTGTAATATCTGATGTCTGTAGTCAGTATATCATACACCAGGCACATTTTCTCCTGTACACTGGACGTAATATACTGTGTGCACAGACATTAGATATTATATACAGGATACTATGTGGCTGGTGTAATATCTGATGTCTGTAGTCTCAGTATATCATACACCAGGCACATTTTCTCCTGTACACTGGATGTAATATACTGTGTGCACAGACAGTAGATATTATATACAGGATACTATGTGGCTGGTGTAATATCTGATGTCTGTAGTCAGTATATCATACACCAGGCACATTTTCTCCTGTACACTGGACGTAATATACTGTGTGCACAGACATTACATATTATATACAGGATACTATGTGGCTGGTGTAATATCTGATGTCTGTAGTCTCAGTATATCATACACCAGGCACATTTTCTCCTGTACACTGGATGTAATATACTGTGTGCACAGACATTAGATATTATATACAGAATACTATGTGGCTGGTGTAATATCTGATGTCTGCAGTCAGTATATCATACACCAGGCACATTTTCTCCTGTACACTGGATGTAATATACTGTGTGCACAGACATTACATATTATATACAGGATAATATGTGGCAGGTGTAATATCTGATGTCTGTAGTCAGTATATCATACACCAGTCATGTATTATCCTGTACACTGGATGTAATATAATGTGTGCACAGACATTAGATATTATATTCAGAATACTATGTAGATGGTGTAATATCTTATGTCAGTAGTCACAGTATATCATACACCAGTCATGTATTCTCCTATATACTGGATGTAATATACTGTGTGCACAGATATTAGATATTATATACAGGTTACTATGTGACTGGTGTAATATCTGATGTCTGTAGTCAGTATATCATACACCAGGCACATTTTCTCCTGTACACTGTATGTAATGTACTGTGTGCACAGACATTAGATATTATATACAGGATACTATGTGGCTGGTGTAATATCTGATATCTGCAGTCTCAGTATATCATACACCAGTCATGTATTCTCCTATATACTGGATGTAATATACTGTGTGCACAGACATTAGATATTATATACAGGATACTATGTGGTGGTGTAATATCTGATGTCTGTAGTCAGTATATCATACACCAGTTATATATTCTATATAAAGGATGTAATATACTGTGTGCACAGACATTAGATATTATATACAGGATACTATGTACTGGATGTAATATACTGTGTGCACAGACATTAAATATTATATACAGGATACTATATGACTGGTGTAATATCTGATGTCTGCAGTCAGTATATCATACACCAGGCACATTTTCTCCTGTACACTGGATGTAACATACAGTGTGCACAGACATTAGATATTATATACAGGATACTATGAGGCTGGTGTAATATCTGATTTCTGCAGTCACAGTATATCATACACCAGGCACATTTTCTCCTATATACTGGATGTAATATAATGTGTACACAGACATTAGATATTATATACAGGATACTATGTGGTGGTGTAATATCTGATGTCTGCAGTCAGTATATCAAACACCAGGCACATTTTCTCCTGTACACTGGATGTAATATACTGTGTGCACAGACATTAGATATTATATACAGGATACTATGTGGCTGGTGAAATATCTGATGTCTGTAGTCAGTATATCATACACCAGGCACATTTTCTCCTGTACACTGGATGTAATATACTGTGTGCACAGACGTTAGATATTATATACAGGATACTATGTGACTGGTGTAATATCTGATGTCTGTAGTCACAGTATATCATACACCAGGCACATTTTCTCCTGTACACTGGACGTAATATACTGTGTGCACAGACATTAGATATTATATACAGGATACTATGTGGCTGGTGTAATATCTGATATCTGCAGTCAGTATATCATACACGAGGCACATTTTCTCCTGTACACTGGATGTAACATACAGTGTGCACAGACATTAGATATTATATACAGGATACTATGTGGCTGGTGTAATATCTGATGTCTGCAGTCACAGTATATCATACACCAGGCACATTTTCTCCTATATACTGAATGTAATATACTGTGTGCACGGACATTAGATATTATATACATGATACTATGTGGCTGGTGTAATATCTGATGTCTGTAGTCAGTATATCATACACCAGGCACATTTTCTCCTGTACACTGGACGTAATATACTGTGTGCACAGACATTAGATATTATATACAGGATACTGTGTTGCTGGTGTAATATTTTATGTCTGCAGTCGTAGTATATCATACACCAGGCACATTTTCTCCTGTACACTGGATGTAATATACTGTGTGCACAGACATTAGATATTATATACAGGATACTATGTGGCTGGTGTAATATCTGATGTCTGTAGTCAGTATATCATACACCAGGCACATTTTCTTCTGTACACTGGATGTAATATACTGTGTGCACAGACATTAGATATTATATACAGGATACTATGTGACTGGTGTAATATCTGATGTCTGCAGTCAGTATATCATACACCAGGCACATTTTTCTCCTGTACACTGGATGTAATATACTGTGTGCACAGACATTAGATATTATATGCAGGATACTATGTGGCTGGTGTAATATCAGATGTCTGTAGTCACAGTATATCATACACCAGGCACATTTTCTCCTGTACACTGGATGTAATATACTGTGTGCACAGACATTACATATTATATACAGGATAATATGTGGCAGGTGTAATATCTGATGTCTGTAGTCAGTATATCATACACCAGTCATGTATTCTCCTGTACACTGGATGTAATATAATGTGTGCACAGACATTAGATATTATATACAGGATACTATGTAGATGGTGTAATATCTTATGTCTGTAGTCACAGTATATCATACACCAGTCATGTATTCTCCTATATACTGGATATAATATACTGTGTGCACAGATATTAGATATTATATAGAGGATACTATGTGGCTGGTGTAATATCTGATGTCTGCAGTCAGTATATCATACACCAGGCACATTTTCTCCTGTACACTGGATGTAATATACTGTGTGCACCGACGTTAGATATTATATACAGGATACTATGTAGATGGTGTAATATCTTATGTCTGTAGTCACATTATATCATACACCAGTCATGTATTCTCCTATATACTGGATGTAATATACTGTGTGCACAGATATTAGATATTATATACAGGATACTATGTGGCTGGTGTAATATCTGATGTCTGTATTCAGTATATCATACACCAGGCACATTTTCTCCTGTACACTGTATGTAATATACTGTGTGCACAGACATTAGATAATATATACAGGATACTATGTGGCTGGTGTAATATCTGATATCTGCAGTCTCAGTATATCATACACCAGTCATGTATTCTCCTATATACTGGATGTAATATACTGTGTGCACAGACATTAGATATTATATACAGGATACTATGTGGCTGGTGTAATATCTGATGTCTGTAGTCAGTATATCATACACCAGTTATATATTCTATATAAAGGATGTAATATACTGTGTGCACAGACATTAGATATTATATACAGGATACTATATACTGGATGTAATATACTGTGTGCACAGACATTAAATATTATATACAGGATACTATATGACTGGTGTAATATCTGATGTCTGCAGTCAGTATATCATACACCAGGCACATTTTCTCCTGTACACTGGATGTAACATACAGTGTGCACAGACATTAGATATTATATACAGGATACTATGTGGCTGGTGTAATATCTGATGTCTGCAGTCACAGTATATCATACACCAGGCACATTTTCTCCTATATACTGGATGTAATATACTATGTGCACAGACATTAGATATTATATACAGGATACTATGTGGCTGGTGTAATATCTGATGTCTGTAGTCAGTATATCATACACCAGGCACATTTTCTCCTGTACACTGGATGTAATATACTGTGTGCACATACGTTAGATATTATATACAGGATACTATGTGGCTGGTGTAATATCTGATGTCTGTAGTCACAGTATATCATACACCAGTCATGTATTCTCCTGTACACTGGATGTAATATACTGTGTGCACAGACATTAGATATTATATACAGGATACTATGTGGCTGGTGTAATATCTGATGTCTGTATTCAGTATATCATACACCAGGCACATTTTCTCCTGTACACTGGATGTAATATACTGTGTGTACAGACATTAGATATTATATACAGGATACTATGTGGCTGGTGTAATATCTGATGTCTTTAGTCACAGTATATCATACACCAGTCATGTATTCTCCTGTACACTGGATGTAATATACTGTGTGCACAGACATTAGATATTATATACAGGATACTATGTGACTGGTGTAATATCTGATGTCTGTAGTCACAGTATATCATACACCAGGCACATTTTCTCCTGTACACTGGACGTAATATACTGTGTGCACAGACATTAGATATTATATACAGGATACTATGTGGCTGGTGTAATATCTGATATCTGCAGTCAGTATATCATACACCAGGCACATTTTCTCCTGTACACTGGATGTAACATACAGTGTGCACAGACATTAGATATTATATACAGGATACTATGTGGCTGGTGTAATATCTGATGTCTGCAGTCACAGTATATCATACACCAGGCACATTTTCTCCTATATACTGGATGTAATATACTGTGTGCACGGACATTAGATAATATATACATGATACTATGTGGCTGGTGTAATATCTGATGTCTGTAGTCAGTATATCACACACCAGGCACATTTTCTCCTGTACACTGGATGTAATATACTGTGTGCACAGACATTAGATATTATATACAGGATACTTTGTGGCTGGTGTAATATCTGATGTCTGTAGTCACAGTATATCATACACCAGGCACATTTTCTCCTGTACACTGAATGTAATATACTGTGTGCACAGACATTAAATATTATATACAGGATACTGTGTTGCTGGTGTAATATTTTATGTCTGCAGTCGTAGTATATCATATACCAGGCACATTTTCTCCTGTACACTGGATGTAATATACTGTGTGCACAGACATTAGATATTATATACAGGACACTATGTGGCTGGTGTAATATCTGATGTCTGTAGTCAGTTTATCATACACCAGACACATTTTCTTCTGTATACTGGATGTAATATACTGTGTGCACAGACATTAGATATTATATACAGGACACTATGTGGCTGGTGTAATATCTGATGTCTGCAGTCAGTATATCATACACCAGGCACATTTTCTCCTGTACACTGGATGTAATATACTGTGTGCACAGGCATTAGATATTAAATACATGATACTATGTGACTGGTGTAATATCTGATGTCTGTAGTCATTATATCATACACCAGGCACATTTCTCCTGTACACTGGATGTAATATACTGTGTGCACAGACATTAGATATTATATACAGGATACTATGTGGCTGGTGTAATATCTGATGTCTGCAGTTTGTATATCATACACCAGGCACATTTTCTCCTGTATACTGGATGTAATATACTGTGTGCACAGACATTAGATATTACATACAGGATACTATGTGGCTGGTGTAATATCTGATGTCTGTAGTCAGTATATCATACACCAGTTATGTATTCTCCTTTACACTGGATGTAATATACTGTGTGCACAGACATTAGATATTATATACAGGACACTATGTGGTGGTGTAATATCTGATGTCTGCAGTCAGTATATCATACACCAGGCACATTTTCTCCTGTACACTGGATATAATATACTGTGTGCACAGACATTAGATATTACATACAGGATACTATGTGGCTGGTGTAATATCTGATGTCTGCAGTCACAGTATATCATACACCAGGCACATTTCTCCTGTACGCTGGATGTAACATACAGTGTGCACAGACATTAGATATTATATACAGGATACTATGTGTCTGGTGTAATATCTGATGTCTGTAGTCAGTATATCATACACCAGGCACATTTTCTCCTGTACACTGGATGTAATATACTGTGTGCACAGACATTAGATATTACATACAGGATACTATGTGGCTGGTGTAATATCTGATGTCTGTAGTCAGTATATCATACACCAGGCACATTTTCTCCTGTACACTGGATGTAATATACTGTGTGCACAGACATTAGATATTATATACAGGATACTATGTGGCTGGTGTAATATCTGATGTCTGCAGTCAGTATATCATACACAAGGCACATTTCTCCTGTACGCTGGATGTAACATACAGTGTGCACAGACATTAGATATTATATACAGGATACTATGTGGCTGGTGTAATATCTGATGTCTGTAGTCACAGTATATCATACACCAGGCACATTTTCTCCTGTATACTGGATGGAATATACTGCGTGCACAGACATTAGATATTATATACAGGATACTATGTGGCTGGTGTAATATCTGATGTCTGTAGTCACAGTATATCATACACCAGGCACATTTTCTCCTGTATACTGGATGTAATATACTGTGTGCACAGACATTAGATATTATATACAGGATACTATGTGGCTGGTGTAATATCTGATGTCTGCAGTCAGTATATCATACACCAGTCATGTATTCTCCTATACACTGGATGTAATATACTGAGTGCACAGACATTAGATGTTATATATAGGATACTATGTGACTGGTGTAATATCTGAAGTCTGTAGTCAGTATATCATACACCAGGCACTTTTTCTCCTGTATAATGAATGTAATATACTGCGTGCACAAACATTAGATATTACAAAGAGGATACTATATGACTGGTGTTATATCTGATGTCTACAGTTAGTATATCATACACCAGGCACATTTTCTCCTGTACACTGGATGTAATATACTGTGTGCACAGACATTAGATATTATATACAGGATACTATGTGGCTGGTGTAATATCTGATGTCTGCAGTCAGTATATCATACACCAGGCACATTTTCTCCTATACACTGGATGTAATATACTGTGTGTACAGACATTAGATATTATATACAGGATACTATGTAGCTGGTGTAATATCTGATGTCTGTAGTCACAGTATATCATACACCAGGCACATTTTCTCCTGTATACTGGATGTAATATACTGTGTGCACAGACATTAGATATTATATACAGGATACTATGTAGCTGGTGTAATATCTGATGTCTGCAGTCAGTATATCATACACCAGGCACATTTTGTCCTGTACACTGGATGTAATATACTGTGTGCACAGACATTAGATATTATATACAGTATACTATGTGGCTGGTGTAATATCTGATGTCTGCAGTCAGTATATCTTACACCAAGGACATTTTCTTCTGTATACTGGATGTAATATACTGTGTGCGCAGACATTAGATATTATATACAGGATATTATGTGGCTGGTGTAATATCTGATGTCTGTAGTCACAGTATATCATACACCAGTCATGTATTCTCCTATATACTGGATGTAATATACTGTGTGCACAGACATTAGATATTATATCCAGTATACTATGTGGCTGGTGTAATATCTGATGTCTGCAGTCAGTATATCTTACACCAGGCACATTTTCTTCTGTACACTGGATGTAATATACTGTGTGCACAGACATTAGATATTATATACAGGATACTATGTGACTGGTGTAATATCTGATGTCTGCAGTCACAGTATATCATACACCAGTCATGTATTCTCCTATATACTGGATGTAATATACTGTGTGCACAGACATTAGATATTATATACAGGATACTATGTGGCTGGTGTAATATCTGATGTCTGTAGTCAGTATATCATACACCAGGCACATTTTCTCCTGTATACTGGATGTTATATACTGTGTGCACAGACATTAGATATTATATACAGGATATTATGTGACTGGTGTAATATCTGATGTCTGTAGTCAGTATATCATACACCAGGCACATTTTCTCCTGTATACTGGATGTAATATACTGTGTGCACAGACATTAGATATTATATATCGGATACTATGTGGCTGGTGTAATATCTGATGTCTGCAGTCAGTATATCATACACCAGTGTCAGGAAAACAACACCCACTTGGGTCAGACCTTGCAGCTCTCTGGCGCCCCCTTATCCTGCTGGTCAAACACGGTATTGACCGAGAATAAGCACGGGTGCAGCTGCTCTAATTTATGTCGACTATTGCGGCACGTGATGTGACAGGACGTATATATACCACCAGTTCCTTCCAGGAACGTATATATACCTCCGACCAGCCACCCTCAAACCACAATATCACATAAATACTGGTATACTGCCACCACCGATCGCTTAACAGGTGGATCGGGTACCTGGTAGGTAACGTGAATTAGCGGGTGAGGAACGTGTTTGCTCGACATAGGACAAGAAGGACGAAACTGGTAAATAATTAATGATTTACTCCCAAAAGGGGGCAGTGTTTACAAAAGATATACAAGATATTATAAAGGAGACAATTTACATGTATGCATAAACAGTTATTAAAATAAAAGGGATAAGTAATAGCAAAACCTGCTTCACAAGGTGATGGTCTCAGATTCTGTGGGGTGGGGGGACGGCTCCCCGGAAATTAGAGGTGATTCTTCTTACGCCGCGTGATGTGCGTGCGTTCGACGTCCCTGAGAAGAATGGCTTGAAAAATGGCCGATCTGGTTTTTAGCAAGCAGCCAAAACTCTGGGAGACACCCATTATGTACCTCCCACGGGGGCTCGGCTTTGCGAGCCCACCCTGCTACCGAAGACCTAAAAAATCCTTCAGATTTCATATCTTGGTGTGGGGGGGTCCCACATCCAAGAGGGAGACATCATCTTGACCGTCACCAATATTCATGAAGATAGAGTTCAAATATGAAATTGCTATGACGCTCAGAAGCTCAGAATTCATTATCTCAGTTCCCGGTCATTCCTCAGTTATGCAAGTTATACTATTGTAATGGGAAAAATTTAAGCATTCCAAAAAGGTGGTCCCGATGTTTCTGTCGGACCTGTACGTTATTAAAATCGACATTAAACGTTTGTACAATTAAACAATGGGGTTTTTTGGAGGGACTTTCCGGTTTGTACCAGTGCTTGCTCTGGACTGAGGTTTTATGGTGGGTCATAAAGATTCCTGGTTTGGGGGAAAGCAAAAGTGAGTTCTATGTCTTCTCTTACAAACGGATAGGGGGTGGGGTTTTTTCCTCTTTCTTTGAGACATATCTCATTTTTAAAAATTCGGGGAAAAATACCTTTTGCCTGACACCTCCCCCTTTTACACTGCGCTATGGAGGTAGGACCTTCTGGTACTCCTCCAAGCGTATGTCTGGAAGCTCCCCTCGCCGGGACAACCCATCGGCATTGCCATGCTCGCTGCCCTTGCGGTGTTGAACGGTAAAGTCGTACTGCTGTAGGGTGAGGCTCCAGCGTAACAACCTTCCGTTGGCACCTGACATGGTGTGCAGCCAACTCAGGGGCTTGTGGTCAGTCACGACAGTGAAGGGGCGCCCGTACAAGTAAGGCTGTAAGCGGTTGAGGGCCCATACAACGGCCAGGCACTCCTTCTCTATGGTGGAATAGGCCACTTCCCTCGGCAGCAGTTTCCGGCTTAGGTACAACACGGGGTGTTCTTGGTTCCCCGAGTCGACCTGGCTGGGTACAGCACCAAGGCCAAACTCACTGACGTCGGTCTGTACTAAGAGTGGCCGTGTGCCGTCGACCGCCTTTAGTACAGGAGAGCTGCTCAGGGCAGTCTTCAAAGCCCTAAAGGCCACCTCGCATTCATCCGTCCATTTGACGGAATGGGTAGGCTCTTCCTGGTGAGGTCTGTCAAGGGCTTCGCAAGGCTACTATAGTCCTGTACAAAGCGTCTATAGTACCCTGCGGTGCCCAAGAAGGACTGCACCTGCTTCTTGGTCCTGGGGATGGGCCAGGACACGATAGCGTCCACCTTCCCAGGCTCCGACTTCAGAGTACCCCCACCTACCCGGTGCCCCAGGTAGTGGACCTCGTTCATGCCCATCTGGCACTTTCCCGGCTTGATGGTCAAGCCCGCCTGGTGAATGCGCCCGAGCACCTGCTGCAGATGCTCGAGGTGATCCTCGCAGGTGGGACTGAAGATGGCAATGTCATCCAGGTACGCCACTGCATACCTCTCCAGTCCCTGGAGCAGGTGGTTGACCATTCGCTGGAACGTGGCAGGGGCATTTTTCATGCCGAAAGGCATGACCGTGGATTCATACAATCCGAAGGGGGTGATAAAGGCGGACTTCTCCTGGGCCCCGGGGCTCAAGGGAATCTGCCAGTATCCCCAGCTCAAATCCATAATGGAGAGATAGCTCGCGCTGGCTAACCGCTCCAGCAGCTCCTCAATGCGTGGCATTGGTTGTGCATCAGAGGCTGTGATAGCCTTGAGCCCCCTGTAGTCCACACAGAACCGGGTGGTCCGGTCCTTCTTTGGCACCAGGACTACAGGTGAGGCCCACGTGCTCTTGGACCGCTTAATCACCCCCAGCTTCAGCATCTCCTCGACCTCCTGGCGCATGACATGCTGCACCTCGTCGGAGATTCGATAGGCTGTCCGCCGGAGTGGGGCATGATTCCCGGTGTCCACCAACATGCCTGGCAGGACTGAGGCGGCGGTCCATGAAGTGAACACTGCTTGGAAGGGTTTCAGCACTGCTCGCATCAGAGACCTCTGGTCTGCGGATAGCAAGTCGCTTATCTCTACTTCCTCTAGGGACCCGCTGGCCTTCGCTTGGGCGAGCATGTCCAAGAGGGGGTCATCCTCCCCATCCTCGGGCAGGTTGCAGACCGGTAGGACGCAGGTTCCACGTTCTTGATGAGCCTTCATCATATTAACGTGAAACGCCTTAGGCCTACCCCGCTCGTGGTCAAGTGTGATCACGTAGGTGACCGGGTTGAGCTGTTGGTGAATGACGTACGGGCCTTCCCAGGCCGCCTGAAGCTTGTCCTTTGGTACGGGGACCAGCACCCACACCTTCTGACCCACCTGGTAGGTCCGTTCTCGGGCGTTCTGGTCGTACCAATGCTTCTGGTCAGCCTGGGCTTGCGCCATGTTGTCATGCACCAACTGCGTCAAAGTCTGCATCTTGTCACGGAAGCGCATGACATACTCCATGATGGACACTCCTGGGGAGCTCAGCTCTTCTTCCCAGAATTCCCTTATCAAACCAAGGGGTCCTCGGACACGCCTGCCATACAGTAGCTCAAAGGGGGAGAACCCCGTCGAGGCCTGTGGAACCTCTCTGTAAGCAAATAGCAGGTGTGGGAGGTAACGCTCCCAGTCGCGACCCTGGGTCTCAACCAGCATTTTTAACATCTGTTTGAGGGTACCGTTGAATCGCTCACACAAACCATTGGTCTGTGGGTGATATGCGCTCGATACCAAATGCTGCACCTGCATTTTCTTACATAGAGCCTCCATTAAGCGTGACATGAACTGGGTCCCCTGGTCGGTAAGCATCTCCCTGGGAAATCCTACTCGCGAAAAGATGGCCAAGAGGGCGTCCGCCACCTTATCCGCCCTAATTGAGGACAGGGCTACTGCCTCCGGATACCGAGTAGCATAGTCTACCACGGTAAGGATGAAACGTTTTCCAGAGCTGCTGGGCATGGCCAGTGGTCCCACAATGTCCACAGCAATCCTCTGGAAAGGCTCCTCTATCACAGGCAAAGAAATCAGGGGGGCTTTGGGAGCCAGCCCTGACTTTCCCACTCTTTGACACGTGGTACAGGAGCGACAGTAGTTCACCACATCTGTCCTCATTTTGGGCCAATAAAAGTGATGAGACAGCCGGGCCTTGGTTTTGCTGACCCCCAAGTGTCCAGCGAGTGGAATTTCATGGGCGATCCGCAACAACTCATCCCTGAATTGGTAGGGAACAACCAGCTGTCTTTCCCTCAGCCACTCCTGTTGGGGTGTACAGGGAACTGTCTCCCGGTACAAACTCCCTTGGTCCCAGAATACCCTCTCCTTATCCGACTCGGAGGTGGGTTTCTCCGCGAGGCTCCTTAACGTCTCCAGGCTAGCATCTGAGTGCAGAGCTGCCTGAAACTCCTGGCTGGAGGAAGCCAGAAGTGAGGTTAAGGCCACGTCCTCACTAGGACCCTCTGGGACCGGCTCTGGGTCCATACCTGATCCTGTTATTCCTCTGTCCGAGGAGGGTCCAGAAGGCAGGGTGTTACTTGCGTTCTGGGCACTCTGACTGTGGGTAACAGCGGCTATATAGGCCGTCTCCCCGGGGAATAACACCGTCTCATTAGCCTGCGAGGCCATGAGAACTACTTCTCCATCATCCTCCATTACCTCAGGCACAGTGCTACGTATGGGGCAGCAACTATCAGCCAGGTCACCTTCTGTTGTGACACTGGTCACTGGCACAGCACCACCTGCTTTCTGGTCCTCGTGCCTCTCCCCATTACCCTTGGCACTGACCTTTGCTCCGGCTAGGGGATCCTCAGCAACATCACCCCGCAGAGTGACATGGCTGAGTTCTCCTGCACCTTCCAAGACAACAACATCATCATCATGATGATCATCATCATCATCATCAGGTAAAGCATTGACATTCACAGTATCAGTATTAACCTTACCAACCGTATCAGATCAGGGAGGGGTGTTAGGGACATAATAAGCAAGCATCCTCCCCAAATCAGTTCCCAACAAAACATTTGCAGGTAGGTTTTTGGATACTCCCACTTCCTTCACCCCACTCCCCGCACCCCAATCAATAAAAACCCGGGCCATGGGCAAGGGGCATCGGACGCCCCCAATCCCGGTGACAATCAGGGTCTTTCCTGGAATAAGCGCTTCAGGGGACACCAGTTCGGGTCGGATGAGGGTTCGTTCGGCCCCAGTGTCCTTGAGGCCTACAGTGAGAGTGTCCCCCACCCTGACAGACTGAAAGTTTTCACAGGCCCTCCCAACCGGCCCACCCACCAAAAGAACTGAGTCATTAGGCCCTGGGGCCTTGGATGGGGGGTTCTTCCTCTGCTTCTCTGGGCAAGTGGCGCTGAGATGACCAGTCTGGTTGCAGAAATAACACCTGCGGGCATCAGATGCAGTCCGGGCATTGGTAACGGTAAAAAGGCCTCCGGAAGGTCGGCTGGCAGGGGCAGGGATGGTGGTTGATGGCTTACCCCCTTTCCAGCTGGTGACGACCGGCTTCCGCACCTCTGGTCTCCGGTTAGCCTCGTAGGTGTCTACGATCTGAGCTGCTTTATTGGCATCAGGTGGCTCCCGATCCATCACGAACTGCCGTACCTCAGTCGGACACAGATGCAGAAACTGGTCTTTCACCATCAGGTCCTTTAGCTGCTCAAAGGTGGTCGCTGACAGTCCTTGGATCCACTGCTCAAAGTTGGTTCTGAGCCCGTCTACCACATCGCTGTAGGTGTCATGTGGTCCACGTTGGAGGGTTCTGAACTTTTTCCGGTAAACCTCCGGAGTCAGCTGGTACTTTTTTATCAGGGCCTGCTTGACGGCCTCATAGTCTCCATCTTGTTCTCGAGGGAGGGAAGCGAACACCTCCAAGGCTTTTCCTCGGAGCCCTGGAGTTAAATATCTTGCCCATTGGTCGGTGGGCAGCTGATACTGCCTGCAGGCCTTTTCAAAGCCTCGCAGAAATGTTTCTAAGTCCCCATCCTTTTCCATCACAAGGAAGTGCTCAGGACGAGGTTTAAAGCAGCTGGCACTGTTGGACTCACGGGTCTGCGTAGAGGGCGACTCCTTCTGAATCCGGGCTAGCTCCAGCTGGTGTTGTCGGTCAGCTTGGGCTTGTCGCTCAGCAGCCTCTCGGTCAGCTTGTCGCTCAGCAGCCTCTCGGTCAGCTTGTCGCTCAGCCCGCTCCTGGAATTTCAGGATCAGCTGCAGTCGTCCATCACGATCGTCTGTGGCGAGCTCCTCCAAGGCCATCTGCAGGTGGGGGTCCACACTACCCTGGTTGCGGGTATGGCTGGCAATCACAGGTTGGACCCCTGCAGCAGCGCCATCCGGGCCTTGGCTGGCCGCCCCCTCATCAGGGCTCTGCTGTCGGACGGGCTCTGCAGCATCTTGTAACAGTTCAGCAATCATTTGTTCTCTGCTTTTGCCGTGGGGGTCAATGCCTTTGATTATACATATTCCAATAAGAGTGTCCTTTTTCTGCTGGCTGTACCAGGACTCCCCAACTACGACCATGATCACCAAAATAAAAATAGAAAAGAAAAAGTGAAGAAGGGTAGGGGCAACTGCTACACATACACTATTGTCTCAGATCTAATAAACACTGAGTTCGATCTTCCAAAACTTTTGTGCAAGTTTTTAGTGAGAGGAATGATTGCTCAAACCAGATCACTAATGTCCTATTATCCCACCGCTTGCCACCAATTTGTCAGGAAAACAACACCCACTTGGGTCAGACCTTGCAGCTCTCTGGCGCCCCCTTATCCTGCTGGTCAAACACGGTATTGACCGAGGATAAGCACGGGTGCAGCTGCTCTAATTTATGTCGACTATTGCGGCACGTGATGTGACAGGACGTATATATACCAGCAGTTCCTTCCAGGAACGTAAATATACCTCCGACCAGCCACCCTCAAACCACAATATCACATAAATACTGGTATACTGCCACCACCGATCGCTTAACAGGTGGATCGGGTACCTGGTAGGTAACGTGAATTAGCGGGTGAGGAACGTGTTTGCTCGACATAGGACAAGAAGGACGAAACTGGTAAATAATTAATGATTTACTCCCAAAAGGGGGGCAGTGTTTACAAAAGATATACAAGATATTATAAAGGAGACAATTTACATGTATGCATAAACAGTTATTAAAATAAAAGGGATAAGTAATAGCAAAACCTGCTTCACAAGGTGATGGTCTCAGATTCTGTGGGGGGGGGGACGGCTCCCCGGAACTTAGAGGTGATTCTTCTTACGCCGCGTGATGTGCGTGCGTTCGACGTCCCTGAGAAGAATGGCTTGAAAAATGGCCGATCTGGTTTTTAGCAAGCAGCCAAAACTCTGGGAGACACCCATTACGTACCTCCCACGGGGGCTCGGCTTTGCGAGCCCACCCTGCTACCGAAGACCTAAAAAATCCTTCAGATTTCATATCTTGGTGTGGGGGGGTCCCACATCCAAGAGGGAGACATCATCTTGACCGTCACCAATATTCATGAAGATAGAATTCAAATATGAAATTGCTATGACGCTCAGAAGCTCAGAATTCATTATCTCAGTTCCCGGTCATTCCTCAGTTATGCAAGTTATACTATTGTAATGGGAAAAATTTAAGCATTCCAAAAAGGTGGTCCCGATGTTTCTGTCGGACCTGTACGTTATTAAAATCGACATTAAACGTTTGTACAATTAAACAATGGGGTTTTTTGGAGGGACTTTCCGGTTTGTACCAGTGCTTGCTCTGGACTGAGGTTTTATGGCGGGTCATAAAGATTCCTGGTTTGGGGGAAAGCAAAAGTGAGTTCTATGTCTTCTCTTACAAACGGATAGGGGGTTGGGGTTTTTCCTTTTTCTTTGAGACACATCTCATTTTTAAAAATTCGGGGAAAAATACCTTTTGCCTGACAACCAGTCATATATTCTCCTATATACTGAATGTAATATACTGTGAGCACAGACATTAGATATTATATACGGGATACTATGTGGCTGGTGTAATATCTGATGTCTGTAGTCAGTATATCATACACCAGTCATGTATTCTCCTATCTACTGGATGTAATATACTGTGTGCACAGACATTAGATATCATATACAGGATACTATGTGGCTGGTGTAATATCTGATGTCTGCAGTCAGTATATCATACACAAGTCATGTATTCTCCTATCTACTGGATGTAATATACTGTGTGCACAGACATTAGATGTTATATACAGGATACTATGTGGCTGGTATAATATCCGACGTCTGCAGACAGTATATCATACATCAGGCACATTTTCTCCTGTATACTGGATGTTATATACTGTGTGCACAGACATTAGATATTATATACAGGATACTATGTGGCTGGTGTAATATCTGATGTCTGTAGTCAGTATATCATACACCAGTCATATATTCTCCTATCTACTGGATGTAATATACTGTGTGCACAGACATTAGATATTATATACAGGATACTATGTGGCTGGTGTAATATCTGATGTCTGCAGTCAGTATATCATACACCAGGCACTTTTTCTCCTGAATACTGGATGTTATATACTGTGTGCACAGACATTAGATATTATATTCAGGATATCATGTGGCTGGTGTAATATCTGATGTTTGAAGTCGGTATATCATACACCAGTCATGTATTCTCCTATATACTGGATGTAATATACTGTGTGCACAGATATTAGATATTATGTACAGGATACTATGTGGCTGGTGTAATATCTGATGTCTGTAGTCATTATATCATACACCAGTCATGTATTCTCCTATATACTGGATGTAATATACTGTGTGCACAGACATTGGATATTATATTCAGGATACTATGTGGCTGGTGTAATATCTGATGTTTGTAGTCATTATATCATTCACCAGTCATGTATTCTCCTATATACTGGATGTAATATACTGTGTGCACAGATATTAGATATTATATACAGGATACTATGTGGCTGGTGTAATATCTGATGTCTGCAGTCAGTATATCATACACCAACTACATTTTCTCCTGTATACTGGATGTTATATACTGTGTGCACAGACATTAGATATTATATACAGGATACTATGTGGCTGGTGTAATATCTGATGTCTGTAGTCAGTATATCATACACCAGTCATATATTCTCCTATCTACTGGATGTAATATACTGTGTGCACAGACATTAGATATCATATACAGGATACTATGTGGCTGGTGTAATATCTGATGTCTGCAGTCAGTATATCATACACCAGTCATGTATTCTCCTATCTACTGGATGTAATATACTGTGTGCACAGACATTAGATGTTATATACAGGATACTATGTGGCTGGTATAATATCTGACGTCTGCAGACAGTATGTCATACATCAGGCACATTTTCTCCAGTATACTGGATGTTATATACTGTGTGCACAGACATTAGATATTATATACAGGATACTATGTGGCTGGTGTAATATATGATGTCTTTAGTCACAGTATATCATACGCCAGGCACTTTTTCTCCTGTATACTGGATGTTATATACTGTGTGCACAGATATTAGATATTATGTACAGGATACCATGTGGCTGGTGTAATATCTGATGTTTGTAGTCATTATATCATACACCAGTCATGTATTCTCCTATATACTGGATGTAATAAACTGTGTGCACAGACATTAGATATTATATACAGGATAGTATGTGGCTGGTGTAATATCTGATGTCTGTAGTCAGTATATCATACACCAACTACATTTTCTCCTGTACACTGGATGTAATATACTGTGTGCACAGACATTAGATATTATATACAGGATACTATGTGGCTGGTGTAATATGTGATGTCTGTAGTCACAGTTTATCATACACCAGGCACATTTTCTCCTGTACACTGGATATAATATACTGTGTGCACAGACATTAGATATTATATACAGGATACTATGTGGCTGGTGTAATATGTGATGTCTGTAGTCACAGTATATCATACACCAAGCACATTTTCCCCTGTATACTGGATGTAATATACTGTGTGCACAGACAGTAGATATTACATACAGGATACTATGTGGCTGGTGTAATATCTGATGTCTGTAGTCACAGTATATCATACACCAGGCACAATTTCTCCTGTACACTGGATGTAATATACTGTGTGCACAGACATTAGATATTATATACAGGATATTATGTGGTTGGTGTAATATCTGATGTCTGTAGTCAGTATATCATACACCAGGCACAATTTCTCCTGTACACTGGATGTAATATACTGTGTGCACAGACATTAGATATTATATACAGGATACTACTTGGCTGTTGTAATATCTGATGTCTGCAGTCAGTATATCATACACCAGTCATGTATTCTCCTATACACTGGATGTAATATACTGTGTGCACAGACATTAGATATTATATACAGGATACTATGTGGCTGGTGTAATATCTGATGTTTGTAGTCAGTTTATCATGCACCATTCACAATTTCTCCTGTACACTGGATGTAATATACTGTGTGCACAGACATTAGATATTATATACAGGATACTATGTGGCTGGTGTAATATCTGATGTCTGCGGTCTCAGTATATCATATGACGCGCCCCCTGGGCCGTGTTTCAGGGGATACCCGGAGCCGGATCGGACGGGGATTGTAGTCTCCGAGTGGCGGCGACCCGGTCCGTGCCCAGGGTGTCAAACTAAGTGGCAGAGAACTAGCAGTAGATGGTTGATGACTACGCCACCCGTTGAATGCAGCTATGGAGCTGCCGCTGCAGGGCAGACCGCTGAGGCCGGTGGAAGGATGGTGCAGCGTGGATGGTATAACCCCCAACGGGAAGGGTATGGCCTCAGGGCAGCCGACGTGGATGATGGGGGTAGCAGGAACCACTCAGAGACGGTGCGGTGTAGTTCAGGGTCTTTACTGGTGACAAAGATAGACCCTCCCGGAGTACTTGCTAGTGATAGGGGCCTGGTCAGTCCTTGAGCAGATGGGATCTCCCCTGGCCAGGCGGAGTTGTAGGCCTTCCCAACTAACTGTACTCTTCTGGCTACCTTGCTAGAGGCGGGAATAAGTAGCCCACGTCCCTGAGTGTACCGTGTGGTGCTCACCCGTATGGCCGGTGACTCGGGGCCTTCTAATGGCTTCCGCTCCACGATGGCGGTGCTGGTCCCACGCGTGTGACCGTGCCTTCGGGCTTCTGGGCCAGAGGACCTGAAATCCTCTGCCGGACGGTTTCTGCTGCTGGGTAGGAGTTAGTCCCCACAGCCTCGGACTCCGGGTCCGGTAAGAAATCTTCTCAGTCAGGGCGAGCTCTGCAGCTGCCAGCCCCTGACTCGTTGTAACACTGCTCCCCACAGAGCTCCTGATGTTTCTTGCTATGCTGCTTCTCTTCTCTACTCTTGTTCTGTCTTCTTTCTCCCTAACCCTGCCTCAGCCCCGGGTTTATATAGGGGAAGTCCTTCCCCTCCCAAGACTGGGCAGGAGGTGTGGCATGCACAGGATCCCTGACCAAAAGACCTCCCACCTGCTCTCAGACGTAATAGCTCTATCACTGTGGCAACCAGACCCCTGGGGTGTCACATTCCCCCCTAGTGAAATTTAGTACTCCGGGACTAAACATATTTTTTTTTTTTTTTAGAAAAACATAACAAGGTATAACAATAACAATACAATAAGAAAAACACATAAGATGGTTACGGCGTGTCCGCAACCGGGTGCAGTTTTGAAAAGCAAGGTGTCCATTTCACCAAAACAGGGAGACGTAACCAGGTAGGGGCCTGTCCTGCCCCGAGTCCTTAACAGTCTTTAGTCCATCCTGGGTTACGCTCCAACTATGTACAAGGATTCCCGGTAAATCCACCAAGGACTCCTAAAAATAACTAGAAACACAAAATTATACACAAGCAACTATAAACAAGTAAACATTATAAGATAGCTTAAACATTTAGATCCTCCAACGTGCGGGTAGCTGGCCTCTAGTGGCCCTAGTGGACCTACGGAGCTGACTGTCTGGCCCTGAACTACAGGGTGTAGGAGCTGTCAAGGGTAAACTGGGCAGCTGTCTACCGGCTCTTTGTCTCACTAGGGGTACGGCAGGCTCACTATAAGCAGAGGGTTGATCCTCCTGTTCTGCTTGTGTGGAGTCTTCTGCCTCCTGGACCGGCTGTTCTTCCAGCTCTACCTGTTGCTCCGTAGGTGCTTGGGATGCTGGTTGGAGGAAGGTGAGTACGGGTACCACAACTGCACCATTGACTTGAGTCCAAGACCGAGGGAAGTCCCCGAGCACGGTACTAACCATATCTTCCTTTTCCTCTACGGGTCGATGGTCTTCTTGTTCCTCTTCAGGGTTCCTCAGTTGTTCGGGACACTTCTTCAGGTGGTCCCGGGATACAATGGCTGTGGTTTCCCCTCCGTCTTTACTGATGGTACAGACCTTCGGGTTTTCGTGGCTTGAGGGCAGTACGGTGTACGGGTCCTTCTCCCACTGGTCGTCCAACTTGTGGAGCCGTCTCTTCCTCTTTAAGACCTGCTCTCCGGGTACCAGGGGAACAGCGGGAGCATACTGGTTGTAAGTTTTCTCTTGTCTTTCCCTAGCCTGACAGAGACTTCGCTCCACGCTCTCCTGTACTCTCCGGTACTGCTGCTGCCTCTCTGTGTCCCAGTCTGTTTCTGGTGAAGTGTCCTCGGGTGTCAGGACTCCCATTTCCAGGTCAACAGGTAACTTACCAGGTCTTGCCCTCATTAGGTAAGCCGGGGTACAGTTGGTGGAACCTACCGGGATGTGGTTGTATAGGTCCACCAGATCGGGCAACTTTTCAGGCCACAGACTGCGTTCTTCCAGGGGCAACGTTTTTAGAAGATCCATTACCACCTGGTTCATTTTTTCACAAAGTCCATTAGTCTGCGGATGGTAGGGTGTCGTCCTTATCTTCCGGCAGCCATACAGATTGCAGAATTCCTGGAAGACCTCCGCTTCAAAGGCAGGTCCCTGGTCCGTCAGCACTTGGTCCGGGTACCCGTGTGGACGGCAAAAGTGCTGCTGGAAGGCTCTAGCTGCTGTTTGAGCCGTTAAGTCCTTGACGGGGACGACAACCAGAAACCGGGAGTAATGATCCACGATGGTTAACGCGTAGACGTAGCCACTTCTGCTTGGGGTCAGTTTTACATGATCCAAGGCTACCAGTTCCAACGGTTGCCGGGTGACGATGGACTGCAGGGGAGTCTTCTGGCTGGCGCGGTCCTTCCTTCTCAGGTTGCACGGGCCACAGTCTCTGCACCACTTCTCAATGGTTCCCCTCATGCCTACCCAGTGGAATCGCTCGCGCAGCAGGAACTCCAGCTTCTTCCACCCGAAGTGTCCAGCTCCGTCGTGGTATGCCTCCATCACCATGGCTGCGTCTCTTCGTGGCACCACTACTTGCCAGAGTAATTCATGCGTCCGGGAGTTAACCATTCTGCGGCACAACTTCCCTTTGTAAAGGAACAGTCGACTCTTCTCTGCCCATAGTTGTTTGGCTTCCTCCGGAGCGTCTGGTTCAAGGCGAGCCTCCGGCCGAGTCAGCATCTCCTTCACCAGTCGGACGGCAGGGTCGCTGTCTTGCGTTTCCGCCCAGTTGTAGTGAGGTAAGGGGTTCAACGTAGCAGCCTGCTTACTCCTTACCCGGTGGGAATACTGGATAGTCCCATGACGGTGGAACGCAGGGAGTTCAATTTCTTCCAGTCCCTCCGGATCTTCTCCTTCGTCCGGCAGGTTGGGCATCCTGGACAGGGCGTCCGCGTTAGTATTGGAGCGCCCTGCCCGGTATTTGATTATGAACTCGTAGTTGGACAGACGGGCCATCCACCTCTGCTCCAGGGCACCGAGTCTTGCCGTGTCCAGGTGTGTCAACGGGTTGTTATCCGTGTACACGGTGAACCGGGAAGAAGCAAGGTAATGCTTAAAGCGCTCAGTGACTGCCCATACCACGGCCAGGAACTCTAGCTTAAATGAGCTATAATTCTCGGGGTTCCTTTCGGTGGGTCGCAGTTTTCGGCTGGCGTAGGCGATTACTCGTTCTTTCCCCTGCTGGATCTGGGACAGTACGGCTCCTAGCCCGATGTTACTGGCGTCGGTGTAGAGGATGAAGGGCTGGCTATAATCCAGGTACGCCAAGATTTCATCCCCCGTGAGGGCCATCTTCAGCTGGCGGAAGGACTCTTCTTCTAGCTCTTCCCATTTGAAGGGCGGCTTCTGGTTCTTGGCCTTCCGGGACTGGCCTATCAGGAGGTCCTGCATAGGCGCTGCCTTTTTGGTGAAACCGGGAATAAACCTTCGGTAGTAGCCTACCAACCCGAGGAACTGCCGCACTTCTTTTACGCTGGAGGGGCTTGGCCATCCCTTAATTGCGGTGATCTTATCGGGGTCGGGAGCCACTCCGTCAGCGCTCACCACGTGTCCCAGGTACTGCACCTTTGATTTCAGGAGGTGACACTTGGAGGGTTTCACCTTTAGGCCGTAACTCGCCAGAGCTTCGAACACCTCCGCCAGGTGTTTCAGGTGGTCCTCATAAGTTTTGGAGTATACGATGACATCGTCCAGGTACAACAGGACCGTCTCGAAGTTTCTGTGGCCCAGACAGCACTCCATTAATCGTTGGAAGGTTCCTGGGGCGTTGCAGAGTCCGAACGGCATGCAGGTGAACTCGCTAAGTCCCATCGGGGTGGTGAATGCGGTCTTCTCCCGGTCCGCCTCTGCTACAGGAACCTGCCAGTACCCGCTAGTGAGATCCAAGGTAGAGAAGAAGTTAGCAGATCTTAAAGCAGCCAATGACTCCTCTATCCTTGGTAAGGGGTACGCATCCTTGTGTGTGATACGGTTGATTTTCCGGTAATCTACACACATCCTCATGGTGTTGTCTTTCTTTTTGACTAAAACTAGCGGGGCTGCCCAGGGGCTACAGCTATCCCGGATTACCCCAGCCTCCTTCATGTCTCTAAGCATCCCCTTGGCGTGTTGGTAATGTGCAGGGGGTACGGGTCGATACCTCTCTTTTATGGGAGGATGATCTCCCGTGGGGATGCGGTGTTCTACCCCCTTAACTCGCCCGAAGTCTAACGGGTGTTTACTAAACACTCTCTCATACTCTTGAACCACCCGGTAGACTCCCTGTTTCTGGTGGGAGGGAGTGGAGTCAGTTCCCAAGTGTAGTTGCTGACACCAATCCTCCATTACTTTCTTAGAGCCATTACCTTCCTCCGGGTGAGATGGGTGCAAGGGTTCCACAGACTGTATAGAGTTTTGGTTGATGGTATATAATTTTGCTAGCGTGGCATACCGGGGCAGGTACACTTCCCTCTCCCCAATATTGATTATGTGAACGGGCACCCTCCCATGGCGTACATTGACCACCCCCCGTGCTGTCAAAATGGTGGGCCTACTGTCTGAGTAAACTGGTTCTACCATTGCCTGGTAATCTCTACCTCTCAGACCAATAGCTGCCCGGCACCAAATCATCATTTCACTTTTTGGGGGCATGGCAATAGGGAAAGGGTCACACATTCTTACGCTACCAATCTCACCGCCGGAGAGTTCCACCTGTTGCCGTCGCATCAGTGCCCGGATCTCTTTCTGGAGCACTCGCTGCTCGCCGGAGCTGGCGTTCTTGGCAACCTGCTGTAGAAGGAAAATCACCTCTGCAAGACAATTTTCAATTACATTAGTTCCTAGAGTTATTTTTGGGTGGCTCTCATGTTTGTCAATGTCTACAATGATCAGTCCCTGTGCTGCCAGTTCGACTCTACCGATTTTGATGGTCACCTCTTTAAATCCGATCTGTGGCACGGGCTGGCCATTGCTGGCGATGATACTCAAGTCGTCGTCAGGGTAGCGAGTAATATCCGAGTCATTCCAGTACTGCTTAAAGAGCACGTACGGGATGGTGGTGACCTGTGACCCGGTGTCCAGTAGGGCACTCATGGGAATGCCATCCAGTACCACAGGCAAGACTGGACGTCCTCCCACATATCTGTCGCGCCAGTTCGATGGGCCTGGTGATCTTTTTCCTGGGGGTTGGCCCTCTACCCCAGGTTGTGCCCGTTTAAAGAACAGTACCTTTCCATATGTCCGGGTTGATTGCAGCGGCGGCAGATGGGTCGTCCGTCCTCGCTGTATCGGTCACTGGGTCTTCCTCTGGCCGGTGGGGTCCTCCTTGGTCGACGCCACGGGATGTCCTCCGGTCCGGATGCCAGCTGGATCTTCCCTGGGGTGGAAACCTGTAAAGACTGCACAGTTCGGGTTAGCGCAGCAACGCTCTTAGCTAGCTCTTGGACCTGATGGCGTAGGTCTGGAGCTGGGTCATTGTCCAAAGCCTGCGCATCAGCTCCCACAGGCCCTGCCGACAAGGGCGCCGCCTCCTGGTGGTAAGTGATAGCTGGGCGCCTGTGGGTCACAACGCCACCCGGTGCCGGTTCTCGGAGCACCCGGATGGCTCTGTCCTTGAACTGTGCAAAGTCCAGATGGGGATCCTGTAAGGCCATTGCCCGCAACTGGGTTCGGTGGGCATTGCAATATAAACCCTCTATAAATTGTTCAGTCAACAGCCTGTCCTCGTTTCCCACCCCATCAGGGTCGGTCTGCTTTATGGCCCTCAGGGCCTCTTGTAGGTTTAGTGCATAGTCCCTTATACTCTCATGCGCTCGCTGCTTGCACCCGTAGAATCTAAGCTTAATCTCGGCTGAGGTGCGGGTATCAAAGGTGTCCTTCAGCCGGGTTAGTATCCCTGCGACAGTCTTCTTCCCAGGTGGCCAGGATTTTACTTCCCTTTTGGCTGCCCCGGTTAGTTGGGCCACCAGGATGCTCACTTTTTGCTCTTCTGTGAGGGGGTACACCTGGAAGAGGCTATCCAGCTTTTCTCTAAAGTCATGCAGGGTATGTGACTCCCCTGAGTACTGGGGTAGCCAAGCTGCTCCCGGGATATAGGGCATGGTGAAGGGCATAACTGCAGCAGCGGTGGCGCTGGCGGGGGTTGAGGCAGTGAAGCTCTCCTCCGTATCCGACATCTTCCTCCCCCCTAGTGGACCGTGGCCTACCTTGCGATGATCCTGTTCCGTAGGCCGCGGCTCCGCAGTGGATCGTCAGGGTTGAGGACCTTCCGTCGCGCTCCGGTGACGTCGGCGTCTGCTGGGCTCCTTCCAGGACCTTACGCAACGTCCGGACGTGAGGCGGGGCTTCAGTTCTCGCGCGCTTTCGGAGTCCACGCCCCTCTTCTTCCCGCGCGGCGTCCTCAAGATGGCGTCCAATGGCGGGAAAACTCCACGGATGGCGGGAAGAAGGTCGAAGATGGCGCCGGATGGCGGGAAAACTTCGCGGATGGCGGGAAGAAGGTAGAAGATGGCGCCGGATGGCGGGAAACCTCCACGGATAGCGGGAATCTTCACCACTGGTAAGTTTGAACAGTCTTTGCTTTTCAGGCACGCAGTACCCGGTGGTTGCGGGCACGAAATCCTGCCGACTACGCCAAAGTTGACGCGCCCCCTGGGCCGTGTTTCAGGGGATACCCGGAGCCGGATCGGACGGGGGTTGTAGTCTCCGAGTGGCGGCGACCCGGTCCGTGCCCAGGGTGTCAAACTAAGTGGCAGAGAACTAGCAGTAGATGGTTGATGACTACGCCACCCGTTGAATGCAGCTATGGAGCTGCCGCTGCAGGGCAGACCGCTGAGGCCGGTGGAAGGATGGTGCAGCGTGGATGGTATAACCCCCAACGGGAAGGGTATGGCCTCAGGGCAGCAGACGTGGATGATGGGGGTAGCAGGAACCACTCAGAGACGGTGCGGTGTAGTTCAGGGTCTTTACTGGTGACAAAGATAGACCCTCCCGGAGTACTTGCTAGTGATAGGGGCCTGGTCAGTCCTTGAGCAGATGGGATCTCCCCTGGCCAGGCGGAGTTGTAGGCCTTCCCAACTAACTGTACTCTTCTGGCTACCTTGCTAGAGGCGGGAATAAGTAGCCCACGTCCCTGAGTGTACCGTGTGGTGCTCACCCGTATGGCCGGTGACTCGGGGCCTTCTAATGGCTTCCGCTCCACGATGGCGGTGCTGGTCCCACGCGTGTGACCGTGCCTTCGGGCTTCTGGGCCAGAGGACCTGAAATCCTCTGCCGGACGGTTTCTGCTGCTGGGTAGGAGTTAGTCCCCACAGCCTCGGACTCCGGGTCCGGTAAGAAATCTTCTCAGTCAGGGCGAGCTCTGCAGCTGCCAGCCCCTGACTCGTTGTAACACTGCTCCCCACAGAGCTCCTGATGTTTCTTGCTATGCTGCTTCTCTTCTCTACTCTTGTTCTGTCTTCTTTCTCCCTAACCCTGCCTCAGCCCCGGGTTTATATAGGGGAAGTCCTTCCCCTCCCAAGACTGGGCAGGAGGTGTGGCATGCACAGGATCCCTGACCAAAAGACCTCCCACCTGCTCTCAGACGTAATAGCTCTATCACTGTGGCAACCAGACCCCTGGGGTGTCACACATACACCAGGCACATTTTCTCCTGTACACAGGATGTAATATACTGTGTGCACAGACATTAGATATTATATACAGGATACTATGTGGCTGGTGTAATATCTGATGTCTGTAGTCATAGCATATCATACACCAGGCACATTTTCTCCTGTATACTGGATGTAATATACTGTGTGCACAGACATTAGATATTATATACAGGATACTATGTGGCTGGTGTAATATCTGATGTCTGTAGTCACAGTATATCATACACCAGTCATGTAATCTCCTATATTCTGGATGTAATATACTGTGTGCACAGACATTAGATATTATATACTGGATACTATGTGGCTGGTGTAATATCTGATGTCTGTAGTCACAGTATATTATACACCAGTCATGTATTCTCCTATATTCTGGATGTAATATACTGTGTGCACAGACATTAGATATTACATAAAGGATATTATGTGCTGGTGTAATATCTGATATCTGCAGTCAGTATATCATACACCAGGCACATTTTCTCCTGTACACTGGATGTAATATACTGTGTGCACAGACATTAGATATTACATACCGGATACTATGTGGCTGGTGTAATATCTGATGTCTGTAGTCAGTTATATCATACGCCAGGCACATTTTCTCCTGTACACTGGATGTAATATACTATGTGCACTGACATTAGATATTATATTCAGGATACTATGTGGCTGGTGTAATATCTGATGTCTGCAGTCAGTATATAATACACCAGTCATGTATTCTCCTATATACTGGATGTAATATACTGTGTGCACAGACATTAGATATTATATACAGGATACTATGTGGCTGGTATAATATCTGATGTCTGTAGTCAGTATATCATACACCAGGCACATTTTCTCCTATATACTGGATGTAATATACTGTGTGCACAGACATTAGATATTATATACAGGATACTATGTGGCTGGTGTAATATCTGATGTCTGCAGTCACAGTATATCATACACCAGGCACATTTTCTCCTGTATACTGGATGTAATATACTGTGTGCACGGACATTAGATATTATATACAGGATACTATGTGGCTGGTCTAATATCTGATGTCTGTAGTCAGAATATCATACACCAGTCATGTATTCTCCTATATACTGTATGTAATATACTGTGTGCACAGACATTAGATATTACATACAGGATACTATGTGGCTGGTGTAATATCTGATGTCTGTAGTCGGTATATCATACACAAGTCATGTATTCTCCTATATACTGGATGTAATATACTGTGTGCACAGACATTAGATATTATATGTAGGATACTATGTGGCTGGTGTAATATCTGATGTCTGTAGTCAGTATATCATACACCAGTCATGTATTCTCCCATATACTGGATGTAATATACTGTGTGCACAGACATTAGATTCTATATACAGGATACTATGTGGCTGATGTAATATCTGATGTCTGTAGTCAGTATATCATACACCAGGCACAATTTCTCCTGTACACTGGATGTAATATACTGTGTGCACAGACATTAGATATTATATACAGGATACTATGTGGCTGATGTAATATTTGATGTCTGCAGTCAGTATATCATACACCAGGCACATTTTCTTCTGTATACTGGATGTAGTATACTGTGTGCACAGACATTAGATATTATATACAGGATACTATGTGACTGGTGTAATATCTGATGTCTGCAGTCAGTATATCATACACCAGGCACAATTTCTCCTGTACACTGGATGTAATATACTGTGTGCACAGACATTAGATATTATATACAGAATACTATGTGGCTGATGTAATATTTGATGTCTGCAGTCAGTATATCATACACCAGGCACATTTTCTTCTGTATACTGGATGTAGTATACTGTGTGCTCAGACATTAGATATTATATACAGGATACTATGTGACTGCTGTAATATCTGATGTCTGTAGTCACAGTATATCATACACCAGGCACATTTTCTCCTGTATACTGGATGTAATATACTGTGTGCACAGACATTAGATATTATATACAGGATACTATGTGGCTGGTGTAATATCTGATGTCTGTAGTCAGTATATCATACACCAGGCACATTTTCTCCTGTATACTGGATGTAATATACTGTGTGCACAGACATTAGATATTATATACAGGATACTATGTGGCTGGTGTAATATCTGATGTCTGCAGTCAGTATATCATACACCAGGCACCATTTCTCCTGTACACTGGATGTAATATACTGTGTGCACAGACATTAGATATTATATACAGGATACTATGTGGCTGGTGTAATATCTGATGTCTGCAGTCAGTATATCATACACCAGGCACCATTTCTCCTGTACACTGGATGTAATATACTGTGTGCACAGACATTAGATATTATATACAGGATACTATGTGGCTGGTGTAATATCTGATGTCTGTAGTCAGTATATCATACACCAGGCACATTTTCTCCTGTACACTGGATGTAATATACTGTGTGCACAGACATTAGATATTATATACAGGATACTATGTGGCTGGTGTAATATCTGATGTCTTCAGTCTCAGTATATCATACACCAGGCACATTTTCTTCTGTATACTGGATGTAATATACTGTGTGCACAGACATCAGATATTATATACAGGATACTATGTGGCTGATGTAATATCTGATGTCTGCAGTCAGTATATCATACACCAGTCATATATTCTCCTGTACACTGGATGTAATATACTGTGTGCACAGACATTAGATATTATATACAGGATACTATGTGACTGGTGTGATATCTGATGTCTGCAGTCAGTATATCATACACCAGGCACATTTTCTCCTGTACACTGGATGTACTATACTGTGTGCACAGACATTAGATATTATATACAGGATACTATGTGGCAGGTGTAATATCTGATGTCTGTAGTCACAGTATATGATACACAAGGCACATTTTCTCTTATACACTGGATGTAATATACTGTGTGCACAGACATTAGATATTATATACAGGATACTATGTGGCTGGTTTAATATCTGATGTCTGTAGTCAGTATATCATACACCAAGCACATTTTCTTATGTACACTGGATGTAATATACTGTGTGCACAGACATTAGATATTATATACAGGATACTATGTGGCTGGTGTAATATCTGATGTTTGTAGTCACAGTATATCATACACCAGGCACATTTTCTCCTGTACACTGGATGTAATATACTGTGTGCACAGACATCAGATATTATATACAGGATACTATGTGGCTGGTGTAATATCTGATGTCTGTAGTCACAGTATATCATACACCAGGCACATTTTCTCCTGTACACTGGATGTAATATACTGTGTGCACAGACATTAGATATTATATACAGGATACTATGTGACTGGTGTAATATCTGTTGTCTGTAGTCAGAGTGTATCACACACCAGGCACATTTTCTCCTGTACACTGGATGTAATATACTGTGTGTACAGACATTAGATATTATATACAGGATACTATGTGACTGGTGTAATATCTGATGTCTGTAGTCACAGTATATCATACACCAGGCACATTTTCTCCTGTACAATGGATGTAATATAATGTGTGCACAGACATTAGATATTATATACAGGATACTATGTGGCTGATGTAATATCTGATGTCTGTACTCACAGTATATCATACACCAGGCACATTTTCTCCTATATACTGGATGTAATATACTGTGTGCACAGACATTAGATATTATATACAGGATACTATGTGGCTGGTGTAATATCTGATGTCTGCAGTCTCAGTATATCATACACCAGGCACATTTTCTCCTGTACACTGGATGTAATATGCTGTGTGCACAGACATTAGATATTGTCAGGCAAAATGTATTTTTGGTCCCAGTTTTAAAAAATGTAAGCTGTCTTAAATTTCCACCCTTGTTCATTTGTAAGATATAGAACTGCAGTGCTGGCCCCCACCCTAAGAATTTTTATTAGCGTCATAAAAAAACTCAGTGTAGAGCAGCTTCTAGCTCAAACTAGATTATTCCCTCCAAAATTTCCATTGTTTAAAAGCTTGTACAGTTAATGTACAGGACTGTCACTAACCCAGGGACCACATTTTTGGAATGCTCACATTTTCCTGGTTACAATGATATATTTTTCATAACTGGGATACCCCCAGAAATCGAGGAATTGGTTTCTTAGCTTCTGAGCATCATAGAGAGGTCCTGTTTAATAGTCATCTGCATGAAAATTAGTGACGGCCAACATGATGTCTCCATCTTGGATGTGGGACCCCCCCACACCAAGATATGAAATCTGAAGGTTTTTATGTTCTATGCAGCTGGGTGGTTTTGCAAAGCCGAGCCCCCTTGTGAGGTGAATAAAATGGGTGTTTCCTAATCGTTTGGCCCGTTAGTAAAAACCAGATCGGCCATTTTCCAAGCCATTCTTCTCAGGGACGTCAGACGCACGCACACCACGCTGCGCGGAAGATTCACGTCTACTTTCCGGGGAGCCGTCCCTGTTGTGTTCTGCTACCAGAGCTAAGGAAAGAGAGGAGATCTGTCCCTACGATAGAACTCAGCTTAATCCCTACGATGTAACAGGGGACCTGATCCTGCGATCAGACCTGCTAAAGTCCTAAGCTAGTCTGTACGGAGACCTATAGATGTGGGGAAGGAATCCCTACAAGTACTAAGGACTGGGAGGAATATGGGACACCTCCTAACAGAAATAGTAGCAGACAGACGAACAAACAAAATATATAGAACATAGAGGTCAGTAGACCAAGCAAACTAACAGAGCAAGACACAGAGCACAGGCTAGCTAGAAAGTAGATATACAATGAAGTCCAGCAAAGCCAGAAGGGCGGAGCAGGATTAAATAGGCCAACAAGGTCATGTGACCAGCAAAGGAAAAAAAACCTAAGAGCAAGGTTCTAACAGTACCCCCCCTTCTAAGAGGATCCTCCGGATCCCCTAGGACCAGGCTTATCAGGAAATCTCCTGTGAAACGCTCTGATAAGTCTGGACGCGGAAACATCATCCGACCTCACCCAAGAGTTATCCTCGGGACCGAAACCTTTCCAGGCCACAAGATACTGCAAACTACCTCTATACCGTCTAGAGTTAAGGATGCGAGAAATTTCATATTCCCCGTCCTCCACCACCGGAGGAACAGAGGCAGAGGCGTCACAATCCGATACAACAGCTTTTTTCAACAGACTTGGGACCCAATTTCTTAGAAGGAATCCTCAACCGCAGATTCCTAGAGGACAACCAAACCATGTCACCAACAGCGAACAAAACCTCCTGTCATTTCCTATCAAAGTAGTCTTTAGATTTTCTGTTGGCCTCCTGAAGATTACCACGCACATCCGTCCAAACTCTCTCCAAATCACCGGAAAAATTCTCCTCCTCAGGCACGGCAGATCCCAACTTGGAGAACGACCCAAACGACGGATGTCTCCCAGAACAACAAAAAAAAGGCGAACAACCAGCAGAAGAAGATGTATGATTGTTCAGAGCAAATTCAGCAAGTGGCAGAAACTCAGACCACCCCTCTTGATTGTCTGCCACAAAACAACGCAAGAACTGCTCAACATCCTGGTTTTTCCTTTCTGTCTGGCCATTAGATTCAGGATGATATCCGGACGAGAACGACAAATGAACTCCCAACCTATCACAAAAGGCACGCCAAAAACGAGCCACGAACTGAGGACCCCTATCAGAAACAATGTCAGTAGGAACGCCATGAAGTCTGACAATTTCCTTGACAAAGGCCTTAGCGAGAGTTTTAGCGCAGGGCAGTTTGACGAAAGGAACCAAGTGACACATCTTGCTAAAACGGTCCACGACCACCCAGATGACAGTAAAACCCTCAGAGGGGGGAAGGTCAGTTATAAAGTCCATAGCCAAATGTGTCCAAGGAGCACTGGGAACCTCCAAAGGACAAAGCAACCCCGCAGCAGGAGTATGTGAGGACTTAGATCTAGCACATATAGTACATTGACGCACCCACTTAATGACTTCCTTCTGCCATCCAGGCCACCAAAAACTGCGACCCACCAGTCTCTTGGTCTCAGAGATTCCGGGATGACCTGCCAACCGAGATTCGTGACACTCAACAAACAAATCTCTCCTAAAGGTCCCAGGCACAAACAACCTCCCATGAGGAGTGTTAGAATGGGCATTCTCCTGTGCTTTAAGAATCTCATTTTCCAAAACGGAGTCCAAAGCAGCTATCACAACACCTTCTTGTAAAATGTTCTCCTCTTTCTCAGCACCGACTATGGGAGAAAAACTGCGAGACAAGGCATCCGCCTTAACATTCTTAGTACCAGGGATGTAAGTAACGGAGAAATTAAACCGCGAGAAAAACAGTGCCCACCTAGCCTGACGGGCATTCAGGCGCTTGGCAGCATCAAGATATATCAGATTTTTATGATCCGTAAGAACCTGAACGGGAAATTCCGCACCTTCCAAGAAGTGGCGCCAGTGTTCAAATGCGAGTTTAATAGCCAATAATTCCCGATTACCAATATCGTAATTCAGTTCAGTCTCTGAAAATTTTTTTGAAAAAAAGGCACAGGGATGTAATTCATCCCCGTTATCCTGAGACAATACTGCGCCAACCCCCACAGAGGAAGCATCAACCTCAACCAAAAACGGCCTAGTCACATCAGGCTGCATAAGGATGGGAGCAGAGGTGAACCTCTCCTTGAGATACACAAAAGCTTCAATGGCCTCAGAAGACCACTGAACCGCATCAGCACCTTTCCTGGTGAGATCAGTCAGAGGTTTGACAATACTAGAAAATTTTTTTATGAATTTTCTGTAGTAATTGGCGAAACCCAAAAACCTCTGTATCGATTTCAAACCAATAGGCCTAGGCCATTCCTGCACAGCCTGAACCTTAACCGGATCCATCTTAAAACCTTTGCTGGAGATAATGTAGCCCAAAAAACTGATTCTCTGTACAGCGAACTCACATTTCTCCAGCTTAGCAAAAAGCGAATTGTCCATTAATAACTGTAATACCTCACGCACGCTCCGCCAATGAGACTCCAGATCCGGCGAATAAATCAAAATGTCATCCAAATACACAACCACATTTTTGCCGATCAAAGGTCTTTGTATGTCATTAATCAGATTCTGAAAAAATGCAGGAGCATTAGTAAGACCTAAAGGCATAACCAGATTCTCAAAATGACCCACAGGAGTGTTAAAAGCAGTCTTCCATTCGTCACCCTCCTTCATGCGCAACAGATTGTATGCCCCCTTAAGGTCAATTTTAGAGAACCACTTGGCCCCCATTAACTGGTTAAACAGATCAGGAATCAATGGCAGTGGGTAAGGATTGCGTACAGTAATTTTGTTAATCTCACGAAAATCCAGACAAGGACGTAAACCGCCGTCCTTTTTTTTTACAAAAAAAAATCCAACCGCCACAGGAGACTTAGAGGGCCTAATGTGACCGGCGGCCAAACTTGTCTGTATGTATTCCTCCAAAGCCTTCCTCTCAGGAATAGTAAGGTTAAATAAACGACTTTTAGGAAGAGTCGCTCCAGGGACAAATTCAATAGAACAATCATAGTCTCTATGGGGAGGCAAAACCTGCGATTCCTTCTCAGAAAAAACTCTCCAAAAATCCTGAATAGGAACAGGCAATTCTCCCCTATCCAAAGCTGCAATACGCCCGTTACAACACTTGTCATAACATTTATGGCTCCAGGATTTAATTTCACTGGTAGACCAATCCAGTACAGGATTGTGAAATTTTAACCAGGGCAATCCCAATATTACTGGAGAAGGCAAGTTATTCAACACTACCAAATCCAATTTCTCATGGTGAACACCATTAATAGTGAGAGGAAATTCACAGACCTTGAGAGTAATATTCTTCAAAGGGGAACCATCCACAGAAACCACAGCAATGGGGGATGATAAAGGTTCAGGTTTTAAATTGAGTCTTTCCACGAATCCCCCATCAATTACATTCAGAGTAGACCCGCAATCAACAAACACCCGAAATTCCATTAATTTTTTCTGAGCGATCGTGGAAGCAGCTAAAAATATACCCTTGGAATTTAAACAGGCAATACGGGCATGACTGACCTTTTTTTTTTCTTTCTTCATACGAAGCTCACAGCCTTTAATCAAATGACCAGATTTTCCGCAATAGAAACACAAGCCTTCAGAAAATCGACGGTCTTTTTCTTGAGAGCGAGGTGCCACCGATCCAATCTCCATCGGTTCACCACTGTTAGTACACACATTCTCATAACCAGAAACTGACATAGCAGAGGATTTGCTCTCATTAACCCTTGCAAGCAGTCTTCTATCCTCCCGTATAGCTAATTGCATAGCCTGTTGCAAATCTTCAGGTGTAGGATAAGCAATTAGCAGGTCTTTAACCCTTTCACTGAGCCCAGCAAGAAATAGACTTTTCAGAGCAGAATCGTTCCACCCTGTTTGAGTAGACCAACGACGGAAATGAGTACAATATTTTTCCACATTACCTGATCCCTGTTTTAAACGTCTCAACTCAGTCTCAGCTGATGCGACACGGTCAGGATCATCATATAATAGTCCCAAAGCAGAAAAAAAACTATCCACTGATCTGAAGCATGTATCACTAGGTTGCAAAGAAAAGGCTCCCCCCTGAGGCTCTTTGCGCAAAAGTGACATTATGAACCCTACGCGCTGGGATTCATCCCCAGAGGACTTAGGTCTCAAACGAAAATACAATAAGCAAGCATTTTTAAATGAAAAAAATTCTCGGTGTTCACCAAAAAATAAATCCGGCAAACATACCTTAGGCTCCAAGAAATGTGCTCCAGGACAGCTACTCACGTGCTGACGGAGCTCGGCCACCTCCAGAGAGAGTCCCTGCAGGCAATGAGCCAAATCCTGAACCGACACCATGATGGAACAGAAAAATCTTTCCTTAGAGAATTTGCAGGCTGGACTTACTGTTGTGTTCTGCTACCAGAGCTAAGGAAAGAGAGGAGATCTGTCCCTACGATAGAACTCAGCTTAATCCCTACGATGTAACAGGGGACCTGATCCTGCGATCAGACCTGCTAAAGTCCTAAGCTAGTCTGTACGGAGACCTATAGATGTGGGGAAGGAATCCCTACAAGTACTAAGGACTGGGAGGAATATGGGACACCTCCTAACAGAAATAGTAGCAGACAGACGAACAAACAAAATATATAGAACATAGAGGTCAGTAGACCAAGCAAACTAACAGAGCAAGACACAGAGCACAGGCTAGCTAGAAAGTAGATATACAATGAAGTCCAGCAAAGCCAGAAGGGCGGAGCAGGATTAAATAGGCCAACAAGGTCATGTGACCAGCAAAGGAAAAAAAACCTAAGAGCAAGGTTCTAACAGTCCCCCCCCACAGAATCTGAGACCATCACCTTGTGAAGCAGGTTTTGCTATTACTTATCCCTTTTATTTTAATAACTGTTTATGCATATTTGTAAATTGTCTCTTTTATAATATCTTGTATATATTTTGTAAACACTGCCCCCCTTTAGGAGTAAATCATTATTATTTACCAGTTTCATTCTTTTTGTCCTATGTCGAGCAAACACGTTCCTCACCCGCTAATTCACGTTACCTAACGGGTACCCGATCCACCTGTTAAGCGATCGGTGGTGGCAGTATACCAGTATTTATGTGATATTTTGGTTTGAGGGTGGCTGGTCGGAGGTATATATACATTCCTGGAAGGAACTGGTGGTATATATGCGTCCTGTCACATCACGTGCCACAATAGTCGACATAAAATAGAGCAGCTGCACCCGTGCTTATCCTCGGTCAATACCGTGTTTGACCAGCAGGATAAGGGGGCGCCAGAGAGCTGCAAGGTCTGACCCAAAATTGGGTGTCGTTTTCCTGACAAATTGGTGGCCGCGGTGGGATCATAGGACATTAGTGATCTGGTTTGAGCAATCATTCCTCTCACTAAAAGCTTGCACGGTTCTTACATGGACCCTGCACAAAAGTTTTGAAGATCGAACTCAGTGTTTATTAGATCTGAGACAATACTGTATGTGTAGCAGTTACCCCTACCCTTCTTCGTTTTTTCTTTTCTATTTTTATTTTGGTGATCATGGTCATCGTTGGGGAGCACTGGTACAGCCAGCATAAAAAGGACACTCTTATTGGAATATGTATAACCAAAGGCATTGACCCCCTCGGAAAAAACATAGAACAAATGGCTGTTGGACTGGCGCAGCTGGAGACCGAGCAAGCCCTTCTCCAGACCTCAGCAGGGCCAGGGGTCAGCCGAGATATGGACAGTACTGCTTCAAGGGTCCCACCTGTAGACGCACGCCGCGTCAGCGACCAGGGCAGCGTGGACCCCTATCTGCAGATGACTCTACAGCAACTGCCTGCAGAGGATCATGAAGGACGGCTGAAAGTAATTCAGCAGCACCAGGAGGCTGCCGAGCGGCGAGGAGAGGCCAAGCGAGAGGCCGAGAGAGCCCAGCGAGAGGCTGCCGAGCGGCGAGCGGAGGCCCAAGCTCAGAGGGCCCATGAACTGCAGATGGCCCAACTCGGGATCCCAGCTTCCACCTCACGGAGCAGTGAGACAAACAATGCGACCCTGTTTAAGCCCCGTCCAGAGCATTTTCCTGTGATGGAAAAGGACGGCGACCTCGACACCTTTCTGAGGTGTTTTGAAAAGACTTGCAGACAGTACCAGAAGCTGAGGAAGAACCCCCCATCCAGGACCTAAGGCATCAGTTCTTTTGGTGGGTGGGCCGGTTGGGAGGGCCTGTGAAAACTTGAGTCTGTCAGGGTGGGGGACACTCTCACTGTAGGCCTCAAGGACACTGGGGCCGAACGAACCCTCATCCGACCCGAACTGGTGTCCACTGAAGCGCTTATTCCGGGAAAGACCCTGACTGTCACCGGGATTGGGGGCGTCCAATGCCCCTTGCCCATGGCCCGGGTTTTTATTGATTGGGGTGCGGGGAGTGGAGTGAAGGAAGTGGGAATATCTGCAAACCTACCTGCAAATGTTTTGTTGGGAACTGATTTGGGGAGGATGTTTGCTTATTATGTCCCTGACACCCCTCCCAGATCTGATACGGTTGGTAAGGTTAATACTGATACTGTGAATGTCAATGCTTTACATGATGATGATGATGATGATGATGTTGTATTGGAAGGTGCAGGAGAACTCAGCCATGTCACTCTGCGGGGTGATGTTGCTGAGGATCCCCTAGCAGGAGCAAAGGTCAGTGCAAAGGGTAATGGGGAGAGGCACGAGGACCATGAAGCAGGTGGTGCTGTGCCAGTGACCAGTGTCACAACCGAAGGTGACCTGGCTGATAGTCGCTGCCCCATACGTAGCACTGTGCCTGTGGTAATGGAGGATGATGGAGAAGTAGTTCTCATGGCCTCGCAGGCTAATGAGACGGTGTTATTCCCCGGGGAGATGGCCTATATAGCCGCTGTTACCCGCAGTCAGAGTGCCCAGAACGCAAGTAACGCCCTGCCTTCTGGACCCTCCTCGGACAGAGGAATAACAGGATCAGGTACGGACCCAGAGCCCTTCCCAGAGGGTCCCAGTGAGGACGTGGCCTTAACCTCACTTCAGGCTTCCTCCAGCCAGGAGTTTCAGGCAGCTCTGCACTCAGATGCTAGCCTGGAGATTTTAAGGAGCCTCGCTGAGAAACCCACCTCCGAGTCGGATAAGGAGAGGGTATTCTGGGACCAAGGGAGGTTGTACCGGGAGACAGGTCCCTGTACACCCCAACAGGAGTGGCTGAGGGAAAGACAGCTGGTCGTCCCCTACCAATTCAGGGATGAGTTGTTGCGGATCGCCCATAAAATTCCACTCGCTGGACACTTGGGGGTCAGCAAAACCAAGGCCCGGCTGTCTCATCACTTTTATTGGCCCAAAATGAGGACAGATGTGGTGAACTACTGTCGCTCCTGTACCACGTGTCAAAGAGTGGGAAAGTCAGGGCCGGCCCCCAAAGCCCCCCTGATCTCTTTGCCAGTGATTTAGGAGCCTTTCCAGAGGATTGCTGTGGACATTGTGGGACCACTGGCCATGCCCAGCAGATCTGGAAAACATTTCATCCTTACTGTGGTAGACTATGCTACCCAGTATCCGGAGGCAGTAGCCCTGTCCTCAATTAGGGCAGATAAGGTGGCGGACGCCCTCTTGGCCATCTTTTCGCGAGTAGGATTTCCCAGGGAGATGCTTACCGTCCAGGGGACTCAGTTCATGTCACGCTTAATGGAGGCCCTATGTAAGAAAATGCAGGTGCAGCATTTGGTATCGAGCGCGTATCACCCACAGACCAATGGTTTGTGTGAGCGATTCAAAGGTACCCTCAAACAGATGTTAAAAATGCTGGTTGAGACCCAGGGTCGCGACTGGGAGCGTTACCTCCCACACCTGTTATTTGCTTACAGAGAGGTTCCACAGGCCTCGACGGGGTTCTCACCCTTTGAGCTCCTGTATGGCAGGCGTGTCCGAGGACCCCTTGGGTTGATAAGGGAATTCTGGGAAGAAGAGCCGAGCTCCCCAGGAGTGTCCATCGTGGAGTATGTCATGCGCTTCCGTGACAAGATGCAGACCTTAACGCAGTTGGTGCATGACAACATGGCGCAAGCCCAGGCTGACCAGAAGCATTGGTACGACCAGAACGCCCAAGAACGGACCTACCAGGTGGGTCAGAAGGTGTGGGTGCTGGTCCCCGTACCAAAGGACAAGCTTCAGGCGGCCTGGGAAGGCCCGTACGTCATTCACCAACAGCTCAACCCGGTCACTCACCTACGTGATCACACTTGACCACGAGCGGGGTAGGCGGAAGGCGTTTCACGTTAATATGATGAAGGTTCATCAAGAACGTGGAACCTGCGTCCTACCGGTCTGCAACCTGCCCGAGGATGGGGAGGATGACCCCCTCTTGGACATGCTCGCCCAAGCGAAGGCCAGCGGGTCCCTAGAGGATGTAGAGATAAGCGCCTTGCTATCCGCAGACCAGAGGTCTCAGCTGCGAGCAGTGCTGAAACCCTTCCAAGCAGTGTTCACCAACATGCCTGGCAGGACTGAGGTGGCGGTCCATGAAGTGGACACCAGGAATCATGCCCCACTCCAGCGGACAGCCTATCGAAACTCCGACGAGGTGCAGCATGTCATGCGCCAGGAGGTCGAGGAGATGCTGAAGTTGGGGCTGATTAAGCGGTCCAAAAGAGCGTGGGCCTCACCTGTAGTCCTGGTGCCAAAGAAGGACCGGACCACCCGGTTCTGTGTGGACTACAGGGGGCTAAACGCTATCAACGCCTCTGACGCACAACCAATGCCACGCATTGAGGAGCTGCTGGAGCGGTTCGCCAGTGCGAGCTATCTCTCCATTATGCATTTGAGTCGGGGATATTGGCAGATTCCCTTGAGCCCCGGGGCCCAGGAGAAGTCCGCCTTTATCACCCCCTTCGGATTGTATGAATCCACGGTCATGCCTTTCGGCATGAAACATGCCCCTGCCACTTTCCAGCGAATGGTCAACCACCTGCTCCAGGGACTGGAGAGGTATGCAGTGGCGTACCTGGATGACATTGCCATCTTCAGTCCCACCTGGGAGGATCACCTCGAGCATCTGCAGCAGGTGCTCGGGCGTATTCACCAGGCGGGCTTGACCATCAAGCCGGGAAAGTGCCAGATGGGCATGAACGAGGTCCACTACCTGGGGCACCGGGTAGGTGGGGGTACTCTGAAGCCAGAGCCTGGAAAGGTGGACGCTATCGTGTCCTGGCCCACCCCCAGGGCCAAGAAGCAGGTGCAGTCCTTCTTGGGCACCGCAAGGTACTATAGGCGCTTTGTACAGGACTATAGTAGCCTTGCGAAGCCCTTGACAGATCTCACCAGGAGGAGCCTACCCCATTCAGTCAAGTGGACAGATGAATGCGAGGTGGCCTTCCGGGCTTTGAAGACTGCCCTGAGAAGCTCTCCTGTACTAAAGGCGGTCGACGGCACACGACCACTCTTAGTACAGACCGACGCCAGCGAATTTGGCCTTGGTGCTGTACTCAGCCAGATCGACTCGGGAAACCAAGAACACCCCGTGTTGTACCTAAGCCGGAAACTGCTGCCGAGGGAAGTGGCCTATTCCACCATAGAGGAGTGCCTGGCCATTGTATGGGCCCTCAACCGCTTACAGCCTTACTTGTACGGGCGCCCCTTCACTGTCGTGACTGACCACAACCCCCTGAGTTGGCTGCACACCATGTCAGGTGCCAACGGAAGGTTGTTACGCTGGAGCCTCACCCTCCAGCAGTACGACTTTACCGTTCAACACCACAAAGCCAGCGAGCATGGCAATGCCGATGGGTTGTCCCGGCGAGGGGAGCCTCCAGACATACGCTTGGAGGAGTGCCAGAAGGTCCTACCTCCATAGCGCAGTCAGAAAGGGGGAGGTGTCAGGCAAAATGTATTTTTGGTCCCAGTTTTAAAAAATGAAAGCTGTCTTAAATTTCCACCCCTGTCCATTTGTAAGACATAGAACTGCAGTGCTGGCCCCCACCCTAAGAATTTTTATTAGCGTCATAAAAAACCTCAGTGTAGAGCAGCTTCTAGCTCAAACTAGATTATTCCCTCCAAAATTCCCATTGTTTAAAAGATTGTACAGTTAATGTAGAATTTAGTAGCGCACAGGACTGTCACTAACCCAGGGACCACATTTTTGGAATGCTCACATTTTCCTGGTTACAATGATATATTTTTCATAACTGGGATACCCCCAGAAATCGAGGAATTGGTTTCTTAGCTTCTGAGCATCATAGAGAAGTCCTGTTTAATATCCATCTGCATGAAAATTAGTGACGGCCAACATGATGTCTCCATCTTGGATGTGGGACCCCCCCACACCAAGATATGAAATCTGAAGGTTTTTATGTTCTATGCAGCTGGGTGGTTTCGCAAAGCCGAGCCCCCTTGTGAGGTGAATAAAATGGGTGTTTCCTAATCGTTTGGCCCGTTAGTAAAAACCAGATCGGCCATTTTCCAAGTCATTCTTCTCAGGGACGTCAGACCACGCTGCGCGGAAGAATCACGTCTACTTTCCGGGGAGCCATCCCCCCCACAGAATCTGAGACCATCGCCTTGTGAAGCAAGTTTTGCTATTACTTATCCCTTTTATTTTAATAGCTGTTTATGCATATTTGTAAATTGTCTCTTTTATAATATCTTGTATATATTTTGTAAACACTGCCCCCTTTTGGGAGTAAATCATTATTATTTACCAGTTTCATTCTTCTTGTCCTATGTCGAGCAAACACGTTCCTCACCCGCTAATTCACGTTACCTGACGGGTACCCGATCCACCTGTTAAGCGATCGGTGGTGGCAGTATACCAGTATTTATGTGATATTGTGGTTTGAGGGTGGCTGGTCGGAGGTATATATACGTTCCTGGAAGGAACTGGTGGTATATATACGTCCTGTCACATCACGTGCCGCAATAATCGACATAAAATAGAGCAGCTGCACCCGTGCTTATCCTCGGTCAATACCGTGTTTGACCAGCAGGATAAGGGGGTGCCAGAGAGCTGCAAGGTCTGACCCAAAATTGGGTGTCGTTTTCCTGACAGATATTATATACAAGATACTATGTGGCTGGTGTAATATCTAATGTCTGTAGTCAGTATATCATACACCAGGCACATTTTCTCCTGTATACTGGATGTAATATACTGTGTGCACAGACATTAGATATTATATACAGGATACTATGTGGCTTGTGTAATATCTGTTATCTGTAGTCACAGTATATCATACACCAGGCACATTTTCTCCTGTACACTGGATGTAATATACTGTATGCACAGACATTAGATATTACATACAGGATACTATGTAGCTGGTGTAATATCTGATGTCTGCAGTAGTGTTGAGCCACCCCCGTAGTGTTCGAGTTCGGTTCGGTTCGTCGAACACCCGTGTATTCGCCGAACTGTTCGTCGAACTGTTCGTCAAACACCTTCGAACACCATTAAAACCAATGGCAGGCAAACAAAAACACATAGAAACACATAGAAAACACCTTCAAAGGTGTCCAAAAGCTGACAAACTGCTCAGAAGACATAACTAACACATGGAAAAGTGACAAGTACATATAGTCATGCGAAAATAAAAGAGGTGGAGGAGTAAAAGGAGGGGGAGACACAGATATAGGCATGTCATGCCCTTCTAAAATCCAAAAAGTGAGAAGCCGACACGGCCAGTCCGCTCCTGCCCGTGCCACCTCCGTGTCGCCGGGTTTGTGCCAGAGCCGCGGTGAACCCTGACGGCCAGCCCCCCTCTCCCAATACTGGTGCCTGTCCGCTGGTGGGTCGAGCGAGCCCCCCTGTGGTGGAGGCAGCTCTAAGCTTTTTAATTTAAATTGTCTCTCTAATTTGAATGAATACACTTTAAATCCATTTACAAGGATCTATTGGAGGGCAAGTCTCATGCCAGCAGCCGCGGTAATTCCAGCTCCAGTAGCGTCCACTAAAGCTGCTGCAGTTAAAAAGCTTTTATAAGGATCGAGCTCGGCTGTCCACCGCAAGGCATCCTACTGCCAGTCCCAGCCCCTATGCCTTGGGGTGCCTCCTGATGCTCTTCACTAAGTATCCCATGGTCCCGAAGCATTTCCTTTGAAAAAATTAAGTGTCTAAACTACAGGTGGTGCAGCTTGCTTAACAGCCGGGATAATCCGCTGACTAGCAGACACTGCTACTAGGCACAAAGTATTTCCTGGGCTAGATGCAGTTAAAAATTTGTAATTAGATACTCTCGTTGGATGCTGAGAAAGCATTCCATAGAGTCTCCTGGCACGCCATATATGATTCTCTTAAAAAGCTTGGGGTAGGGGTCTAGGGGACCCTTTTATAGCCAAAATCACGGCCCTGTATCGCAATACGTCACCTAGGCTGAAGATAAATGGAACTGTAGCACCCTGAGGGCTCGGTTGCTACAGACGTATTGCACCTCACCCAGAGGTGTGATATCTCACTCTCAGGTAAGGATGGAGTGTGGATCAGGACCCGACACCTGCATGCATTACACCACATTGCCGTGGGGCAGGGCGACCAATATGCCCCTGAGATGGGCACGACAGTCTCTGTCCCTGGCTGGAGTGGGGGGAGGGAACACTGAGGAAGGGGAACCCTGTAGTGCAGGAGCAGGGAGGAAGCAGTTCCTGGGTGCATTGAGAAGGGAGTATAAAAGGTGGACACCATCTTAGTTCAGTGCAGAGAAGTCTGAGCAGAAGTGGCAGGGAGCAGGGGCTCTGCATGAGCTCTGCTCCGGAGGCGGGCCTAGTAACAGAGGCCCAGGCCTGGAAGAGGGAGAAGGAAGGAAGAGGAGCGGAGAAGGCTCCAGGAATGAGGAATGAAGGGATCCCAGGGGTGCGGACGGGCGAGTCGCCACCGCACGCCCGAATCCACCTGCGTGGAGGGGTCAGGCCAAAGGGGGAGACCGGTCCCCGAACTAGTGGAGGCAGGAAACGACCCTCAGCTAGAAACCGGAGGCTCTGACATTTTATGTGGCGCAGCCCCTCGCTACACCCGCTAGGAAGGCACCACATAGGGTCAGGGAAACTGGCGCCAAGTTTACCAAGAGGAGGCCCGAGGCAGCCGGACAGAAGTGTTGGTAAGAAAGGCCAGACAAAGGACACACAAAGGGGGTCCTGTGAAGTGCTCCAAAGTTATCTGGGAGTTGTCTGAGCCCCTCACCTGGTGAGCACAGTACGACGTGGGCAGCCGTTACCTGCAGACGTGGTCTGGATAATAAGAACTGTGAGTAAAGGCCCTGGACTGCATCACTGACTCCGTGTCGTTACTGCTGCTGCCCTGCACCATCACCCCCATCCTCCGCATACACTGCCCTGAGGCTATACTCCTCCCGTGGGGAGTTATGCTACGCTCTGCTGCACCCACAACACCAGCCTCAGCGGTCTGCCCTGCAGCGGCGGTTCACTCTGACCGCAATCCACGGGTGGCGTAGTCGGACATTTAAACATCAAAACCACATAAATAGTTCCGCCACTGGTTTGACCGCCCTGAGCCACGGAACCGGGTTGCCGCCACGGAGACTACAACCACCAGCATCCACCAAAAAGGGTCCGGCTCCGGGTGTCCCAAGGCCCAGGGGGCGCGTCAGAACATTTTCATCACCTTTCACAATCACCAATGGGACAAGGCAGGGATGTTCTCTGTCCCCTCTCTTATACATCCTAGTGATGGAGCACCTGCTCTCATCAATTCGCCATAACCCCAATATTAGGTGGATTGAGGTGGGAGGCACCGAGTACAAGTGCTCTCTATTTGCTGATGATGTCCTAGTATATATCACTCAATCACATATATCCATCCCTGCTGTTATGGCTGAAATAGATCACTTTGTTACATGGTCAAATTTTAAAATCAATGCAGCGAAGTCTGAGGCCCTCGATGTCTCCCTCCCCAAATCCATATAGGATTCCATCCAGTCCAACTTTCCCTTTGCCTGTCCCTCACAGGGTATCAAATACTTAGGAATTCCTATTCATAGAGACCTCTCCCATCTATGTTATCTTAATTTTGGGCCCTTTATTGAACAACTCCATACAGACCACGGTTGGCAAGTTAGAACTGTAAGATTCACTACGTGAACCACTGGTGTTTTGTGGAAAAGCACATGTACACTGCGTTCCAAATTATTATGCAAAAAGTGTTTAGGAGTGATAAGGGAAGAATTTGTTTGTTTGTCAGTTAAACTCATTGATGGTGATGTGTGTCAGGGCTCTTTATATCATTGTAAGCAATTGCAGACACCTGTGCTAATTAGTTTGGCAGGTGTGTCCAATGAAAGGCAAGACTACTTAAGAAGGCTCTCTCACATTATTAAGCAGCCTACATTTTCTGCCAAAATGGGAAAGAAAAAGGATGTGTCGGCTGCTGAGAAGCAACAAATTGTGGAGTGTTTAGGTCAAGGCATGACTACAATCAACATTGTGCGATGATCAGGATGAAGTGTCTTGGCAATCAAGAAGTATGTAGCTGATTCACAGTACACACGTGTGCGTGCTGATAAGGGCAAATTGAGGACTCTTTCCTACAGGCAATTACGTCAGGTTGAAAGACCAGCGGCCAAAAAGCCTTGTCATAGCAGCAGACAAGTTTTTGAAGCTGCTTGTGCCTCCAACGTCCCCCGAACAACAAGATGCAGGGTCCTTCAGAGGTTTGCAGCTGTGCATACGCCATCCTGTCGACCTCCTCTATCCACTTCACACAAGCAGAAACGGCTCCAGTGGGCCAAACATTACATGAAGACTGATTTCAAAACAGTTTTGTTCACGGATGAGTGCCGTGCAGCGCTCGATGGTCCAGATGGATGGAGTGGAGGATGGCTGGTTGATGGACACCCCACGCAAACACGGCTACAGCGCCAACAAGGAGGAGGTGGAGTAATGTTTTGGGCTGGAATCATGGGGAGAGAGATTGTCGGCCCCTTTAGGATCCCTGAAGGCGCTAAAGATGAACTCCATAATGTATGTGGATTTTCTCAAACAGCACTTCCTGCCATGGTTCAAGAAGAAGAACCGTGTATTTCACAGCAAGATCATTTTTCTGCATGATAATGCACCATCTCATGCTGCACATAAAACATCTGCATCTGTGGCTGATATGGGCATAAAAGGGGACAAACTTATGGTGTGACCCCCATGCTCCCCTGACCTCTACCCCATTCAGAACCTTTGGAGCATCATTAAAAGGAGTGTCTATGATGGCGGGAGGCAGTTCACATCTAAGCAACAGCTCTGGGAGGGTATTCTGTCCTCATGCAAAACAATTGAAGCAGAAACCATCCAAAACCTGACAAATTCAATGGACGAGAGAGTTCAGAAGCTCCTTTCGAACAAGGGGTCCTATGTGAAAATGTAACATCACCTAGAATAAAGTTTTGAGTTGAAAACTGTTTGATTTCAGTTTCTAACAACCTGCTAATGCTTATAATTTCAAAAATGACCATTTTTTTGGTCTTTATTAAAATGAAAAGGTTGATCGAAAAGTTTGGGGGATCTAAGAGTGTGGCAACCCAGTAGTCATGATTACTTCGAATTCTGACAATATGAGGGTCATGCTGCAGGTAGTGCAGCAAGAAGGCACTTATGTGTCTTGCGCATCTCGGAGCCCCAAAATTATTTTCTGGGCTAGATGCAGCTAAAAATTATTTTAAATTTTAAATCTGGTGAAGCTTTAGTATAGATGGCCTAATAGGATCAGTGCTGCACACTGCTACAAAGCCCAAATTATTTTCCAGCCAAGATACAGATAAACATGATTAGTAATTTGAAAGCTTAAAACGGTTGGTAGGGTGATTTTAACCAATCATCAAGCTTTTACTCTCCCCAGGATGACACAGGGGTAGAAAAGTCGTTTCGGATCCATGATTTGTTCATCTTTATGAACGTGAGTCTGTCTACATTATCAGTGGAGAGCCGCGTGCGCTTATCTGTCAGCACACCACCAGCAGCGCTGAACACACGTTCAGACAGAACGCTGGCTGCGGGGCATGACAAGATCTCCAAGGCGTAAGTGGCTAGCTCCGGCCATTTATCCAGATTGGAAGCCCAAAAAGAGCAAGGGTCCAGTGACACAGTCGTGGCTTCAATGTTTACTTGGAAATACTCCTGTACCATCGTCTCTAGGCGTTGACTATGTGTCAGACTTCTTGTCTCCTGTGGCCTTGCAAAGGATGGGCTAAAAAAGTGGTGAAATGATTCCGCAAAATTGATGTTACCAGCAGATACTGTGGTTCTGTTACGGTTTGAGTGCTGAACACTTGACGGTCCCACGGTTGGCAAGTTGGAACTGTGAGATTCACTACGTGCACCACTGGTATTTTGTGGAAAAGCACATGTAAGATTCTGCAACAGTCTCTGCTGATACTCCTGCATGCGTGCATCCCTTTCTATGGCAGGAATAATTTCTGCAAATTTACTTTTGTACCGGGGATCTAACAGTGTGGCAACCCAGTAGTCAGGATTATTTCTAATTCTCACAATTCGAGGGTCATGTTGCAGGTAGTGCAGCAAGAAGGCACTCATGTGTGTTGCGCATCCAGGAGCACCAAGTCCCTGTTGTGTTGGTGGCGAGGTAACAATCATGCTTCCTTCCTCTGTCCTCTCCCCCCAACCTCGCACAACAGAAATGTGATCAAGGTCTCCCTCATCTGATGAGTCTTCCATCAGTTCGTCCTCCACTTCTTCCTGGGCTCCTGCACCTTCCTCACTAGTTTGGCTGCTACCATGCGCCCTGGTAAAACCATCTCCCCCACCCTCACATGCCTGCCGCCTTGGTGCTGCCGACCGTCTGGACCTTGCAGATGTTAGCCCTTCCGCATACAACTCCTCCTCCTCTACTTCCTCCACCTCCTCTTGTGCCACCACCTGACTCCGAATTCTGTTTAACATGTGCTCCAGCATGTAAATCACCGGAATAGTCATGCTGATAATGGCATCGTCAGCACTAAACATCTTCGTCGCCATTTCAAAACTGTGCAGAAGGGTGCATAGGTCCCTGATCTGAGACCACTCCTCCAGCGTGATTTGCCCCACCTCTGAATCTCGTTGGCCCAGGCTATACGTCAGAACGTATTGCACCAGGGCTTGTCGGTGCTGCCACAGTCGCTGCAACATGTGCAGAGTTGAATTCCACCGGGTAGGCACATCGCATTTTAGCCGGTGAAGTGGCAGGCCCAACGACTTCTGTAGAGATGTAAGTCGCTGAGCTGCGGGATTCGAACGGCGGAAGTGAGCACACAGCGACCGTGCCCTCTGCAGAAGACCATCTAGTCTGGGATAGTGGGCTAAAAATTGCTGGACAACCAGGTTCAACACGTGAGCCATACAAGGCACGTGTGTGACATTGCCCCGGCGAAGGGCCGCACCCAGGTTTGCAGCATTGTCGCACACGGCCTTCCCTGGTTTCAGGTCCAGTGGAGACAACCATTCATGAAATTGGTTCTCCAGAGCTGACCACAACTCCTCAGCTGTGTGACTCACATTTCCCAGACATTTCAATGTAAAAACCGCCTGATGACGTTGAGCCCTACTGCCAGCATAGTAAGGAGGTGTGCAGGATCCCTTCTGCGCAGTTAGAAAGCTTGTGGCATGACCAGACAGGCTTTGGGTGCAGGTGGAAGACCGAGAGGAGGTTGAGGAGGCAGAAGCAGTGGAGGAACTTTGACATAAAGAGGATTGACGCACAACTCGTGGGGACGGTAAGACTTGGACAGCAGCCCCTTGTCCTGCTGTCACCATAGTTACCCAGTGCCCAGTCAGCGACATGTAACGCCCCTGTCCATGCCTACTCGTCCAAGTGTCTGTGATGAAATGCACCCTGTCACACACAGAGTTTCTCAAAGAAGCGGTGATGTTGTGTGCGACATGCTGGTGGAGCGCAGGCACACCTTTCTTTGAGAAGTAGTGCCGACTGGGCATCTGGTACTGGGGCACTGCGACGGACATAAGGTCTCGAAAATCCTCTGTGTCCACCAGGCGGAAAGGCAGCATTTCTGTAGCCAAGAGCTTGCAGATGGTGAAATTCAACCTCTTAGCTTTCTCATGGCTAGGAGGAAATGGTCTTTTACTTGTCCACATCTGAGGGACCGAGGGCTGGCAATTGTGCTTAGACGGGGTTGATAAGGGTGTCCCCGGCAAACTGCCGGTCTGTGAGGAAGATGCAGGCGGACATGTTAGGTTGCCTTGATCCAAAGGTGGTGCTATCGATGTCGGACAGCGCTCAACACCAGCCGGTGTTCCCACCTCCAAAGAAAATGATGACCTGCCAATCACGCTGGCTGTTGCGGGTAAAGAGGTGGCAGGTCTGCGCCCCAAAACAGGTGTGACTGCTGTCCCCCCAGTCACAGAGGATGAAGAGGCCGCGGATGCACAAGATATGGCGGACGGTGGTTGGCCCGGCCGGCTAGGCCGCATTGTAGCACACTGAGCTTCCCACTGCAACTTATGCTTCATGTCCATGTGCCGGTTCATGCATGAAGTACTCAAACTATGTATTTTTTGGCCTCTACTTAGCTTTTGCTGACAAATGTTACAGATAACACGAGTTGGGTCATCTTTATCGATCTGAAAAAATGCCCAGGCTATGCAAGGCTTAGCACCCATGCGACCTGAAGAGCCACCACGACTTGTGGTGAGAGGCAGAGTTGTGTTTGAGGATGCAGTTGTTGACGTGCTTCCAGTACTACGTCTCTGTCCAGGAAGGCGGAACCTGACCTCGTCGTCACTAGCATCTTCCTCCACCTCCTCTGCTGACCTCATCTCTTGGCTGACTGTGGGTTGACAGTAAGTGGGATCTCCAACCTCATCATCATCACCCTGTGTGTTATCACACCCGTCGTCCTCAGAGCCAACCTGTTCCTGCCCTGACAAAAAACTAAAGTTGTCGCTCCAATCAGGTATTTGAGTCTTATCATCGTCTTCCTCATTGTCTCCACCAACAGGAGTTACAGTTTGGGAATGAGGGTCTACATTATGGTCAGAACCTTCTGCGTCTGGTCCTGGATCCGACTCATAAAGATTCTGGGCATCAGTGCAGATCATTTCCTCGTCTGGATTCACAGAAGCGCTGGAGTCGACCTCAGATTCCCAGGCTATAGTATGAGTAAACAGCTCTGCAGACTCAACCATCTGTTCTACCTCATACTCAGACGGGCAGCTGGAGATTTGGGAGCTGTGAGGAAGCAAGTGCGATTTGGGTGACACCTTTGAGGACTGGAGTATTTGTGATGTTGAAGTTGATGTGGAGGAGAGCCCACTTAAAGGAGCACTTGATATCCGTTGAAGCACCTGCTGTTTTTGTGCCTCATCTGGAATTTGTAGCGATTGGCGTGGCCGTAAGAAAGGGATCTTATCACATTGTCCGCTAAAAGAAGTAGACATTTTAGTTTGGCTGGAAGATGGTCTTTCTTCTGCAGATGTTACTGTTGCTTTAACACCTACCCCACGGACACAACCTTTTTTCCCCTTCCCAACACGCCTATTCCCCTTTCCACCAGCAGCAGGCCTTTTTCCACTCATTTTGGTGGTTAACTAATTCACAACTCTGGAGTTGTTTGCACAAAAAAACAATGGATGGTAACCGAGCAGAGCTGAGTGGCCAAACTGTGGTATTAGGCCAAAACTATTGGCTGGGTTAGATGCAGAAAAAAAATATATTCAGTTTGCAACCTGATGGAGGTCAGTATAGATGGACTAATACAACAAGTCCCACACACAGCTAGAAGCCCAATATTTTTTCAGAGGTAGATGCAGAAAAAAATATATTCAGTTTGCAACCTGATGGAGGTCAGTATAGGTGGACTAATAGAACAAGTCCCACACACTGCTAGAAGGCCAAATATTTTTTCAGAGCTAGATGCAGAAAAAAATGATATTCAGTTTGCAACCTGATGGAGGTCAGTATAGATGGATTAATAGAACAAGACCCACACACAGCTAGAAGCCCAATATTTTTTCAGAGGTAGATGCAGAAAAAAATATATTCAGTTTGCAACCTGATGGAGGTCAGTATAGATGGACTAATACAACAAGTCCCACACACAGCTAGAAGCCCAATATTTTTTCAGAGGTAGATGCAGAAAAAAATATATTCAGTTTGCAACCTGATGGAGGTCAGTATAGGTGGACTAATAGAACAAGTCCCACACACTGCTAGAAGGCCAAATATTTTTTCAGAGCTAGATGCAGAAAAAAATTATATTCAGTTTGCAACCTGATGGAGGTCAGTATAGATGGATTAATAGAACAAGACCCACACACAGCTAGAAGCCCAATATTTTTTCAGAGCTAGATGCAGAAATAAATATATTCAGTTTGCAACCTGATGGAGGTCAGTATAGGTGGACTAATAGAACAAGTCCCACACACTGCTAGAAGGCCAAATATTTTTTCAGAGCTAGATGCAGAAAAAAATGATATTCAGTTTGCAACCTGATGGAGGTCAGTATAGATGGATTAATAGAACAAGACCCACACACAGCTAGAAGCCCAATATTTTTTCAGAGCTAGATGCAGAAAAAAATTATATTCAGTTTGCAACCTGATGGAGGTCAGTATAGATGGATTAATAGAACAAGACCCACACACAGCTAGAAGCCCAATATTTTTTCAGAGCTAGATGCAGAAAAAAATATATTCAGTTTGCAACCTGATGGAGGTCAGTATAGGTGGACTAATAGAACAAGTCCCACACACTGCTAGAAGGCCAAATATTTTTTCAGAGCTAGATGCAGAAAAAAATTATATTCAGTTTGCAACCTGATGGAGGTCAGTATAGATGGATTAATAGAACAAGACCCACACACAGCTAGAAGCCCAATATTTTTTCAGAGCTAGATGCAGAAAAAAATTATATTCAGTTTGCAACCTGATGGAGGTCAGTATAGATGGATTAATAGAACAAGACCCACACACAGCTAGAAGCCCAATATTTTTTCAGAGGTAGATGCAGAAAAAAATATATTCAGTTTGCAACCTGATGGAGGTCAGTATAGATGGACTAATACAACAAGTCCCACACACAGCTAGAAGCCCTATATTTTTTCAGAGGTAGATGCAGAAAAAAATATATTCAGTTTGCAACCTGATGGAGGTCAGTATAGGTGGACTAATAGAACAAGTCCCACACACTGCTAGAAGGCCAAATATTTTTTCAGAGCTAGATGCAGAAAAAAATTATATTCAGTTTGCAACCTGATGGAGGTCAGTATAGATGGATTAATAGAACAAGACCCACACACAGCTAGAAGCCCAATATTTTTTCAGAGCTAGATGCAGAAAAAAATATATTCAGTTTGCAACCTGATGGAGGTCAGTATAGGTGGACTAATAGAACAAGTCCCACACACTGCTAGAAGGCCAAATATTTTTTCAGAGCTAGATGCAGAAAAAAATTATATTCAGATTGCAACCTGATGGAGGTCAGTATAGATGGATTAATAGAACAAGACCCACACACAGCTAGAAGCCCAATATTTTTTCAGAGCTAGATGCAGAAAAAAATTAGATTCAGTTTGCAACCTGATGGAGGTCAGTATAGATGGATTAATAGAACAAGATCCACACACAGCTAGAAGCCCAATATTTTTTCAGAGCTAGATGCAGAAAAAAATTAGATTCAGTTTGCAACCTGATGGAGGTCAGTATAGATGGACTAATAGAATGATGCTATGCCCAAAAGATTTTACTTCACTAGGTGCAGTAAAAAAATTGGTATTCTATACACAGGTGGTATATCTTGCAACACAGATAGGCTACTCCACTGACTAACACACTCTGCAATAGGCCAAAAAGGATTAGCTTTGCTAGATTCAGCCAAATGCTGTGAAAAAAACTTGCACAGCACTGGCACAGACCTGCCTGGCAAAAACTGATAGGAACTGACGTAACCTAGTCCTGAAAAGGACTCCAATTACAATTAGTCTTTACTCCCACAACCGATCTATTTAAAAGCACAGACCTGCCTGATAAAAGTCGTAGGAAATGCTGTAACCTAGTCCTTAAAAGGACTGCAATCACAACTATTCCCTACTCCCAAGCTATCTGTATATTTGTGCGAAAATTGGCTTGAAATTAACAAGGTATAGCGCACACAGCAACAGCGGTGCCGTCTAACACGCAGCTGCAGCAGTGAGAAAATGGTGGCGACGGGGAAAATGGCTTGGTCTTATAGGGCAAGGACATGTGACATACACTGCCAATGACACATGCCCTTGCTTGTGTGAAAAAAAGCACTTCGCTCCGTGTGTGCGCTGCTGATAGGCTGACAGATTGCACCTCCCCACTGTAAATGCGGGAAAGAGAAAAAAAAATGGAGATCTTCATTGTTCCTGCAGAGATCCATCCCCTGCCCCTCTCCCCACCCCGCTGTACACTCAAACTGCGTATTAACATTAATTTTCATCATTACTGAGAAAAAATCCAGTTATGATTTTGGTGCACGAACAGTTATCGAACATAACCTCGAACAGCCGAATTTTTCTCAAATTGTTCGTGTTCGCCGAACGGCTCGAACACCGCCCAAAACAGCTCGAATTTGAGATTGGCGAACAGTTCGAGTAGAACAACGCTCATCTCTAGTCTGCAGTCAGTATATCATACACCAGTAATATATTCTCCTGTACACTGGATGTAGTATACTGTGTGCACAGACATTAGATATTATATACAGGATACTATGTGGCTGGTGTAATATCTGATGTCTGCAGTCAGTATATCATACACCAGTAATATATTCTCCTGTACACTGGATGTAGTATACTGTGTGCACAGACATTAGATATTATATACAGGATACTATGTGGCTGGTGTAATATCTGATGTCTGTAGTCAGTATATCATACACCAGGCACATTTTCTCCTGTACACTGGATGTAATATACTGTGTGCACAGACATTAGATATTGCATACAGGATACTATGTGGCTGGTGTAATATGTGATGTCTGTAGTCACAGTATATCATACACCAGACACATTTTCTTCTGTACACTGGATGTAATATACTGTGTGCACAGACATTGGATATTGCATACAGGATACTATGTGGCTGGTGTAATATGTGATGTCTGTAGTCACAGTATATCATACACCAGTCATGTATTCTCCTGTACACTGGATGTAATATACTGTGTGCACAGACATTAGATAATACATACAGGATACTATCTGACTGGTGTAATATCTGATGTCTGCAGTCAGTATATCGTACACCAGGCACATTTTCTCCTGTACACTGGATGTAATATACTGTGTGCACAGACATTAGATTATATACAGGATACTATGTGGCTGGTGTAATATCTGATGTCTCCAGTCAGTATATCATACACCAGGCACATTTTCTCCTGTACACTGGATGTAATATACTGTGTACACAGACATTAGATATTATATACAGGATACTATGTGGCTGGTGTAATATCTGATGTCTATAGTCAGTATATCATACACCAGGCACATTTTCTCCTGTACACTGGATGTAATATACTGTATGCACAGACATTAGATATTACATACAGGATACCATGTAGCTGGTGTAATATCTGATGTCTGCAGTCAGTATATCATACACCAGGCACATTTTCTTCTGTACACTGGATGTAATATACTGTGTGCACAGACATTAGATATTATATACAGGATAATATGTGACTGGTGTAATATCTGATGTCTGTAGTCATAGTATATCATACGCCAGGCACATTTTCTCCTGTACACTGGATGTAATATACTGTGTGCACTGACATTAGATATTATATACAGGATACTATGTGGCTGGTGTAATATCTGATGTCTGTAGCCATAGTATATCATACACCAGGCACATTTTCTCCTGTACACTGGATGTAATATACTGTGTGCACAGACATTAGATATTATATTCAGGATACTATGTGGCTGGTGTAATATCTGATGTCTATAGTCACAGTATATCATACACCAGTCATGTATTCTCCTATATACTGGATGTAATATACTGTGTGCACAGACATTAGATATTATATACAGGATACTATGTGACTGGTGTAATATCTGATGTCTGTAGACATAGTATATCATACACCAGGCACATTTTCTCCTGTACACTGGATGTAATATACTGTGTGCACTGACATTAGATATTATATACAGGATACTATGTGGCTGGTGTAATATCTGATGTCTGCAGTCACAGTATATCATACACCAGGCACATTTTCTCCTGTACACTGGATGTAATATACTGTGTGCACAGACATTAGATATTGCATACAGGATACTATGTGACTGGTTTAATATCTGATGTCTGTAGTCAGTATATCATACACCAGGCACATTTTCTCCTGTATACTGGATGTAATATACTGTGTGCACAGACATTAGATATTATATACAGGATATTATGTGGCTGGTGTAATATCTGATGTCTGCAGTCAGTATATCATACACCAGGCACATTTTCTCCTGTATACTGGATGTAATATACTGTGTGCACAGACATTAGATATTATATACAGGATACTTTGTGGCTGGTGTAATATCTGATGTCTGCAGTCAGTATATCATACACCAGTCATGTATTCTCCTCTATACTCGATGTAATATACTGTGTGCACAGACATTAGATATTGCATACAGGATACTATGTGGCTGGTGTGATATCTGATGTCTGTAGTCACAGTATATCATACACCAGTCATGTATTCTCCTATATACTGGATGTAATATACTGTATGCACAGACATTAGATATTATATACAGGATACTATGTGGCTGGTGTAGTATCTGATGTCTGTAGTCAGTATATCATACACCAGGCACATTTTCTACTGTACACTGGATGTAATATACTGTGAGCACAGACATTAGATATTACATACAGGATATTATGTGGCTGGTGTAATATCTGATGTCTGCAGTCAGTATATCATACACCAGGCACATTTTCTCCTGTACACTGGATGCAATATACTGTGTGCACAGACATTAGATATTATATACATGATACTATGTGGCTGGTGTAATATCTGATGTCTGTAGTCACAGTATATCATACACCAGGCACATTTTCTCCTGTACACTGGATGTAATATACTGTGTGCACAGACATTAGATATTATATACAGGATACTATGTGACTGGTGTAATATCTGATGTCTGTAGTCATAGTATATCATACACCAGGCACATTTTCTCCTGTATACTGGATGTAATATACTGTGTGCACAGACATTAGATATTATATACAGGATACTATGTAGCTGGTGTAATATCTGATGTCTGCAGTCAGTATATCATACACCAGGCACATTTTCTCCTGTACACTAGATGTAATATACTGTGTGCACAGTCATTAGATATTATACACAGGATACTATGTGGCTGGTGTAATATCTGATGTCTGTAGTCAGTATATCATACACCAGTCATGTATTCTCCTATATACTGGATGTAATATACTGTGTGCACAGACATTAGATATTATATACAGGATACTATGTGGCTGGTGTAATATCTGATGTCTGCAGTAAGTATATCATACACCAGGCACATTTTCTCCTGTATAATGGATGTAATATACTGTGTGCTCAGACATTAGATATTATATACAGGATACTATGTGGCTGGTGTAATATCTGATGTCTCTAATCACAGTATATCATACACCAGGCACATTTTCTCCTGTATACTGGATGTAATATACTGTGTGCACAGAGATTAGATATTATATACAGGATACTATGTGACTGGTGTAATATCTGATGTCTGTAGTCAGTATATCATACACCAGGCACATTTTCTCCTGTACACTGGATGTAATATACTGTGTGCACAGACATTAGATATTATATACAGGATACTATGTGGCTGGTGTAATATCTGATGTCTGCAGTCAGTATATCATACACCAGGCACATTTTCTCCTGTACACTGGATGTAATATACTGTGTGCACAGACATTAGATATTATATACAGGATACTATGTGGCTGGTGTAATATCTGATGTCTGCAGTCAGTATATCATACACCAGTAATATATTCTCCTGTACACTGGATGTAGTATACTGTGTGCACAGACATTAGATATTATATACAGGATACTATGTGGCTGGTGTAATATCTGATGTCTGTAGTCAGTATATCATACACCAGGCACATTTTCTCCTGTACACTGGATGTAATATACTGTAGGCACAGACATTAGATATTATATACAGGATATTATGTGACTGGTGTAATATCTGATGTCTGCAGTCAGTATATCATACACCAGGCACATTTCTCCTGTACACTGAATGTAATATACTGTGTGCACAGACATTAGATATTATATACAGGATACTATGTGGCTGGTGTAATATCTGATGTCTGTTCTCAGTATATCATACACCAGTCATGTATTCTCCTATACACTGGATGTAATATACTGTGTGCACAGACATTAGATATTATATACAGGATACTATTTGGCTGGTGTAATATCTGATGTCTGCAGACAGTATATAATACACCAGGCACATTTTCTCCTGTATACTGGATGTAATATACTGTGTGCTCAGACATTAGATATTATATACAGGATACTATGTGGCTGGTGTAATATCTGATGTCTCTAATCACAGTATATCATACACCAGGCACATTTCTCCTGTATACTGGATGTAATATACTGTGTGCACAGACATTAGATATTATATACAGGATACTATGTGGCTGGTGTAATATCTGATGTCTGCAGTCAGTATATCATACACCAGGCACATTTTGTCCTGTACACTGGATGTAATATACTGTGTGCACAGACATTAGATATTATATACAGGATATTATGTAGCTTGTGTAATATCTGAGGTCTGCAGTCACAGTATATCATACACCAGGCACATTTTCTCCTGTATGCTGGATGTAATATACTGTCTGCACAGACATTAGATATTATATACAGGATACTATGTGACTGGTGTAATATCTGAAGTCTGTAGTCACAGTATATCATACACCAGGCACATTTTCTCCTGTATACTGGATGTAATATACTGTCTGCACAGACATTAGATATTATATACAGGATACTATGTGACTGGTGTAATATCTGATGTCTGTAGTCAGTATATCATACACCAGTCATGTATTCTCCTATATACTGGATGTAATATACTGTGTGCACAGACATTAGATATTATATACAGGATACTATGTGGCTGGTGTAATATCTGATGTCTGCAGTCAGTATATCATACACCAGGCACATTTTCTCCTGTACACTGGATGTAATATACTGTGTGCACAGACATTAGATATTATATACAGGATACTATGTGGCTGGTGTAATATCTGATGTCTGCAGTCAGTATATCATACACCAGGCACATTTTCTCCTGTTCACTGGATGTAATATACTGTGTGCACAGACTTTAGATATTATATACAGGATACTATGTGGCTGGTGTAATATCTGATGTCTGTAGTCAGTATTTCATACACCAGGCACATTTTCTCCTGTACACTGGATGTAATATACTGTGTGCACAGACATTAGATATTATATACAGGATACTATGTGGCTGGTGTAATATCTGATGTCTGCAGTCAGTATATCATACACCAGGCACATTTTGTCCTGTACACTGGATGTAATATACTGTGTGCACAGACATTAGATATTATATACAGGATATTATGTAGCTTGTGTAATATCTGAGGTCTGCAGTCACAGTATATCATACACCAGGCACATTTTCTCCTGTATGCTGGATGTAATATACTGTCTGCACAGACATTAGATATTATATACAGGATACTATGTGACTGGTGTAATATCTGAAGTCTGTAGTCACAGTATATCATACACCAGGCACATTTTCTCCTGTATACTGGATGTAATATACTGTCTGCACAGACATTAGATATTATATACAGGATACTATGTGACTGGTGTAATATCTGATGTCTGTAGTCAGTATATCATACACCAGTCATGTATTCTCCTATATACTGGATGTAATATACTGTGTGCACAGACATTAGATATTATATACAGGATACTATGTGGCTGGTGTAATATCTGATGTCTGCAGTCAGTATATCATACACCAGGCACATTTTCTCCTGTACACTGGATGTAATATACTGTGTGCACAGACATTAGATATTATATACAGGATACTATGTGGCTGGTGTAATATCTGATGTCTGCAGTCAGTATATCATACACCAGGCACATTTTCTCCTGTTCACTGGATGTAATATACTGTGTGCACAGACTTTAGATATTATATACAGGATACTATGTGGCTGGTGTAATATCTGATGTCTGTAGTCAGTATATCATACACCAGGCACATTTTCTCCTGTTCACTGGATGTAATATACTGTGTGCACAGACATTAGATATTATATACAGGATACTATGTGACTGGTGTAATATCTGAAGTCTGCAGTCAGTATATCATACACCAGGCACATTTTCTCCTGTACACTGGATGTAATATACTGTGTGTACAGATATTAGATATTACATACAGGATACTATGTGGCTGGTGTAATATCTGATGTCTGCAGTCAGTATATCATACACCAAGCACATTTTCTCCTATATACTGGATGTAATATACTGTGTGCACAAACATTAGATATTATATACAGGATACTATGTGGCTGGTGTAATATCTGATGTCTGCAGTCAGTATATCATACACCAGGCACATTTTCTCCTGTAAAGTGGATGTAATATGCTGTGTGCACAGACATTAGATATTATATACAGGATACTATGTGACTGGTGTAATATCCGATGTCTGCAGTCAGTATATCATACACCAGTCACATTTTCTCCTGTATACTGGATGTAATATACTGTGTGCACAGACATTAGATATTACATACAGGATATTATGTGGCTGGTATAATATCTGATGTCTGTAGTCACAGTATATCATACACTAGTCATGTATTCTCCTGTATGCTGGATGTAATATACTGTGTGCACAGACATTAGATATTATATACAGGATACTATGTGGCTGGTGTAATATCTGATGTCTGTAGTAACAGAATATCGTACACCAGGCACGTTTTCTCCTGTACACTGGATGTAATATACTGTGTGCACAGACATTAGATATTATATACAGGATACTATGTGGCTGGTGTAATATCTGATGTCTGTAGTCAGTATATCATACACCAGGCACATTTTCTCCTGTACACTGGATGTAATATACTGTGTGCACAGACATTAGATATTATATACAGGATACTATGTGGCTGGTGTAATATCTGATGTCTGTAGTCAGAATATCATACACCAGGCACATTTTCTCCTGTACACTGGATGTAATATACTGTGTGCACAGACATTAGATATTATATACAGGATACTATGTGGCTGGTGTAATATCTGATGTCTATAGTCAGTATATCATACACCAGGCACATTTTCTCCTGTACACTGGATGTAATATACTGTGTGCACAGACATTAGATATTATATAAAGGATACTATGGGACTGGTGTAATATCTGATGTCTGCAGTCAGTATATCATACACCAGTCATGTATTCTCCTATATATTGGATGTAATATACTGTGTGCACAGACATTAGATATTATATACAGGATACTATGTGACTGGTGTAATATCTGATGTCTCCAGTCAGTATATCATACACCAGTCATGTATTCTCCTGTATACTGGATGTAATATACTGTGTGCACAGACTTTAGATATTATATACAGGATACTATGTGGCTGGTGTAATATCTGATGTCTGTAGTCAGTATATCATACACCAGGCACATTTTCTCCTGTATACTGGATGTAATATACTGTGTGCACAGACATTAGATATTATATACAGGATATTATGTGACTGGTGTAATATCTGATGACTGTAGTCAGTATATCATACACCAGACACATTTTCTTCTGTATACTGGATGTAATATACTGTGTGCACAGACATTAGATATTATATACAGGATACTATGTGGCTGGTGTAATATCAGATGTCTGTAGTCACAGTATATCATACACCAGGCACATTTTCTCCTGTACACTGGATTTAATATACTGTGTGCACAGACATTAGATATTATATACAGGATACTATGTGGCTGGTGTAATATCTGATGTCTGCAGTCAGTATATCATACACCAAGCACATTTTCTCCTATATACTGGATGTAATATACTGTGTGCACAGACATTAGATATTATATACAGGATACTATGTGGCTGGTGTAATATCTGATGTCTGCAGTCAGTATATCATACACCAGGCACATTTTCTCCTGTACAGTGGATGTAATATGCTGTGTGCACAGACATTAGATATTATATACAGGATACTATGTGACTGGTGTAATATCCGATGTCTGCAGTCAGTATATCATACACCAGTCACATTTTCTCCTATATACTGGATGTAATATACTGTGTGCACAGACATTAGATATTATATACAGGATACTATGTGACTGGTGTAATATCTGAAGTCTGCAGTCAGTATATCATACACCAGGCACATTTTGTCCTGTACACTGGATGTAATATACTGTGTGCACAGACATTAGATATTATATACAGGATACTATGTGGCTGGTGTAATATCTGATGTCTGTAGTCAGTATATCATACACCAGGCACATTTTCTCCTGTATACTAGATGTAATATACTGTGTGCTCAGACATTAGATTTTATATACATGATACTATGTGGCTGGTGTAATATCTGATGTCTGCAGTAAGTATATCATACACCAGGCACATTTTCTCCTGTACACTGGATGTAATATACTGGGTGCACAGACATTAGATATTATATACAGGATACTATGTGACTGGTGTAATATCTGATGTCTGTAGTCAGTATATCATACACCAGTCATGTATTCTCCTATATACTGGATGTAATATACTGTGTGCACAGACATTAGATATTACATACAGGATATTATGTGGCTGGTGTAATATCTGATGTCTGCAGTCAGTATATCATACACCAGTCATGTATTCTCCTATATACTGGAAGTAATATACTGTGTGCACAGACATTAGATATTATATACAGGATACTATGTGACTGGTGTAATATCTGATGCCTGTAGTCAGTATATCATACACCAGGCACATTTTCTCCTGTATACTGGATGTAATATACTGTGTGCACAGACATTAGATATTATATACAGTATACTATGTGGCTGGTGTAATATCTGATGTCTGCAGTGTCAGTATATCATACACCAGGCACATTTTCTCCTGTACACTGGATGTAATATACTGTAGGCACAGACATTAGATATTATATACAGGATATTATGTGGCTGGTGTAATATCTGATGTCTGCAGTCAGTATATCATACACCAGGCACATTTCTCCTGTACACTGAATGTAATATACTGTGTGCACAGACATTAGATATTGTAACATACCTGGCGGCATCCTTGCATAGTGGTCCATCTCCCACTGTGCAGGAGCGCGCACTTGATCTCCTGTCCAGAATGTCTCTCTGGCTTCCCTCCATGCTGTCTGTTTGTGTCTGTTTCTGCTGCTTAAGGGCGGCGCCCGATCACTTCCTGCTTTTTGTACCTGCTGTGGGTCACACCCCTTGTGCGTCCTCAGCCTATTGCTGTCTGACACTTGGTATATAGCTCAGCAGCTCCCTTCTATCCCTGCCTGAGCATTGTGTTTCCTTCAGTGTGTGCTTGCACTCTGAAGGTGCCAGGTCCCGTCCTTTGTTTCCTTGTCTGCCTTTCCTGGAGGCTGTATTTCCAGGCCTGTCTGAACTGAGTCCTGTATGTCTCCTGCTTTTCGGTATCAGCTCCCGTGTCTGAACTGAGTCCTGTATGTCTTCTGCTTTGCGGTATCAGCTCCCGTGTCTGAACTGAGTCCTGTATGTCTCCTGCTTTGCGGTATCAGCTCCCGTGTCTGAACTGAGTCCTGTATGTCTCCTGCTTTGCGGTATTAGTTCCCGTGTCTGAACTGAGTCCTTTCTGTGTTCTCTTGTCTGTCCTGTCTGAACTCGCTCCTAGCCTGTTCCTCCCGCCTTCTAGGGGCCGATTACCTAGACCCGCTCCTGTATCTTGTCTGTCCTGTCTGAACACGCTCCTAGCCTGTTCCTCCCGCCTTCTAGGGGCCGATTACCTAGACCCGCTCCTGTATCTTGTCTGTCCTGTCTGAACACGCTCCTTGCCTGTTCGTCCTGCCTCTCTGGGGGCAGTATTCCCAGACCCGCTCCTGTATCCCGCTGCAGTGTCGGTCTCCCCCGTACACTCAGTTCCAGTCTGAACTCTCTCCTATCCTTTACCTGTTTTGCCTCTATGTCCGTTCCCTTCCTTTTTCTGCAGAGTCTGAACTCGTACCTAACTCCTGCTTGTTGTCTCTGTACTCCCGTTTGTGAGTTTGTGGTCCCCTAGCTACTTCACTGCAAGTACCCTGTGGGTATCTGGCTCTGCCTTTCCCTTCCTGTCTGTTCCGTGTGAACAGAGTCCTGTCCGTTCTGCTCCGGCAGTCCTGTCCTGCCCTGCTTCTGCCCGCTGCTCCGGCAGTCCTGTCCTGCCCTGCTTCTGCCCGCTGCTCCGGCAGTCCTGTCCTGCCCTGCTTCTGCCCGCTGCTCCGGCAGTCCTGTCCTGCCCTGCCTGTACCCCTCTGCCTGTAATGTTCCTGAGTCCCAGTGTGTACTGGGTCCTATCCCGCCTGTGTTCCTACCTGCTAGTGCCTCCCTGTCTGTACTCTAGCTGTGCTTGCCTGTACCCCCCTGCCTGCTTACCCGCCTGCCTGCATACCAGTCGTGCCTGCCTATACCCACCAGTCTGTGTGCCAGCCTACCAGTCTGTTCCTGTATTCCCCTGTGTGGGTCAACAGCCGTGTCCGGGGTCTGTCCTGGAGTAGCACCTGGTCCCTCTGCTCGGTTCCTCCTTGGTGCACTGGCGTCGTATGCCGTCGTGCGACCCTGGTCGGATCGGGTGAATACCTAGTTACGCCCCTCCAGGCATTCACTCTCCGGTTCATGGTCCAGTGGAACCACTACAACCGCACACGCCAGTCAGTCCGGGCGTGTGCATAACAGCATGCTCAGGCCATGGTTCCCGTTGAGCCCCACGGCCTTCGCTCTCTGAGAAGTTTTTCCAGCGAATACATGCATTAAAATAAATAAATAAATTTTTTTTTCCCTTAGCTGAGTTCCAGGCGAAATTACGCACCGTCCAGATGGATCTATCAGCTCTCGTTCCTGCGGATCCGCCACGTTACTATGGGGATCCAAGACAGTGTCGTGCATTTGTGGAGCAATGCATGCTACACTTTAAGGCCTACCCTCTCTATTTTCCTTCCGATTGGGCTAAAGTGGCCTTTATGATGTCTTACCTGGCGGGTGATGCCTTGGAATGGATCAACCCCCTATATGAAACACAGGATCCGATCCTCCTGGACCTAATGGCCTTCCTGGTGGCCTTTCTAATGGTCTTCGATGATCCTAACCCGGAGGCTCCTGCTGAAGCTTCACCTCCCAATATCCCGGAGCAGCCCCGATGGGTAATGTGTGTGGGTAGCGCAATAGTCCTCCAGCCCAATGAGACTACTGCCCACCCAGAATCCTCACAGGGTAACTACGCTTTCCGGAATACTTCTCTCAACCTCAAGAGGCAGTCCAGACGTGCTAGACTTAGAGGCAAGCCGTCACGCCAGGGTCTGTCCTCCCTGAGACCTCCTGACCCCAACCTTGAAGTCCCTACTGAAGCTTCATCTCCCTGTATCCCGGAGAAACCCCAATGGGTAATGTGCGTGGGTAGTGCACCAGTTCTCCTGCCCGAAGAGACTTCTGCCCATCCAGACTCCACACAGGAGAACTTCCTGCACCCGGCATCAGATGCTTCTCTCTCTTTAACCGGTGTGCATGTCCAAGGATGCTCCAAAGCTGTGGTTACCTCTGAGTCTGTGCACCTCTACTACCTGGCGGAGGATCCCCTGTTGCCTCCTGAATCCTCCGGGATACCACTCGATGACAAATGGAGAGAGACTTCTCTACACCCGGTACTCAATACTTTGTCCGCTTCGTCCTGTGAGCCTGACAATGGGTACCCCAAAGTGGTAGTTACCTCCGAGTCTCTACACCCCTCCGACCAGGCGGAGGATCTCCAGTTGTCTCCTGAACCCTTCGGGGTGCTACCTGGTAGCGAAAGGACAGAGACTCTCCTATACTCTGTACCTGATACCTCGCTCGCTTCGTCCAGTGAGTCCAACCTAGTGTACTCCGAAGCAGAGGTTACTCCCGAGTCTCTACACCCCTCCGACCAGGCGGAGGACCTCCAGTTGTGTTCAGAACCCTTTGGGGTGCCACCTGGTGGTGAAAGGACAGAGACTCTCCTATACTCTGTACCTGATACCTCGCTTGCTTCGTCCAGTGAGTCCGACCTAGTGTACTCTGAAGCAGAGGTTACCCGTGAGTCTCTACACCCCTCTGACCAGGCGGAGGACCTCCAGTTGTGTTCAGAACCCTTCGGGGTGCCACCTGGTGGTGAATGGACAGAGACTTTCCTATACTCGGTACCCGATACCTCGCCTGCTTCCTCCAGTGAGTCCGACCTAGTGTACTCTGAAGCAGTTGTTTTCTCTGAGCCTCTGCACTCTTCTGACCCGGCGGAGGACCTCCAGTTGTTTCCTGAATCCTCCGGGATACCACCAGATAACAAAGAGACAGTGACTTTTCCTCATTATGTACCTGATAACCCGTCTATTTTTTCCTGTGAGCTTGACAAGATGTACCTCGAAGCAGAGATTACCCTCAAGTCTCTGTCCCCCTCCAACCCAGTGAACGACTGGTCCTCGAATTCCCTGCGGAAGATTCTGGCAGGCCTGAAGAAGAGGGGGCGTAAGGGGGGAGGTACTGTAACATACCTGGCGGCGTCCTTGCATAGTGGTCCATCTCCCACTGTGCAGGAGCGCGCACTTGATCTCCTGTCCAGAATGTCTCTCTGGCTTCCCTCCATGCTGTCTGTTTGTGTCTGTTTCTGCTGCTTAAGGGCGGCGCCCGATCACTTCCTGCTTTTTGTACCTGCTGTGGGTCACACCCCTTGTGCGTCCTCAGCCTATTGCTGTCTGACACTTGGTATATAGCTCAGCAGCTCCCTTCTATCCCTGCCTGAGCATTGTGTTTCCTTCAGTGTGTGCTTGCACTCTGAAGGTGCCAGGTCCCGTCCTTTGTTTCCTTGTCTGCCTTTCCTGGAGGCTGTATTTCCAGGCCTGTCTGAACTGAGTCCTGTATGTCTCCTGCTTTTCGGTATCAGCTCCCGTGTCTGAACTGAGTCCTGTATGTCTTCTGCTTTGCGGTATCAGCTCCCGTGTCTGAACTGAGTCCTGTATGTCTCCTGCTTTGCGGTATCAGCTCCCGTGTCTGAACTGAGTCCTGTATGTCTCCTGCTTTGCGGTATTAGTTCCCGTGTCTGAACTGAGTCCTTTCTGTGTTCTCTTGTCTGTCCTGTCTGAACTCGCTCCTAGCCTGTTCCTCCCGCCTTCTAGGGGCCGATTACCTAGACCCGCTCCTGTATCTTGTCTGTCCTGTCTGAACACGCTCCTAGCCTGTTCCTCCCGCCTTCTAGGGGCCGATTACCTAGACCCGCTCCTGTATCTTGTCTGTCCTGTCTGAACACGCTCCTTGCCTGTTCGTCCTGCCTCTCTGGGGGCAGTATTCCCAGACCCGCTCCTGTATCCCGCTGCAGTGTCGGTCTCCCCCGTACACTCAGTTCCAGTCTGAACTCTCTCCTATCCTTTACCTGTTTTGCCTCTATGTCCGTTCCCTTCCTTTTTCTGCAGAGTCTGAACTCGTACCTAACTCCTGCTTGTTGTCTCTGTACTCCCGTTTGTGAGTTTGTGGTCCCCTCGCTACTTCACTGCAAGTACCCTGTGGGTATCTGGCTCTGCCTTTCCCTTCCTGTCTGTTCCGTGTGAACAGAGTCCTGTCCGTTCTGCTCCGGCAGTCCTGTCCTGCCCTGCTTCTGCCCGCTGCTCCGGCAGTCCTGTCCTGCCCTGCTTCTGCCCGCTGCTCCGGCAGTCCTGTCCTGCCCTGCTTCTGCCCGCTGCTCCGGCAGTCCTGTCCTGCCCTGCCTGTACCCCTCTGCCTGTAATGTTCCTGAGTCCCAGTGTGTACTGGGTCCTATCCCGCCTGTGTTCCTACCTGCTAGTGCCTCCCTGTCTGTACTCTAGCTGTGCTTGCCTGTACCCCCCGCCTGCTTACCCGCCTGCCTGCATACCAGTCGTGCCTGCCTATACCCACCAGTCTGTGTGCCAGCCTACCAGTCTGTTCCTGTATTCCCCTGTGTGGGTCAACAGCCGTGTCCGGGGTCTGTCCTGGAGTAGCACCTGGTCCCTCTGCTCGGTTCCTCCTTGGTGCACTGGCGTCGTATGCCGTCGTGCGACCCTGGTCGGATCGGGTGAATACCTAGTTACGCCCCTCCAGGCATTCACTCTCCGGTTCATGGTCCAGTGGAACCACTACAACCGCACACGCCAGTCAGTCCGGGCGTGTGCATAACAGATATTATATACAGGATACTATGTGGCTGGTGTAATATCTGATGTCTGTACTCAGTATATCATACACCAGTCATGTATTCTCCTATACACTGGATGTAATATACTGTGTGCACAGACATTAGATATTATATACAGGATACTATGTGGCTGGTGTAATATCTGATGTCTGCAGACAGTATATAATACACCAGGCACATTTTCTCCTGTATACCGGATGTAATATACTGTGTGCTCAGACATTAGATATTATATACAGGATACTATGTGGCTGGTGTAATATCTGATGTCTCTAATCACAGTATATCATACACCAGGCACATTTTCTCCTGTATACTGGATGTAATATACTGTGTGCACAGAGATTAGATATTATATACAGGATACTATGTGACTGGTGTAATATCTGATGTCTGTAGTCAGTATATCATACACCAGGCACATTTTCTCCTGTACACTGGATGTAATATACTGTGTGCACAGACATTAGATATTATATACAGGATACTATGTTGCTGGTGTAATATCTGATGTCTGCAGTGTCAGTATATCATACACCAGGCACATTTTCTCCTGTACACTGGATGTAATATACTGTAGGCACAGACATTAGATATTATATACAGGATACTATGTGGCTGGTGTAATATCTGATGTCTGCAGTCAGTATATCATACACCAGGCACATTTTCTCCTGTACACTGGATGTAATATACTGTGTGCACAGACATTAGATATTATATACAGGATATTATGTGGCTGGTGTAATATCTGATGTCTGCAGTCAGTATATCATACAACAGGCACATTTTCTCCTGTTCACTGGATGTAATATACTGTGTGTACAGACATTAGATATTATATACAGGATATTATGTAGCTTGTGTAATATCTGAGGTCTGCAGTCACAGTATATCATACACCAGGCACATTTTCTCCTGTATGCTGGATGTAATATACTGTCTGCACAGACATTAGATATTATATACAGGATACTATGTGGCTGGTGTAATATCTGATGTCTGTAGTCACAGTATATCATACACCAGGCACATTTTCTCCTGTATACTGGATGTAATATACTGTGTGCACAGACATTAGATATTATATACAGGATACTATGTGACTGGTGTAATATCTGATGTCTGTAGTCAGTATTTCATACACCAGTCATGTATTCTCCTATATACTGGATGTAATATACTGTGTGCACAGACATTAGATATTATATACAGGATACTATGTGACTGGTGAAATATCTGAAGTCTGCAGTCAGTATATCATACACCAGGCACATTTTCTCCTGTACACTGTATGTAATATACTGTGTGTACAGATATTAGATATTACATACAGGATACTATGTGGCTGGTGTAATATCCGATGTCTGTAGTCACAGTATATCATACACCAAGCACATTTTCTCCTATATACTGGATGTAATATACTGTGTGCACAGACATTAGATATTATATACAGGATACTATGTGACTGGTGTAATATCTGATGTCTGTAGTCACAGTATATCATACACCAGTCATGTATTCTCCTGTATACTGGATGTAATATACTGTGTGCACATACATTAGATATTACATACAGGATATTATGTGGCTGGTGTAATATCTGATGTCTGTAGTCAGTATATCATACACCAGGCACATTTTCTCCTGTACACTGGATTTAATATACTGTGTGCACAGACATTAGATATTATATACAGGATACTATGTGGCTGGTGTAATATCTGATGTCTGCAGTCAGTATATCATACACCAGGTACATTTTCTCCTATATACTGGATGTAATATACTGTGTGCACAGACATTAGATATTATATACAGGATACTATGTGGCTGGTATAATATCTGATGTCTGTAGTCTGTATATTATACACCAGACACATTTTCTCCTGTATACTGGATGTAATATACTGTGTGCACAGATATTAGATATTACATACAGGATACTATGTGGCTGGTGTAATATCTGATGTCTACAGTCAGTATATCATACACTAGTCATGTATTCTCCTGTATGCTGGATGTAATATACTGTGTGCACAGACATTAGATATTATATACAGGATACTATGTGGCTGGTGTAATATCTGATGACTGTAGTCACAGAATATCGTACACCAGGCACGTTTTCTCCTGTACACTGGATGTAATATACTGTGTGCACAGACATTAGATATTATATACAGGATACTATGTGGCTGGTGTAATATCTGATGTCTGTAGTCAGTATATCATACACCAGGCACATTTTCTCCTGTACACTGGATGTAATATACTGTGTGCACAGACATTAGATATTATATACAGGATACTATGTGGCTGGTGTAATATCTGATGTCTGTAGTCAGTATATCATACACCAGGCACATTTTCTCCTGTATACTGGATGTAATATACTGTGTGCACAGACATTAGATATTATATACAGGATACTATGTGGCTGGTGTAATATCAGATGTCTGTAGTCATTATATCATACACCAGGCACATTTTCTCCTGTACACTGGATTTAATATACTGTGTGCACAGACATTAGATATTATATACAGGATACTATGTGGCTGGTGTAATATCTGATGTCTGCAGTCAGTATATCATACACCAAGCACATTTTCTCCTATATACTGGATGTAATATACTGTGTGCACAGACATTAGATATTATATACAGGATACTATGTGGCTGGTGTAATATCTGATGTCTGCAGTCAGTATATCATACACCAGGCACATTTTCTCCTATATACTGGATGTAATATACTGTGTGCACAGACATTAGATATTATATACAGGATACTATGTGGCTGGTGTAATATCAGATGTCTGTAGTCACAGTATATCATACACCAGGCACATTTTCTCCTGTACACTGGATTTAATATACTGTGTGCACAGACATTAGATATTATATACAGGATACTATGTGGCTGGTGTAATATCTGATGTCTGCAGTCAGTATATCATACACCAAGCACATTTTCTCCTATATACTGGATGTAATATACTGTGTGCACAGACATTAGATATTATATACAGGATACTATGTGGCTGGTGTAATATCTGATGTCTGTAGTCACAGTATATCATACACCAGTCATGTATTCTCCTGTACACTGGATTTAATATACTGTGTGCACAGACATTAGATATTATATACAGGATAATATGTTGCTGTTGTAATATCTGATGTCTGCAGTCAGTATATCATACACCAGGCACATTTTCTTCTGTATACTGGATGTAATATATTGTGTGTACAGACATTAGATATTATATACAGGACACTATGTGGCTGGTGTAATATCTGATGTCTGCAGTCAGTTTATCATACACCAGGCACATTTTCTTCTGTATAATGGATGTAATATACTGTGTGCAAAGACATTAGATATTATATACAGGATACTATGTGACTGGTGTAATATCTGATGTCTGTAGTCAGTATATCATACACCAGGCACATTTTCTCCTGTACACTGGATGTAATATGCTGTGTGCACAGACAGTAGATATTATATAAAGGATACTATGTGGCTGGTGTAATATCTGATGTCTGCAGTCAGTATATCATACACCAGTCATGTATTCTCCTATATATTGGATGTAATATACTGTGTGCACAGACATTAGATATTATATACAGGATACAATGTGGCTGGTGTAATATCTGATGTCTGCAGTCAGTATATCATACACCAGGCACATTTTCTCCTATTCACTGGATGTAACATACTGTGTGCACAGATATTAGATATTATATACAGGATACTATGTGGCTGGTGTAATATCTGATGTCTGTAGTCAGTATATCATACACCAGTCATGTATTCTCCTATATACTGGATGTAATATACTGTGTGCACAGACATTAGATATTATATAAAGGATACTATGTGGCTGGTGTAATATCTGATGTCTGCAGTCTCAGTATATCATACACCAGGCACATTTTCTCCTGTACACTGGACGTAATATACTGTGTGCACAGACATTAGATATTATATACAGGATACTATGTGGCTCGTGTAATATCTGATGTCTGCAGTCAGTATATCATACACCAGGCACATTTTCTCCAGTACACTGGATGTAATATACTGTGTGCACAGACATTAGATATTACATACAGGATATTATGTGGCTGGTGTAATATCTGATGTCTATAGTCACAGTATATCATACACCAGTCATGTATTCTCCTGTATAATGGATGTAATATACTATGTGCACAGACATTAGATATTATATACAGGATACTATGTGGCTGGTGTAATATCTGATGTCTGTAGTCAGTATATCATACACCAGGCACATTTTCTCCTGTACACTGGATGTAATATACTGTGTGCACAGACATTAGATATTATATACAGGATATTATGTAGCTTGTGTAATATCTGAGGTCTGCAGTCACAGTATATCATACACCAGGCACATTTTCTCCTGTATGCTGGATGTAATATACTGTCTGCACAGACATTAGATATTATATACAGGATACTATGTGGCTGGTGTAATATCTGATGTCTGTAGTCACAGTATATCATACACCAGGCACATTTTCTCCTGTATACTGGATGTAATATACTGTCTGCACAGACATTAGATATTATATACAGGATACTATGTGACTGGTGTAATATCTGATGTCTGTAGTCAGTATATCATACACCAGTCATGTATTCTCCTATATACTAAATGTAATATACTGTGTGCACAGACATTAGATATTATATACAGGATACTATGTGGCTGGTGTAATATCTGATGTCTGCAGTCAGTATTTCATACACCAGTCATGTATTCTCCTATATACTGGATGTAATATACTGTGTGCACAGACATTAGATATTATATACAGGATACTATGTGACTGGTGAAATATCTGAAGTCTGCAGTCAGTATATCATACACCAGGCACATTTTCTCCTGTACACTGGATGTAATATACTGTGTGTACAGATATTAGATATTACATACAGGATACTATGTGGCTGGTGTAATATCCGATGTCTGTAGTCACAGTATATCATACACCAAGCACATTTTCTCCTATATACTGGATGTAATATACTGTGTGCACAGACATTAGATATTATATACAGGATACTATGTGACTGGTGTAATATCTGATGTCTGTAGTCACAGTATATCATACACCAGTCATGTATTCTCCTGTATACTGGATGTAATATACTGTGTGCACAGACATTAGATATTACATACAGGATATTATGTGGCTGGTGTAATATCTGATGTCTGTAGTCAGTATATCATACACCAGGCACATTTTCTCCTGTACACTGGATTTAATATACTGTGTGCACAGACATTAGATATTATATACAGGATACTATGTGGCTGGTGTAATATCTGATGTCTGCAGTCAGTATATCATACACCAGGTACATTTTCTCCTATATACTGGATGTAATATACTGTGTGCACAGACATTAGATATTATATACAGGATACTATGTGGCTGGTATAATATCTGATGTCTGTAGTCAGTATATTATACACCAGACACATTTTCTCCTGTATACTGGATGTAATATACTGTGTGCACAGACATTAGATATTATATACAGGACACTATGTGGCTGGTGTAATATCTGATGTCTGTAGTCAGTATATCATACACCAGGCACATTTTCTCCTGTACACTGGATGTAATATACTGTGTGTACAGATATTAGATATTACATACAGGATACTATGTGGCTGGTGTAATATCTGATGTCTACAGTCAGTATATCATACACTAGTCATGTATTCTCCTGTATGCTGGATGTAATATACTGTGTGCACAGACATTAGATATTATATACAGGATACTATGTGGCTGGTGTAATATCTGATGACTGTAGTCACAGAATATCGTACACCAGGCACGTTTTCTCCTGTACACTGGATGTAATATACTGTGTGCACAGACATTAGATATTATATACAGGATACTATGTGGCTGGTGTAATATCTGATGTCTGTAGTCAGTATATCATACACCAGGCACATTTTCTCCTGTACACTGGATGTAATATACTGTGTGCACAGACATTAGATATTATATACAGGATACTATGTGGCTGGTGTAATATCTGATGTCTGTAGTCAGTATATCATACACCAGGCACATTTTCTCCTGTATACTGGATGTAATATACTGTGTGCACAGACATTAGATGTTATATACAGTATACTATGTGGCTGGTGTAATATCAGATGTCTGTAGTCACAGTATATCATACACCAGGCACATTTTCTCCTGTACACTGGATTTAATATACTGTGTGCACAGACATTAGATATTATATACAGGATACTATGTGGCTGGTGTAATATCTGATGTCTGCAGTCAGTATATCATACACCAAGCACATTTTCTCCTATATACTGGATGTAATATACTGTGTGCACAGACATTAGATATTATATACAGGATACTATGTGGCTGGTGTAATATCTGATGTCTGCAGTCAGTATATCATACACCAGGCACATTTTCTCCTATATACTGGATGTAATATACTGTGTGCACAGACATTAGATATTATATACAGGATACTATGTGGCTGGTGTAATATCAGATGTCTGTAGTCACAGTATATCATACACCAGGCACATTTTCTCCTGTACACTGGATTTAATATACTGTGTGCACAGACATTAGATATTATATACAGGATACTATGTGGCTGGTGTAATATCTGATGTCTGCAGTCAGTATATCATACACCAAGCACATTTTCTCCTATATACTGGATGTAATATACTGTGTGCACAGACATTAGATATTATATACAGGATACTATGTGGCTGGTGTAATATCTGATGTCTGTAGTCACAGTATATCATACACCAGTCATGTATTCTCCTGTACACTGGATTTAATATACTGTGTGCACAGACATTAGATATTATATACAGGATAATATGTTGCTGGTGTAATATCTGATGTCTGCAGTCAGTATATCATACACCAGGCACATTTTCTTCTGTATACTGGATGTAATATATTGTGTGTACAGACATTAGATATTATATACAGGACACTATGTGGCTGGTGTAATATCTGATGTCTGCAGTCAGTTTATCATACACCAGGCACATTTTCTTCTGTATAATGGATGTAATATACTGTGTGCACAGACATTAGATATTATATACAGGATACTATGTGACTGGTGTAATATCTGATGTCTGTAGTCAGTATACCATACACCAGGCACATTTTCTCCTGTACACTGGATGTAATATGCTGTGTGCACAGACAGTAGATATTATATAAAGGATACTATGTGGCTGGTGTAATATCTGATGTCTGCAGTCAGTATATCATACACCAGTCATGTATTCTCCTATATATTGGATGTAATATACTGTGTGCACAGACATTAGATATTATATACAGGATACAATGTGGCTGGTGTAATATCTGATGTCTGCAGTCAGTATATCACACACCAGGCACATTTTCTCCTATTCACTGGATGTAACATACTGTGTGCACAGACATTAGATATTATATACAGGATACAATGTGGCTGGTGTAATATCTGATGTCTGTAGTCACAGTATATCATACACCAGTCATGTATTCTCCTATATACTGGATGTAATATACTGTGTGCACAGACATTAGATATTATATAAAGGATACTATGTGGCTGGTGTAATATCTGATGTCTGCAGTCTCAGTATATCATACACCAGGCACATTTTCTCCTGTACACTGGACGTAATATACTGTGTGCACAGACATTAGATATTATATACAGGATACTATGTGGCTCGTGTAATATCTGATGTCTGCAGTCAGTATATCATACACCAGGCACATTTTCTCCAGTACACTGGATGTAATATACTGTGTGCACAGACATTAGATATTACATACAGGATATTATGTGGCTGGTGTAATATCTGATGTCTATAGTCACAGTATATCATACACCAGTCATGTATTCTCCTGTATAATGGATGTAATATACTATGTGCACAGACATTAGATATTATATACAGGATACTATGTGGCTGGTGTAATATCTGATGTCTGTAGTCAGTATATCATACACCAGGCACATTTTCTCCTGTACACTGGATGTAATATACTGTGTGCACAGACATTAGATATTATATACAGGATATTATGTAGCTTGTGTAATATCTGAGGTCTGCAGTCACAGTATATCATACACCAGGCACATTTTCTCCTGTATGCTGGATGTAATATACTGTGTGCACAGACATTAGATATTATATACAGGATACTATGTGGCTGGTGTAATATCTGATGTCTGTAGTCACAGTATATCATACACCAGGCACATTTTCTCCTGTATACTGGATGTAATATACTGTCTGCACAGACATTAGATATTATATACAGGATACTATGTGACTGGTGTAATATCTGATGTCTGTAGTCAGTATATCATACACCAGTCATGTATTCTCCTATATACTGAATGTAATATACTGTGTGCACAGACATTAGATATTATATACAGGATACTATGTGGCTGGTGTAATATCTGATGTCTGCAGTCAGTATTTCATACACCAGTCATGTATTCTCCTATATACTGGATGTAATATACTGTGTGCACAGACATTAGATATTATATACAGGATACTATGTGACTGGTGTAATATCTGATGTCTGTAGTCACAGTATATCATACACCAGTCATGTATTCTCCTGTATACTGGATGTAATATACTGTGTGCACATACATTAGATATTACATACAGGATACTATGTGACTGGTGTAATATCTGAAGTCTGCAGTCAGTATATCATACACCAGGCACATTTTCTCCTGTACACTGGATGTAATATACTGTGTGTACAGATATTAGATATTACATACAGGATACTATGTGGCTGGTGTAATATCCGATGTCTGTAGTCACAGTATATCATACACCAAGCACATTTTCTCCTATATACTGGATGTAATATACTGTGTGCACAGACATTAGATATTATATACAGGATACTATGTGACTGGTGTAATATCTGATGTCTGTAGTCACAGTATATCATACACCAGTCATGTATTCTCCTGTATACTGGATGTAATATACTGTGTGCACATACATTAGATATTACATACAGGATATTATGTGGCTGGTGTAATATCTGATGTCTGTAGTCAGTATATCATACACCAGGCACATTTTCTCCTGTACACTGGATTTAATATACTGTGTGCACAGACATTAGATATTATATACAGGATACTATGTGGCTGGTGTAATATCTGATGTCTGCAGTCAGTATATCATACACCAGGTACATTTTCTCCTATATACTGGATGTAATATACTGTGTGCACAGACATTAGATATTATATACAGGATACTATGTGGCTGGTATAATATCTGATGTCTGTAGTCAGTATATTATACACCAGACACATTTTCTCCTGTATACTGGATGTAATATACTGTGTGCACAGACATTAGATATTATATACAGGACACTATGTGGCTGGTGTAATATCTGATGTCTGTAGTCAGTATATCATACACCAGGCACATTTTCTCCTGTACACTGGATGTAATATACTGTGTGTACAGATATTAGATATTACATACAGGATACTATGTGGCTGGTGTAATATCTGATGTCTACAGTCAGTATATCATACACTAGTCATGTATTCTCCTGTATGCTGGATGTAATATACTGTGTGCACAGACATTAGATATTATATACAGGATACTATGTGGCTGGTGTAATATCTGATGACTGTAGTCACAGAATATCGTACACCAGGCACGTTTTCTCCTGTACACTGGATGTAATATACTGTGTGCACAGACATTAGATATTATATACAGGATACTATGTGGCTGGTGTAATATCTGATGTCTGCAGTCAGTATATCATACACCAAGCACATTTTCTCCTATATACTGGATGTAATATACTGTGTGCACAGACATTAGATATTATATACAGGATACTATGTGGCTGGTGTAATATCTGATGTCTGCAGTCAGTATATCATACACCAGGCACATTTTCTCCTATATACTGGATGTAATATACTGTGTGCACAGACATTAGATATTATATACAGGATACTATGTGGCTGGTGTAATATCAGATGTCTGTAGTCACAGTATATCATACACCAGGCACATTTTCTCCTGTACACTGGATTTAATATACTGTGTGCACAGACATTAGATATTATATACAGGATACTATGTGGCTGGTGTAATATCTGATGTCTGCAGTCAGTATATCATACACCAAGCACATTTTCTCCTATATACTGGATGTAATATACTGTGTGCACAGACATTAGATATTATATACAGGATACTATGTGGCTGGTGTAATATCTGATGTCTGTAGTCACAGTATATCATACACCAGTCATGTATTCTCCTGTACACTGGATTTAATATACTGTGTGCACAGACATTAGATATTATATACAGGATAATATGTTGCTGGTGTAATATCTGATGTCTGCAGTCAGTATATCATACACCAGGCACATTTTCTTCTGTATAATGGATGTAATATACTGTGTGCACAGACATTAGATATTATATACAGGATACTATGTGACTGGTGTAATATCTGATGTCTGTAGTCAGTATACCATACACCAGGCACATTTTCTCCTGTACACTGGATGTAATATGCTGTGTGCACAGACAGTAGATATTATATAAAGGATACTATGTGGCTGGTGTAATATCTGATGTCTGCAGTCAGTATATCATACACCAGTCATGTATTCTCCTATATATTGGATGTAATATACTGTGTGCACAGAAATTAGATATTATATACAGGATACAATGTGGCTGGTGTAATATCTGATGTCTGCAGTCAGTATATCACACACCAGGCACATTTTCTCCTATTCACTGGATGTAACATACTGTGTGCACAGACATTAGATATTATATACAGGATACAATGTGGCTGGTGTAATATCTGATGTCTGTAGTCACAGTATATCATACACCAGTCATGTATTCTCCTATATACTGGATGTAATATACTGTGTGCACAGACATTAGATATTATATAAAGGATACTATGTGGCTGGTGTAATATCTGATGTCTGCAGTCAGTATATCATACACCAGGCACATTTTCTCCTGTACACTGGATGTAATATACTGTGTGCACAGACATTAGATATTATATACAGGATACTATGTGGCTCGTGTAATATCTGATGTATGCAGTCAGTATATCATACACCAGGCACATTTTCTCCAGTACACTGGATGTAATATACTGTGTGCACAGACATTAGATATTACATACAGGATATTATGTGGCTGGTGTAATATCTGATGTCTATAGTCACAGTATATCATACACCAGTCATGTATTCTCCTGTATAATGGATGTAATATACTATGTGCACAGACATTAGATATTATATACAGGATACTATGTGGCTGGTGTAATATCTGATGTCTGTAGTCAGTATATCATACACCAGGCACATTTTCTCCTGTACACTGGATGTAATATACTGTGTGCACAGACATTAGATATTATATACAGGATATTATGTAGCTTGTGTAATATCTGAGGTCTGCAGTCACAGTATATCATACACCAGGCACATTTTCTCCTGTATGCTGGATGTAATATACTGTCTGCACAGACATTAGATATTATATACAGGATACTATGTGGCTGGTGTAATATCTGATGTCTGTAGTCACAGTATATCATACACCAGTCATGTATTCTCCTATATACTGAATGTAATATACTGTGTGCACAGACATTAGATATTATATACAGGATACTATGTGGCTGGTGTAATATCTGATGTCTGCAGTCAGTATTTCATACACCAGTCATGTATTCTCCTATATACTGGATGTAATATACTGTGTGCACAGACATTAGATATTATATACAGGATACTATGTGACTGGTGTAATATCTGAAGTCTGCAGTCAGTATATCATACACCAGGCACATTTTCTCCTGTACACTGGATGTAATATACTGTGTGTACAGATATTAGATATTACATACAGGATACTATGTGGCTGGTGTAATATCCGATGTCTGTAGTCACAGTATATCATACACCAAGCACATTTTCTCCTATATACTGGATGTAATATACTGTGTGCACAGACATTAGATATTATATACAGGATACTATGTGGCTGGTGTAATATCTGATGTATGTAGTCAGTATATCATACACCAGGCACATTTTCTCCTGTAAAGTGGATGTAATATGCTGTGTGCACAGACATTAGATATTATATACAGGATACTATGTGACTGGTGTAATATCTGATGTCTGTAGTCACAGTATATCATACACCAGTCATGTATTCTCCTGTATACTGGATGTAATATACTGTGTGCACATACATTAGATATTACATACAGGATATTATGTGGCTGGTGTAATATCTGATGTCTGTAGTCAGTATATCATACACCAGGCACATTTTCTCCTGTACACTGGATTTAATATACTGTGTGCACAGACATTAGATATTATATACAGGATACTATGTGGCTGGTGTAATATCTGATGTCTGTAGTCAGTATATCATACACCAGGCACATTTCTCCTGTACACTGGATGTAATATACTGTGTGCACAGACATTAGATATTATATACAGGATACTATGTGGCTGGTATAATATCTGATGTCTGTAGTCAGTATATTATACACCAGACACATTTTCTCCTGTATACTGGATGTAATATACTGTGTGCACAGACATTAGATATTATATACAGGACACTATGTGGCTGGTGTAATATCTGATGTCTGTAGTCAGTATATCATACACCAGGCACATTTTCTCCTGTACACTGGATGTAATATACTGTGTGTACAGATATTAGATATTACATACAGGATACTATGTGGCTGGTGTAATATCTGATGTCTACAGTCAGTATATCATACACTAGTCATGTATTCTCCTGTATGCTGGATGTAATATACTGTGTGCACAGACATTAGATATTATATACAGGATACTATGTGGCTGGTGTAATATCTGATGTCTGTAGTCACAGAATATCGTACACCAGGCACGTTTTCTCCTGTACACTGGATGTAATATACTGTGTGCACAGACATTAGATATTATATACAGGATACTATGTGGCTGGTGTAATATCTGATGTCTGTAGTCAGTATATCATACACCAGGCACATTTTCTCCTGTACACTGGATGTAATATACTGTGTGCACAGACATTAGATATTATATACAGGATACTATGTGGCTGGTGTAATATCTGATGTCTGTAGTCAGTATATCATACACCAGGCACATTTTCTCCTGTATACTGGATGTAATATACTGTGTGCACAGACATTAGATATTATATACAGGATACTATGTGGCTGGTGTAATATCAGATGTCTGTAGTCACAGTATATCATACACCAGGCACATTTTCTCCTGTACACTGGATTTAATATACTGTGTGCACAGACATTAGATGTTATATACAGGATACTATGTGGCTGGTGTAATATCTGATGTCTGCAGTCAGTATATCATACACCAAGCACATTTTCTCCTATATACTGGATGTAATATACTGTGTGCACAGACATTAGATATTATATACAGGATACTATGTGGCTGGTGTAATATCTGATGTCTGCAGTCAGTATATCATACACCAGGCACATTTTCTCCTATATACTGGATGTAATATACTGTGTGCACAGACATTAGATATTATATACAGGATACTATGTGGCTGGTGTAATATCAGATGTCTGTAGTCACAGTATATCATACACCAGGCACATTTTCTCCTGTACACTGGATTTAATATACTGTGTGCACAGACATTAGATATTATATACAGGATACTATGTGACTGGTGTAATATCTGATGTCTGTAGTCAGTATATCATACACCAGGCACATTTTCTCCTGTACACTGGATGTAATATGCTGTGTGCACAGACAGTAGATATTATATAAAGGATACTATGTGGCTGGTGTAATATCTGATGTCTGCAGTCAGTATATCATACACCAGTCATGTATTCTCCTATATATTGGATGTAATATACTGTGTGCACAGAAATTAGATATTATATACAGGATACAATGTGGCTGGTGTAATATCTGATGTCTGCAGTCAGTATATCACACACCAGGCACATTTTCTCCTATTCACTGGATGTAACATACTGTGTGCACAGACATTAGATATTATATACAGGATACAATGTGGCTGGTGTAATATCTGATGTCTGTAGTCACAGTATATCATACACCAGTCATGTATTCTCCTATATACTGGATGTAATATACTGTGTGCACAGACATTAGATATTATATAAAGGATACTATGTGGCTGGTGTAATATCTGATGTCTGCAGTCTCAGTATATCATACACCAGGCACATTTTCTCCTGTACACTGGACGTAATATACTGTGTGCACAGACATTAGATATTATATACAGGATACTATGTGGCTCGTGTAATATCTGATGTCTGCAGTCAGTATATCATACACCAGGCACATTTTCTCCAGTACACTGGATGTAATATACTGTGTGCACAGACATTAGATATTACATACAGGATATTATGTGGCTGGTGTAATATCTGATGTCTATAGTCACAGTATATCATACACCAGTCATGTATTCTCCTGTATAATGGATGTAATATACTATGTGCACAGACATTAGATATTATATACAGGATACTATGTGGCTGGTGTAATATCTGATGTCTGTAGTCAGTATATCATACACCAGGCAGATTTTCTCCTGTACACATGATGTAATATACTGTGTGCACAGACATTAGATATTATATACAGGATACTGTGTGGCTGGTGTAATATCTGATGTCTGTAGTCACAGTATATCATACACCAGGCACATTTTCTCCTGTACACTGGATGTAATATACTGTGTGCACAGACATTAGATATTATATACAGGATACTATGTGACTGGTGTAATATCTGATGTCTGTAGTCAGTATATCATACACCAGGCACATTTTCTGCTATATACTGGATGTAATATACTGTGTGCACAGACATTAGATATTATACACAGGATACTATGTGGCTGGTGTAATATCTGATGTCTGCAGTTAGTATATCATACACCAGTCATGTATTCTCCTATATACTGGATGTAATATACTGTGTGCACAGACATTAGATATTACATACAGGATACTATGTGGCTGGTGTAATATCTGATGTCTGCAGTTAGTATATCATACACCAGTCATGTATTCTCCTATATACTGGATGTAATATACTGTGTGCACAGACATTAGATATTATATACAGGATACTATGTGGCTGGTGTAATATCTGATGTCTGTAGTCACAGTATATCATACAGCAGGCGCATTTTCTCCTGTACACTGGATGTAATATACTGTGTGCACAGACATTAGATATTATATACAGGATACTATGTGACTGGTGTAATTTCTGATGTCTGCAGTCTGTATATCATACACCAGGCACATTTTCTCCTGTACACTGGATGTAATATGCTGTGTGCACAGACAGTAGATATTATATAAAGGATACTATGTGGCTGGTGTAATATCTGATGTCTGAAGTCAGTATATCATACACCAGGCACATTTTCTCCTGTACACTGGATGTAATATGCTGTGTGCACAGACAGTAGATATTATATAAAGGATACTATGTGGCTGGTGTAATATCTGATGTCTGCAGTCAGTATATCATACACCAGGCACATTTTCTCTTATTCACTGGATGTAATATACTGTGTACACAGACATTAGATATTATATACAGGATACTATGTGGCTGGTGTAATATCTGATGTCTGCAGTCAGTATATCACACACCAGGCACATTTTCTCCTATTCACTGGATGTAACATACTGTGTGCACAGACATTAGATATTATATACAGGATACAATGTGGCTGGTGTAATATCTGATGTCTGTAGTCACAGTATATCATACACCAGTCATGTATTCTCCTATATACTGGATGTAATATACTGTGTGCACAGACATTAGATATTATATAAAGGATACTATGTGGCTGGTGTAATATCTGATGTCTGTAGTCAGTATATCATACACCAGGCACATTTTCTGCTATATACTGGATGTAATATACTGTGTGCACAGACATTAGATATTATACACAGGATACTATGTGGCTGGTGTAATATCTGATGTCTGCAGTTAGTATGTCATACACCAGTCATGTATTCTCCTATATACTGGATGTAATATACTGTGTGCACAGACATTAGATATTATATACAGGATACTATGTGGCTGGTGTAATATCTGATATCTGCAGTTAGTATATCATACACCAGTCATGTATTCTCCTATATACTGGATGTAATATACTGTGTGCACAGACATTAGATATTATATACAGGATACTATGTGGCTGGTGTAATATCTGATGTCTGTAGTCACAGTATATCATACAGCAGGCGCATTTTCTCCTGTACACTGGATGTAATATACTGTGTGCACAGACATTAGATATTATATACAGGATACTATGTGACTGGTGTAATTTCTGATGTCTGCAGTCTGTATATCATACACCAGACACATTTTCTCCTGTACACTGGATGTAATATGCTGTGTGCACAGACAGTAGATATTATATAAAGGATACTATGTGGCTGGTGTAATATCTGATGTCTGAAGTCAGTATATCATACACCAGGCACATTTTCTCCTGTACACTGGATGTAATATGCTGTGTGCACAGACAGTAGATATTATATAAAGGATACTATGTGGCTGGTGTAATATCTGATGTCTGCAGTCAGTATATCATACACCAGGCACATTTTCTCTTATTCACTGGATGTAATATACTGTGTACACAGACATTAGATATTATATACAGGATACTATGTGACTGGTGTAATATCTGATGTCTGCAGTCAGTATATCACACACCAGGCACATTTTCTCCTATTCACTGGATGTAATATACTGTGTGCACAGACATTAGATATTATATACAGGATACTATGTGACTGGTGTAATATCTGATGTCTGCAGTCAGTATATCACACACCAGGCACATGTTCTCCTATTCACTGGATGTAACATACTGTGTGCACAGACATTAGATATTATATACAGGATACAATGTGGCTGGTGTAATATCTGATGTCTGTAGTCACAGTATATCATACACCAGTCATGTATTCTCCTATATACTGGATGTAATATACTGTGTGCACAGACATTAGATATTATTTAAAGGATACTATGTGGCTGGTGTAATATCTGATGTCTGTAGTCAGTATATCATACACCAGGCACATTTTCTGCTATATACTGGATGTAATATACTGTGTGCACAGACATTAGATATTATACACAGGATACTATGTGGCTGGTGTAATATCTGATGTCTGCAGTTAGTATGTCATACACCAGTCATGTATTCTCCTATATACTGGATGTAATATACTGTGTGCACAGACATTAGATATTATATACAGGATACTATGTGGCTGGTGTAATATCTGATGTCTGCAGTTAGTATATCATACACCAGTCATGTATTCTCCTATATACTGGATGTAATATACTGTGTGCACAGACATTAGATATTATATACAGGATACTATGTGGCTGGTGTAATATCTGATGTCTGTAGTCACAGTATATCATACAGCAGGCGCATTTTCTCCTGTACACTGGATGTAATATACTGTGTGCACAGACATTAGATATTATATACAGGATACTATGTGACTGGTGTAATTTCTGATGTCTGTAGTCAGTATATCATACACCAGGCACATTTTCTTCTGTACACTGGATGTAATATACTGTGTGCACAGACATTAGATATTATATACAGTATACTATGTGGCTAGTGTAATATCTGATGTCTGTAGTCAGTATATCATACACCAGGCACATTTTCTCCTGTACACTGGATGTAATATACTGTGTGCACAGACATTAGATATTATATACAGGATACTATGTGACTGGTGTAATATCTGATGTCTGCAGTCTGTATATCATACATCAGGCACATTTTCTCCTGTACACTGGATGTAATATACTGTGTGCACAGACATTAGATATTATATACAGGATACTATGTGGCTGGTGTAATATCTGATGTCTGTAGTCAGTATATCATACACCAGGCACATTTTCTCCTATTCACTGGATGTAATATACTGTGTGCACAGACGTTAGATATTATATACAGGATACTATGTGGCTGGTGTATTATCTGATGTCTGCAGTCACAGTATATCATACACGAGGCACATTTTCTCCTATATACTGGATGTAATATACTGTGTGCACAGACATTAGGTATTATATACAGGATACTATGTGGCTAGTGTAATATCTGATGTCTGCAGTCAGTATATCATACACCAGGCACATTTTCCCCTATTCACTGGATGTAATATACTGTGTACACAGACATTAGATATTACATACAGGATACTATGTGACTGGTGTAATATCTGATGTCTGTAGTCAGTATATCATACACCAGGCACATTTTCTTCTGTACACTGGATGTAATATACTGTGTGCACAGACATTAGATATTATATACAGGATACTATGTGGCTGGTGTAATATCTGATGTCTGTAGTCACATTATATCATACACCAGTCATGTATTCTCCTATATACTGGATGTAATATACTGTGTGCACAGACATTAGATATTACATACAGGATACTATGTGGCTGGTGTAATATCTGTTGTCTGCAGTCAGTATATCATACACCAGGCACATTTCTCCTGTACACTGGATGTAATATACTGTGTGCACAGACATTAGATATTATATACAGGATACTATGTGACTGGTGTAATATCTGATGTCTGTAGTCAGTATATCATACACCAGGCACATTTCTCCTGTACACTGGATGTAATATACTGTGTGCACAGACATTAGATATTATATACAGGACACTATGTGACTGGTGTAATATCTGTTGTCTGCAGTCAGTATATCATACACCAGGCACATTTTCTCCTGTACACTGGATGTAATATACTGTGTGCACAGACATTAGATATTATATACAGGACACTATGTGACTGGTGTAATATCTGATGTCTGCAGTCAGTATATCATACACCAGGCACATTTCTCCTGTATACTGGATGTAATATACTGTGTGCACAGACATTAGATATTATACACAGGATACTATGTGGCTGGTCTAATATCTGATGTCTGCAGTCAGTATATCATACACCAGGCACATTTTCTCCTGTACACTGGATGTAATATACTGTGTGCACAGACATTAGATATTATATACAGGATACTATGTGGCTGGTGTAATATCTGGTGTCTGCAGTCACAGTATATCATACACCAGGCACATTTTCTCCTGTACACTGGATGTAATATACTGTGTACACAGACATTAGATATTATATACAGGACACTATGTGACTGGTGTAATATCTGATGTCTGTAGTCATAGTATATAATACACCAGGCACATTTTCTCCTGTACACTGGATGTAATATACTGTGAGCTCAGACATTAGATATTATATACAGGATACTATGTGGCTGGTGTAATATCTGATGTCTGTAGTCAGTATATCATACACCAGGCACATTTTCTCCTGTACCCTGGATGTAATATACTGTGTGTACAGACATTAGATATTATATACAGGATACTATGTGGCTGGTGTAATATCTGATGTCTGCAGTCAGTAAATCATACACCAGGCACATTTTCTCCTGTACACTGGATGTAATATACTGTGTGCACAGACATTAGATATTGCATACAGGATACTATGTGACTGGTGTAATATCTGATGTCTGTAGTCAGTATATCATGCACCAGGCACATTTCTCCTGTACACTGGATGTAATATACTGTGTGCACAGACATTATATATTATATACAGGATACTATGTGGCTGGTGTAATATCTGATGTCTGTAGTCACAGTATATCATACACCAGGTACATTTTCTCCTGTACACTGGATGTAATATACTGTGTGCACAGACATTAGATATTATATACAGGATACTATGTGGCTGGTGTAATATCTGATGTCTGCAGTCAGTATATCATACACCAGTCATGTATTCTGCTATATACTGGATGTAATATATTGTGTGCACAGACATTAGTTATTATATACAGGATACTATGTGGCTGGTGTAATATCTGATGTCTGTAGTCAGTATATCATACACCAGGCACATTTTCTCCTGTACACTGGATGTAATATACTGTGTGCACAGATATTAGATATTAAATACAGGATACTATGTGGCTGGTGTAATATCTGATGTCTGTAGTCAATATATCATACACCAGTCATGTATTCTCCAATATACTGGATGTAACATACTGTATGCACAGATATTAGATATTAAATACAGGATACTATGTGGCTGGTGTAATATCTGATGTCTGTAGTCAAAGTATATCATACACCAGTCATGTATTCTCCAATATACTGGATGTAATATACTGTGTGCACAGACTTTAAATATTATATACAGGATACTATGTGACTGGTGTAATATCTGATGTCTGTAGTCAGTATATCATACAACAGGCACATTTTCTCCTGTACACTGGATGTAATATACTGTGTGCACAGCTATTAGATATTATATACAGGATACTACGTGGCTGGTGTAATATGTGATGTCTCCAGTCAGTATATCATACACAAGTCATGAATTCTCCTATATACTGGACTTAATATACTGTGTGCACAGACATTAGATATTATATACAGGATACTATGTGGGTGGTGTAATATCTGATGTCTGCAGTCAGTATATCATACACCAGTCATGTATTCTGCTATATACTGGATGTAATATATTGTGTGCACAGACATTAGATATTATATACAGGATACTATGTGGCTGGTGTAATATCTGATGTCTGTAGTCAGTATATCATACACCAAGCACATTTTCGCCTGTATACTGGATGTAATATACTGTGTGCACATACATTAGATATTATATACAGGATATTATGTGGCTGGTGTAATATCTGATGTCTGCAGTCAGTATATCATACACCAGGCACATTTTCTCCTGTACACTGGATGTAATATACTGTATGCACAGACATTAGATGTTATATACAGGATACTATGTGACTGGTGTAATATCTGTTGTCTGCAGTCAGTATATCATACACCAGTCATGTATTCTCCTATACACTGGATGTAATATGCTGTGTGCACAGACATTAGATGTTATATACAGGATACTATGTGACTGGTGTAATATCTGATGTCTGCAGTCAGTATATCATACACCAGGCACATTTCTCCTGTATACTGGTATACTGGATGTAATATACTGTGTGCACAGACATTAGATATTATACACAGGATACTATGTGGCTGGTCTAATATCTGATGTCTGCAGTCAGTATATCATACACCAGGCACATTTTCTCCTGTACACTGGATGTAATATACTGTGTGCACAGACATTAGATATTATATACAGGATACTATGTGGCTGGTGTAATATCTGGTGTCTGCAGTCACAGTATATCATACACCAGGCACATTTTCTCCTGTACACTGGATGTAATATACTGTGTACACAGACATTAGATATTATATACAGGACACTATGTGACTGGTGTAATATCTGATGTCTGTAGTCATAGTATATAATACACCAGGCACATTTTCTCCTGTACACTGGATGTAATATACTGTGAGCTCAGACATTAGATATTATATACAGGATACTATGTGGCTGGTGTAATATCTGATGTCTGTAGTCAGTATATCATACACCAGGCACATTTTCTCCTGTACCCTGGATGTAATATACTGTGTGTACAGACATTAGATATTATATACAGGATACTATGTGGCTGGTGTAATATCTGATGTCTGCAGTCAGTAAATCATACACCAGGCACATTTTCTCCTGTACACTGGATGTAATATACTGTGTGCACAGACATTAGATATTGCATACAGGATACTATGTGACTGGTGTAATATCTGATGTCTGTAGTCAGTATATCATGCACCAGGCACATTTCTCCTGTACACTGGATGTAATATACTGTGTGCACAGACATTATATATTATATACAGGATACTATGTGGCTGGTGTAATATCTGATGTCTGTAGTCACAGTATATCATACACCAGGTACATTTTCTCCTGTACACTGGATGTAATATACTGTGTGCACAGACATTAGATATTATATACAGGATACTATGTGGCTGGTGTAATATCTGATGTCTGCAGTCAGTATATCATACACCAGTCATGTATTCTGCTATATACTGGATGTAATATATTGTGTGCACAGACATTAGTTATTATATACAGGATACTATGTGGCTGGTGTAATATCTGATGTCTGTAGTCAGTATATCATACACCAGGCACATTTTCTCCTGTACACTGGATGTAACATACAGTGTGCACAGATATTAGATATTAAATACAGGATACTATGTGGCTGGTGTAATATCTGATGTCTGTAGTCAATATATCATACACCAGTCATGTATTCTCCAATATACTGGATGTAACATACTGTATGCACAGATATTAGATATTAAATACAGGATACTATGTGGCTGGTGTAATATCTGATGTCTGTAGTCAAAGTATATCATACACCAGTCATGTATTCTCCAATATACTGGATGTAATATACTGTGTGCACAGACTTTAAATATTATATACAGGATACTATGTGACTGGTGTAATATCTGATGTCTGTAGTCAGTATATCATACAACAGGCACATTTTCTCCTGTACACTGGATGTAATATACTGTGTGCACAGCTATTAGATATTATATACAGGATACTACGTGGCTGGTGTAATATGTGATGTCTCCAGTCAGTATATCATACACAAGTCATGAATTCTCCTATATACTGGACTTAATATACTGTGTGCACAGACATTAGATATTATATACAGGATACTATGTGGGTGGTGTAATATCTGATGTCTGCAGTCAGTATATCATACACCAGTCATGTATTCTGCTATATACTGGATGTAATATATTGTGTGCACAGACATTAGATATTATATACAGGATACTATGTGGCTGGTGTAATATCTGATGTCTGTAGTCAGTATATCATACACCAAGCACATTTTCTCCTGTATACTGGATGTAATATACTGTGTGCACATACATTAGATATTATATACAGGATATTATGTGGCTGGTGTAATATCTGATGTCTGCAGTCAGTATATCATACACCAGGCACATTTTCTCCTGTACACTGGATGTAATATACTGTATGCACAGACATTAGATGTTATATACAGGATACTATGTGACTGGTGTAATATCTGTTGTCTGCAGTCAGTATATCATACACCAGTCATGTATTCTCCTATACACTGGATGTAATATGCTGTGTGCACAGACATTAGATGTTATATACAGGATACTATGTGACTGGTGTAATATCTGTTGTCTGCAGTCAGTATATCATACACCAGGCACATTTTCTCCTGTATACTGGATGTAATATACTGTGTGCACATACATTAGATATTATATACAGGATATTATGTGGCTGGTGTAATATCTGATGTCTGCAGTCAGTATATCATACACCAGGCACATTTTCTCCTGTACACTGGATGTAATATACTGTGTGCACAGACATTAGATGTTATATACAGGATACTATGTGACTGGTGTAATATCTGATGTCTGTAGTCAGTATATCATACACCAGGCACATTTTCTCCTATACACTGGATGTAATATACTGTGTGTACAGACATTAGATATTATATACAGGATACTATGTGGCTGGTGTAATATCTGATGTCTGCAGTCACAGTATATCATAAACCAGGCACATTTTCTCCAGTACACTGGATGTAATATACTGTGTGCACAGACATTAGATATTATATACAGGATACTATGTGGCTGGTGTAATATCTGATGTCTGCAGTCAGTATATCATACACCAGGCACATTTCTCCTGTATACTGGATGTAATATACTGTGTGCACAGACATTAGATATTATACACAGGATACTATGTGGCTGGTCTAATATCTGATGTCTGCAGTCAGTATATCATACACCAGTCAAGTATTCTCCTATATACTAGATGTAATATACTATGTGCACAGACATTAGATATTATATACAGGATACTATGTGGCTGGTGTAATATCTGATGTCTGCAGTCAGTATATCATACACCAGTCATGTATTCTGCTATATACTGGATGTAATATATTGTGTGCACAGACATTAGATATTATATACAGGATACTATGTGGCTGGTGTAATATCTGATGTCTGTAGTCAGTATATCATACACCAGGCACATTTTCTCCTGTACACTGGATGTAACATACAGTGTGCACAGATATTAGATATTAAATACAGGATACTATGTGGCTGGTGTAATATCTGATGTCTGTAGTCAATTATATCATACACCAGTCATGTATTCTCCAATATACTGGATGTAACATACTGTATGCACAGATATTAGATATTAAATACAGGATACTATGTGGCTGGTGTAATATCTGATGTCTGTAGTCAAAGTATATCATACACCAGTTTTGTATTCTCCAATATACTGGATGTAATATACTGTGTGCACAGACTTTAAATATTATATACAGGATACTATGTGACTGGTGTAATATCTGATGTCTGTAGTCAGTATATCATACACCAGGCACATTTTCTCCTGTACACTGGATGTAATATACTGTGTGCACAGCTATTAGATATTATCTACAGGATACTACGTGGCTGGTGTAATATGTGATGTCTCCAGTCAGTATATCATACACAAGTCATGAATTCTCCTATATACTGGACTTAATATACTGTGTGCACAGACATTAGATATTATATACAGGATACTATGTGGGTGGTGTAATATCTGATGTCTGTAGTCAGTATATCATACACCAGTCATGTATTCTGCTATATACTGGAGGTAATATATTGTGTGCACAGACATTAGATATTATATACAGGATACTATGTGGCTGGTGTAATATCTGATGTCTGTAGTCAGTATATCATACACCAGGCACATTTTCTCCTGTATACTGGATGTAATATACTGTGTGCACATACATTAGATATTATATACAGGATATTATGTGGCTGGTGTAATATCTGATGTCTGCAGTCAGTATATCATACACCAGGCACATTTTCTCCTGTACACTGGATGTAATATACTGTGTGCACAGACATTAGATGTTATATACAGGATACTATGTGACTGGTGTAATATCTGATGTCTGTAGTCAGTATATCATACACCAGGCACATTTTCTCCTGTATACTGGATGTAATATACTGTGTGCACATACATTAGATATTATATACAGGATACTATGTGGCTGGTGTAATATCTGATGTCTGCAGTCAGTATATCATACACCAGGCACATTTTCTCCTGTACACTGGATGTAATATACTGTGTGCACAGACATTAGATATTATATACAGGATACTATGTGACTGGTGTAATATCTGATGTCTGTAGTCACAGTATATCATACACCAGTCATGTATTCTCCTATATACTGGATGTAATATACTGTGTGCACAGACATTAGATATTACATACAGAATACTATGTGACTGGTGTAATATCTGATGTCTGCAGTCACAGTATATCATAAACCAGGCACATTTTCTCCAGTACACTGGATGTAATATACTGTGTGCACAGACATTAGATATTATATACAGGATACTATGTGGCTGGTGTAATATGTGATGTCTGTAGTCACAGTATATCATACACCAGGCACATTTTCTCCTATACACTGGATGTAATATACTGTGTGTACAGACATTAGATATTATATACAGGATACTATGGGGCTGGTGTAATATCTGATGTCTCCAGTTAGTATATCATGCACCAGGCACATTTTCTCCTGTATACTGGATGTAATATACTGAGTGCACAGACATTAGATATTATATACAGGATACTATGTGGCTGGTGTAATATCTGATGTCTGCAGTCACAGTATATCATAAACCAGGCACATTTTCTCCAGTACACTGGATGTAATATACTGTGTGCACAGACATTAGATATTATATACAGGATACTATGTGGCTGGTGTAATATCTGATGTCTGCAGTCAGTATATCATACACCAGGCACATTTTCTCCTGTATACTGGATGTAATATACTGTGTGCACAGACATTAGATATTATATACAGGATACTATGTGGCTGGTGTAATATCTGATGTCTGCAGTCAGTATATCATACACCAGTCATGTATTCTCCTATATACTAGATGTAATATACTATGTGCACAGACATTAGATATTATATACAGGATACTATGTGGCTGGTGTAATATCTGATGTCTGCAGTCAGTATATCATACACCAGGCACATTTCTCCTGTACTCTGGATGTAATATACTGTGTGCACAGACATTACATATTATATACAGGATACTATGTGGCTGGTTTAATATCTGATGTCTATGGTCAGTATATCATACACCAGGCACATTTTCTCCTGTATACTCGATGTTATATACTGTGTGCACAGACATTAGATATTATATACAGGATACTATGTGGCTGGTGTAATATCTGATGTCTGTAGTCACAGTTTATCATACACCAGGCACATTTTCTCCTGTACACTGGATGTAATATACTGTGTGCACAGACATTAGATATTATATACAGGATACTATGTGGCTGGTGTAATATCTGATGTCTGCAGTCAGTATATCATACACCAGACACATTTTCTCTTGTATATTGGATGTAATATACTGTGTGCACAGACATTAGATATTATATACAGGATACTATGTGGCTGGTGTAATATCTGATGTCTGTAGTCAATATATCATACACCAGGCACATTTTCTCCTGTACACTGGATGTAATATACTGTGTGCACAGACATTAGATATTATATACAGGATACTATGTGGCTGGTGTAATATCTGATGTCTGCAGTCAGTATATCATACACCAGGCACATTTTCTCCTGTACACTGGATGTAATATACTGTGTGCACAGACATTAGATATTATATACTGGATACTATGTGACTGGTGTAATGTCTGATGTCTGTAGTCAGTATATCATACACCAGTAATGTATTCTCCTATATACTGGATGTAATATACTGTGTGCACAGACATTAGATATTACATACAGGATATTATGTGGCTGGTGTAATTTCTGATGTCTGTAGTCAGTATATCATACACCAGGCACATTTTCTCCTATATACTGGATGTAATATAATATGTGCACAGACATTAGATATTATATACAGGATACTATGCGGCTGGTGTAATATCTGATATCTGCAGTCAGTATATCATACACCAGGCACATTTTCTCCTGTACACTGGATGTAATATACTGTGTGCACAGACATTAGATATTATATACATGATACTATGTGGTTGGTGTAATATCTGATGTCTGTAGTCACAGTATATCATACACCAGGCACATTTTCTCCTGTATACTGGACGTAATATACTGTGTGCACAGCCATTGGATATTATATACAGGATACTATGTGGCTGGTGTAGTATCTGATGTCTGTAGTCACAGTATATCATACATCAGTCATGTATTCTCCTATATACTGGATGTAATATACTGTGTGCACAAACATTAGATATTATATACAGGATACTATGTGGCTGGTGTAGTATCTGATGTCTGTATTCAGTATATCATACACCAGGCACATTTTCTCCTGTACACTGGATGTAATATACTGTGTTCACAGATATTAGATATTATATACAGGATACTGCGTGACTGGTGTAATATCTGATGTCTGCAGTCAGTATATCATACACCAGACATGTATTCTCCTGTATACTGGATGTAATATACTGTGTGCACAGACATTAGATATTATATACAGGATACTATGTGGCTGGTGTAATATCTGATGTCTGTAGTCAGTATATCATACACCAGGCACATTTTCTCCTGTACACTGGATGTAATATACTGTGTTCACAGATATTAGATATTATATACAGGATACTGCGTGACTGGTGTAATATCTGATGTCTGCAGTCAGTATATCATACACCAGACATGTATTCTCCTGTATACTGGATGTAATATACTGTGGGCACAGACATTAGATATTATATTCAGGATACTATGTGGCTGGTGTAATATCTGATGTCTGTAGTCAGTATATCATACACCAGGCACATTTTCTCTTGTACACTGGATGTAATATACTGTGTGCACAGACATTAGATATTATATACAGGATACTATGTGGCTGGTGTAATATCTGATGTCTGCAGTCAGTATATCATACACCAGTCATGTATTCTCCTGTACACTGGATGTAATATACTGTGTGCACAGACATTAGATATTATATACAGGATACTATGTGGCTGGTGTAATATCTGATGTCTGTAGTCAGTATATCATACACCAGGCACATTTTCTCCTATACACTGGATGTAATATACTGTGTGCACAGACATTAGATATTATATACAGGATACTATGTGACTGGTGTAATATCTGATGTCTGTAGTCAGTATATCATACACCAGGTACATTTTCTCCTGTACACTGGATGTAATATACTGTGTGCACAGACATTAGATATTATATACAGGATACTATGTGACTGGTGTAATATCTGATGTCTGCAGTCAGTATATCATACACCAGTCATGTATTCTCCTATATACTGGATGTAATATACTGTGTGCACAGACATTAGATATTATATACAGGATACTATATACTGGATGTAATATACTATGTGCACAGACATTAGATATTATATACAGGATACTATGTGGCTGGTGTAATATCTGATGTCTGTAGTCACAGTATATCATACACCAGTCACATATTCTCCTATATACTGGATGTAATATAATGTGTGCACAGACATTAGATATTATATATAGGATACTACAGTCATGGCCAAAAGTTTTGAGAATGACACCAAAATTATATTTTCACATCATCTGCTGGCCTCTGGTTTTTATTAGTGTTTGTCTGATGTTTATATCACATACAGAAATATAATTGCAATCATATTATGAGTACCAATAGGTTATATTGACAGTTAGAATGAGTTAATGCAGCAAGTCAATATTTGCAGTGTTGCCCCTTCTTCTTCAAGACCTCTGTAATTCTCCCTGGCATGCTCTCAATCAACTTTTGGACCAAATCCTGACTGATAGCAGTCCATTCTTGCATAATTAATGCTTGCATTTTGCCAGAATTTGTTGGTTTTTGTTTGTCCACCCGTCTCTTGATGATTGACCACAAGTTCTCAATGAGATTAAAATCTGGGGAGTTTCCAGGCCATGGACCCTAAATCTCTATGTTTTGTTCCATGAGCCATTTAGTTATCACCTTTGCTTTATGGCAAGGTGCTCCATCATGCTGGAAAAAGCATTTTTGGGCACCAAACTGCTCTTGGACGGTTGGGAGAAGTTGCTCTTGGAGGACATTCTGGTACCATTCTTTATTCATGGCTGTGTTTTTAGGCAAGACTGTGAGTAAGCCGATTCCCTTGGCTGAGAAGCAACCCCACACATGAATGGTTTCAGGATGCTTTACAGTTGGCATGAGACAAGACTGGTGGTAGCGCTCACCTCTTCTTCTCCGAATAAGCTGTTTTCCAGATGTCCCAAACAATCGAAAAGGGGATTCATCAGAGAAAATGACTTTGCCCCAGTCCTCAGCAGTCCACTCCCTGTACCTTTTGCAGAATATCAGTCGGTCCCTGATGTTTTTTCTGGAGAGAAGTGGCTTCTTTGCTGCCCTCCTTGAAACCAGCCCTTGCTCAAAGAGTCTCCGCCTCACAGTGCGTGTAGAAGCACTCACACCAGCCTGCTGCCATTCCTGAGCAAGCTCGGCACTGCTGGTAGTCCGATCCACCAGCTACAACAGTTTTAAGATACGGTCCTGGCGCTTGCTGGTCTTTCTTGGGCGCCCTGGAACCTTTTTGACAACAATGGAAGCTCTCTCCTTGATGTTCTTGATGATGCGATAGATTGTTGACTGAGGTGCAATCTTTGTAGCTGCGATACTCTTCCCTGTTAGGCCATTTTTGTGCAGTGCAATGATGGCTGCACGTGTTTCTTTAGAGATAACCATGGTTAACTGAAGAGAAACAATGATACCAAGAACCAGCCTCCTTTTAAAGTGTCCAGTGATGTCATTCTTACTTAATCATGACTGATTGATCGCCAGCCCTGTCCTCATCAACACCCACACCTGTGTTAATGGATCAATCACTAAAACAATGTTAGCTGCTCCTTTTAAGGCAGGACTGCAATGATGTTGAAATGTGTTTTGGGGGTTAAAGTTCATTTTCTGGGCAAATATTGACTTTGCAAGTACAGTAATTGCTGTTAAGCTGATCACTCTTTGACATTCAGGAGTACATGCAAATTGCCATTACAAAAAATGAAGCAGTAAACTTTGGAAAAATTACTATTTGTCTCATTCTCAATACTTTTGGCCATGACTGTATGTGGCTGGTGTAATATCTGATGTCGGTAGTCTCAGTATATCATATACCAGGCACATTTCTCCTGTACACTGGATGTAATATACTGTGTGCACAGACATTAGATATTATATACAGGATACTATGTGGCTTCTGTAATATCTGATGTCTGTAGTCACAGTATATCATACACCCGGCACATTTTCTCCTGTATACTGAATATAATATACTGTGTGCACAGACATTAGATATTATATACAGGATATTATGTGGCTGGTGTAATATCTGATGTCTGCAGTCAGTATATCATACACCAGGCACATTTCTCCTATATACTGGATGTAATATACTGTGTGCACAGACATTAGATATTATATACAGGATACTATGTGACTGGTGTAATATCTGATGTCTGTAGTCATAGTATATCATACACCAGGCACATTTTCTCCTGTACACTGGATGTAATATACTGTGTGCACAGACATTAGATATTACATACAGGATACTATGTGGCTGATGTAATATCTGATGTCTGTAGTCAGTATATCATACACCAGTCATATATTTTATATACTGGATGTAATATACTGTGTGCACAGACATTAGATATTATATACAGGATACTATGTGGCTGGTGTAATATCTGATGTCTGCAGTCAGTATATCATACACCAGGCACATTTCTCCTATATACTGGATGTAATATACTGTGTGCACAGACATTAGATATTATACACAGGATACTATGTGACTGGTGTAATATCTGATGTCTGTAGTCATAGTATATCATACACCAGGCACATTTTCTCCTGTACACTGGATGTAATATACTGTGTGCACAGACATTAGATATTACATACAGGATACTATGTGGCTGATGTAATATCTGATGTCTGTAGTCAGTATATCATACACCAGTCATATATTCTATATACTGGATGTAATATACTGTGTGCACAGACATTAGATATTATATACAGGATACTATGTGGCTGGTGTAATATCTGATGTCTGCAGTCACAGTATATCATACACCAGGCACATTTTCTCCTGTACACTAGATGTAATATACAGTCATGGCCAAAAGTATTGAGAATGAGACAAATAGCAATTTTTCCAAAGTTTACTGCTTCATTTTTTGTAATGGCAATTTGCATATACTCCTGAATGTCAAAGAGTGATCAGCTTAACAGCAATTACTGTACTTGCAAAGTCAATATTTGCCCAGAAAATGAACTTTAACCCCCAAAACACATTTCAACATCATTGCGGTCCTGCCTTAAAAGGAGCAGCTTACATCGTTTTAGTGATTGATGCTTAACACAGGTGTGGGTGTTGATGAGGACAGGGCTGGCGATCAATCAGTCATGATTAAGTAAGAATGACATCACTGGACACTTTAAAAGGAGGCTGGTTCTTGGTATCATTGTTTCTCTTCAGTTAACCATGGTTATCTCTAAAGAAACATGTGCAGCCATCATTGCACTGCACAAAAATGACCTAACAGGGAAGAGTATCGCAGCTACAAAGATTGCACCTCAGTCAACAATCTATCGCATCATCAAGAACTTCAAGGAGAGAGCTTCCATTGTTGTCAAAAAGGCTCCAGGGCGCCCAAGAAAGACCAGCAAGCGCCAGGACCGTATCTTAAAACTATTTCAGCTGCAGGATCGGACTACCAGCAGTGCCGAGCTTGCTCAGGAATGGCAGCAGGCTGGTGTGAGTGCTTCTGCACGCACTGTGAGGCGGAGACTCTTTGAGCAAGGGCTGGTTTCAAGGAGGGCAGCAAAGAAGCCACTTCTCTCCAGAAAAAACATCAGGGACCGACTGATATTCTGCAAAAGGTACAGGGAGTGGACTGCTGAGGACTGGGGCAAAGTCATTTTCTCTGATGAATCCCCTTTTCGATTGTTTGGGACATCTGGAAAACAGCTTATTCGGAGAAGAAGAGGTGAGCGCTACCACCAGTCTTGTCTCATGCCAACTGTAAAGCATCCTGAAACCATTCATGTGTGGGGTTGCTTCTCAGCCAAGGTAATCGGCTCACTCACAGTCTTGCCTAAAAACACAGCCATGAATAAAGAATGGTACCAGAATGTCCTCCAAGAGCAACTTCTCCCAACCGTCCAAGAGCAGTTTGGCGCCCAAAAATGCCTTTTCCAGCATGATGGAGCACCTTGCCATAAAGCAAAGGTGATAACAAAATGGCTCATGGAACAAAACATAGAGATTTTGGGTCCATGGCCTGGAAACTCCCCAGATCTTAATCCCATTGAGAACTTGTGGTCAATCATCAAGAGACGGGTGGACAAACAAAAACCAACAAATTTTGGCAAAATGCAAGCATTGATTATGCAAGAATGGACTGCTATCAGTCAGGATTTGGTCCAAAAGTTGATTGAGAGCATGCCAGGGAGAATTACAGAGGTCTTGAAGAAGAAGGGGCAACACTGCAAATATTGACTTGCTGCATTAACTCATTCTAACTGTCAATATAACCTATTGGTACTCATAATATGATTGCAATTATATTTCTGTATGTGATATAAACATCAGACAAACACTAATAAAAACCAGAGGCCAGCAGATCATGTGAAAATATAATTTTGGTGTCATTCTCAAAACTTTTGGCCATGACTGTACTGTGTGCACAGACATTAGATATTACATACAGGATACTATGTGGCTGGTGTAATATCTGATGTCTGTAGTCACAGTATATCATACACCAGGCTCATTTTCTCCTGTACACTGGATGTAATATACTGTGTGCACAGACATTAGATATTATATACAGGATACTATGTGGCTGGTGTAATATCTGATGACTGTAGTCACAGTATATCATACACCAGGCACATTTTCTCCTATATACTGGATGTAATATACTGTGTGCACAGACATTAGATATTACATACAGGATACTATGTGGCTGGTGTAATATCTGATGTCTGTAGTCAGTATATCATACACCAGTCACATATTCTCCTATATACTGGATGTAATATACTGTGTGCACAGACATTAGATATTACATACAGGATACTATGTGACTGGTGTAATATCTGATGTCTGCAGTCAGTATATCATATGTGGCACCCCAGGGGTCTGGTTTTCCACAGTAATGTAATGTTATGTCTGAGAGCGGGTGGGAGGTCCTTTGGTCAGGGATCCTGTGCATGCCACACCTCCTGCCCAGTCTTGGGAGGGGAAGGACTTCCCCTATATAAACCTGGGGCTGAGGCAGGGTAGAGAGTTCAGAGAGGAGAAGACAGGGAGCAGAGCTGCTCTATGGGCTCTGCTCCACAGGCAGGCCCTGTCCTGGGGCCTGAGCCTGGAGAAAGAAGACAGAACAAGAGTAGAGAAGAGAAGCAGCATAGCAAGAAACATCAGGAGCTCTGTGGGGAGCAGTGTTACAACGAGTCAGGGGCTGGCAGCTGCAGAGCTCGCCCTGACTGAGAAGATTTCTTACCGGACCCGGAGTCCGAGGCTGTGGGGACTAACTCCTACCCAGCAGCAGAAACCGTCCGGCAGAGGATTTCAGGTCCTCTGGCCCAGAAGCCCGAAGGCACGGTCACACGCGTGGGACCAGCACCGCCATCGTGGAGCGGAAGCCATTAGAAGGCCCCGAGTCACCGGCCATACGGGTGAGCACCACACGGTACACTCAGGGACGTGGGCTACTTATTCCCGCCTCTAGCAAGGTAGCCAGAAGAGTACAGTTAGTTGGGAAGGCCTACAACTCCGCCTGGCCAGGGGAGATCCCATCTGCTCAAGGACTGACCAGGCCCCTATCACTAGCAAGTACTCCGGGAGGGTCTATCTTTGTCACCAGTAAAGACCCTGAACTACACCGCACCGTCTCTGAGTGGTTCCTGCTACCCCCATCATCCACGTCGGCTGCCCTGAGGCCATACCCCTCCCGTTGGGGGTTATACCATCCACGCTGCACCATCCTTCCACCGGCCTCAGCGGTCTGCCCTGCAGCGGCAGCTCCATAGCTGCATTCAACGGGTGGCGTAGTCATCAACCATCTACTGCTAGTACTCTGCCACTTAGTTTGACACCCTGGGCACGGACCGGGTCGCTGCCACTCGGAGACTACAACCCCCGTCCGATCCGGCTCCGGGTACCCCCTGAAACACGGCCCAGGGGGCGCGTCAACTTTGGCGTAGTCGGCAGGATATCGTGCCCGCAACCACCGGGTACTGCGTGCCTGAAAAGCAAAGACTGTTCAAACTTACCAGTGGTGAAGATTCCCGCTATCCGTGGAGGTTTCCCGCCATCCGGCGCCATCTTCTACCTTCTTCCCGCCATCCGCGAAGTTTTCCCGCCATCCGGCGCCATCTTCGACCTTCTTCCCGCCATCCGTGGAGTTTTCCCGCCATCTTGAGGACGCCGCGCGGGAAGAAGAGGGGCGTGGACTCCGAAAGCGCGCGAGAACTGAAGCCCCGCCTCACGTCCGGACGTTGCGTAAGGTCCTGGAAGGAGCCCAGCAGACGCCGACGTCACTGGAGCGCGACGGAAGGTCCTCAACCCTGACGATCCACTGCGGAGCCGCGGCCTACGGAACAGGATCATCGCAAGGTAGGCCACGGTCCACTAGGGGGGAGGAGAACACCAGGAACGGACAGCAAGATGGCGAACCGGCAGCAGACTAAGCTGCCCAGCATCGGCAGCGCCCCAGCCGTCGCGGGCCCCGACCAGCACCAGGAGAAGACGCGTGACGCAGGAGCGGTCGCGGGAGCAGGTAAGAGGAGTCTCCCTGTCCCGGACGCTGCCAGCGTCAGCCTGCTCCCGGGCCCCCTGGTGGAGCCGCCGATTCCGGGCGCTGCAGACACCGACCTGCTCCAGCCCCCGCAACAAGCCCTGCGGCCAAGCCCTCCAGCCCTGGGCACTACCACCACCAGCCCGCGCCCAGGCCCAAAGTTGCACCCTCTGACCCCGGGCGTCATCAACGGCGACCCTCTCCATGCCTGGTCGCAAGGCCTGAACTCCCCAGGTGCAAAAGGACTGTATGCCCTCCACGTTAACCAAGGAGGAGCTGCAGTACTACCAATACGAGGAAAGCCAAGAGGACCCGGACGGGTCTGAAGCCTACACACAAGAAGGAGCAGGAGGATGCCGTTACTGAAGTACGGTAAAGTGGAACTGTACATAGTTACCCGTAGGGGTACTTGTGTTGCTAATTAAAATATGGTCCCCGTTGGGACAAGTGTGAACTGTTCCCGTGTGTCCCCTATCCTTAACCAGGCTGAGGACTGTGAGCAGCCATCCCATCTCCCCACAGGCTGAGGACTGTGAGCAGCCAATCCTTATCCCCACTGGCCGAGGACTGAGAGCGGCCATATCTTGTAAATATTATGTGTTTCCAGTTATTTATAGGAGTCCTTGGTGGATTTACCGGGAATCCTTTGTACAGTTAGTGGAGCGTAACCCAGGATGGACTAAAAGACTGTTAAGGACTCGGGGTAGGACAGACCCCTACCTGGTTACGTCTCCCTGTTTTGGTGAAATGGACACCTTGCTTTTCAAAACTGCACCCGGTTGCGGACACGCCGTAACCATCTTATGTGTTTTTCTTATTGTATTGTTATTGTTATACCTTGTTATGTTTTTCTAAAAAAAATATGTTTAGTCCCGGAGTACTAAATTTCACTAGGGGGGAATGTGGCACCCCAGGGGTCTGGTTTTCCACAGTAATGTAATGTTATGTCTGAGAGCGGGTGGGAGGTCCTTTGGTCAGGGATCCTGTGCATGCCACACCTCCTGCCCAGTCTTGGGAGGGGAAGGACTTCCCCTATATAAACCTGGGGCTGAGGCAGGGTAGAGAGTTCAGAGAGGAGAAGACAGGGAGCAGAGCTGCTCTATGGGCTCTGCTCCACAGGCAGGCCCTGTCCTGGGGCCTGAGCCTGGAGAAAGAAGACAGAACAAGAGTAGAGAAGAGAAGCAGCATAGCAAGAAACATCAGGAGCTCTGTGGGGAGCAGTGTTACAACGAGTCAGGGGCTGGCAGCTGCAGAGCTCGCCCTGACTGAGAAGATTTCTTACCGGACCCGGAGTCCGAGGCTGTGGGGACTAACTCCTACCCAGCAGCAGAAACCGTCCGGCAGAGGATTTCAGGTCCTCTGGCCCAGAAGCCCGAAGGCACGGTCACACGCGTGGGACCAGCACCGCCATCGTGGAGCGGAAGCCATTAGAAGGCCCCGAGTCACCGGCCATACGGGTGAGCACCACACGGTACACTCAGGGACGTGGGCTACTTATTCCCGCCTCTAGCAAGGTAGCCAGAAGAGTACAGTTAGTTGGGAAGGCCTACAACTCCGCCTGGCCAGGGGAGATCCCATCTGCTCAAGGACTGACCAGGCCCCTATCACTAGCAAGTACTCCGGGAGGGTCTATCTTTGTCACCAGTAAAGACCCTGAACTACACCGCACCGTCTCTGAGTGGTTCCTGCTACCCCCATCATCCACGTCGGCTGCCCTGAGGCCATACCCCTCCCGTTGGGGGTTATACCATCCACGCTGCACCATCCTTCCACCGGCCTCAGCGGTCTGCCCTGCAGCGGCAGCTCCATAGCTGCATTCAACGGGTGGCGTAGTCATCAACCATCTACTGCTAGTACTCTGCCACTTAGTTTGACACCCTGGGCACGGACCGGGTCGCCGCCACTCGGAGACTACAACCCCCGTCCGATCCGGCTCCGGGTACCCCCTGAAACACGGCCCAGGGGGCGCGTCACATACACCAGTCATGTATTCTCCTATATACTGGATGTAATATACTGTGTGCACAGACATTATATATTACATACAGGATACTATGTGACTGGTGTAATTTCTGATGTCTGCAGTCACAGTATATCATACACCAGGCACATTTTCTCCTGTACACTAGATGTAATATACTGTGTGCACAGACATTAGATATTACATACAGGATACTATGTGGCTGGTGTAATATCTGATGTCTGTAGTCACAGTATATCATACACCAGGCTCATTTTCTCCTGTACACTGGATGTAATATACTGTGTGCACAGACATTAGATATTATATACAGGATACTATGTGGCTGGTGTAATATCTGATGACTGTAGTCACAGTATATCATACACCAGGCACATTTTCTCCTATATACTGGATGTAATATACTGTGTGCACAGACATTAGATATTACATACAGGATACTATGTGGCTGGTGTAATATCTGATGTCTGTAGTCAGTATATCATACACCAGTCACATATTCTCCTATATACTGGATGTAATATACTGTGTGCACAGACATTAGTATCCTGTATATAATATCTATGTGACTGGTGTAATATCTGATGTCTGCAGTCAGTATATCATACACCAGTCATGTATTCTCCTGTACACTGGATGTAATATACTGTGTGCACAGACATTAGATATTATAGACAGGATACTATGTGACTGGTGTAATATCTGATGTCTGCAGTCAGTATATCATACACCAGTCATGTATTCTCCTGTACACTGGATGTAATATACTGTGTGCACAGACATTAGATATTATATACAGGATACTATGTGGCTGATGTAATATGTGATGTCTGTAGTCAGTATATCATACACCAGTCATGTATTCTCCTGTACACTGGATGTAATATACTGTGTGTACAGACATTAGATATTATATACAGGATACTATGTGACTGGTGTAATATCTGATGTCTGTAGTTAGTATATCATACACCAGGCACATTTTCTCCTGTACACTGGATGTAATATACTGTGTGCACAGACATTAGATATTATATACAGGATACTATATACTGGATGTAATATAATGTGTGCACAGACATTAGATATTATATACAGGATACTATGTGGCTGGTGTAATATCTGATGTCTGCAGTCAGTATATCATACACCAGGCACATTTTCTCCTGTATACTGAATATAATATACTGTGTGCACAGACATCTGATGTTCTATACAGATGATATGTCACTGATATGTCATACACCAGTCACATATTATCCTTTATCTATGTTTCTTAATGTAACCAGAAGTACTACACAGAAAGGATATAACTGTATATCAATTATATTCTGCTTTAAAGAATCCTCCCATTAACCCCCTCTAATTCTGTGTAGATGTTAGAGCAGTGTGTCAGGCTATGTGCCCACGATGCAGAAATGCTGCGGATTTTTCCTGAGCGTTTCTGCATCTCCCTGGCAGAGAAAACACATGCGGATTGTACATGCGGATTGTACATGCGGATTGTACATGCGGATTGTACATGTGGATTGTACATGCGGATTGTACATGCGGATTGTACATGCGGATTGTACATGCGGATTGTACATGCGGATTGTACATGTGGATTGTACACGCTTATTGTACATGCGGATTGTACATGCGGTTTGTACATGAGGATTGTACATGAGGATTGTACATGTGGATTGTACACGCTTATTGTACATGCGGATTGTACATGCGGATTGTACATGTGGATTGTACACGCTTATTGTACATGAGGATTGTACATGAGGATTGTACATGTGGATTGTACATGCGGATTGTACATGCAGATTGTACATGCGGATTGAACATGCGGATGTGAAGCGTTCTTCACATGCATTTCTGCATGCGGGTTGTCAAGCGCTTTCCAAGCGATTTTAGCATCACTTGGAAAGTGCTTGACAACTTGGTCACACTATATAAATCCATGCAACCATTGCTTTATATAGTGTGACCGAAGAATGGTAAAAAATAAATATATACTTACCTTGTGATGGTCCCCGGAGTTATCATTGGGGAACATGGCAGACCTTCTACCAAGCGTTTTTTAAGCGTTACTGCAGTGGAATTGCCGCTGCGGAAACGCTTAAAAAACGCATCGTGGGCACACAGCCTTAATATACTTACCTCGTGCTGTCTTCTCCATTATCCAGCATCGCTCTGCTTCTCCTCTGAGTGACGTCATCAGCAGTGGCGTACCGCCAATGGCGGCAGACCACGCGACTGCTATGGGGCCCGTGAGCCGGGGGGTCCCATAGCAGTCCAGGGGTGGACATACCGCCGCCGGTGCAGCTGCGCTGGGTCTCCACCATGCAGCTGCACCAAGGGGCCCGCAAGATGCAGCTGCTCCCTGAATGCGGCGGGCAGGGAGCGGTCCCTGCAGCTCCGCTGCTGTCAGGAGGAGAATAGCAGCGGAGCTGGAGGGTTCGTCCTCTGCTTCCTCCCTTACCCAGATGCGCGCACCTTGATGACGTCATCATGCAGCGCGTGCCTGGGTCAGGAAGAAAGCTGCCGGCAACCAGGAGGATGCTGCTGCTGGGGAGCGAGCTGAGGTAAGTTGTTGGGATTTTTTTTGTTTTTTTTTACTGAAATGCTGGGGAGGGGAGGTGGGGGGAGAGCAATGGTGGGATGGTGGGGCTGGGGAGAGGAATGATGGGGCTGGGAAGAGCAATAATGGGGCTGATGGGACTGGGGAGAGAAATATTGGGGCTGGGGAGAGGGCTGATGGGGCTGGAGAGAGGAATAATGGGGTTGATGGGGCTGGGGAGAGCAATAATGGGGTTGATGGGGCTGGGGAGAGGAATAATGGGGTTGATGGGGCTGGGGAGAGCAATAATGGGGCTGATGGGGCTGGGGAGAGGAGTGATGGGGCTTGGAATAGGAATAATGGGACTAATGGGGCTGGGAAGAGCAATAATGGGGCTGGGGAGAGGAATGATGGGGTTGATCGGGCTGGGGAGAGGAATAATGGGATGGTGGGGCTAGGGAGAGCAATGTTGGGGCTGGGGAGAGGAATGATGGGGCTGGGGAGAGCAATGATGGGATGGTGGGGCTGGGGTGAGCAATAATGGGGCTGATGGGGCTGGGGAGAGGAATAATGGAGTTGATGGGGCTGGGGAGAGGAATGATGGGATGATGGGGCTAGGGAGAGCAATGATGGGGCTGGGGAGAGGAATGATGGGGCTGGGGAGAGGAATGATGGGATGATGGGGCTATGGAGAGCAATGATGGGGCTGGGGAGAGGAATGATGGGGCTGGGAAGAGCAATAATGGGGCTGATGGGGCTGGGGAGGGGAATGATGGGGCTGGGAAGAGCAATCATGGGGCTGATAGGGCTGGGGAGAGCAATGATGGGGATGGTGGGGAAGGGGAGAGCAATGACGTGTTGCTGGGAGAGAGCAATGATGGGGGTGCTGGGACAAAGCAATTGTGGGGGGCTGGGAGAGCAATTATGTGGGGCTGGGAGAGAGCAATGATGGGGGTGCTGAGAGGAAATGATGGGGGTGCTGGGAGAGCGCAATGATGGGGGTGCTGGGAGAGAGCAATGATGGGAGGGCGGGGAGAGAGCATTGATGGAGGTGCTGGGACAGAGCAATGATGGGTGTGCTGGGACAGAGCAATGATGGGGGCTGGGAGAGAGCAATGATGGGGGTGGTGGGACAGAGCAATGATGCAGGTGCTGAGAGAGCAATGATGGGGGTGCTGGGAGAGAGCAATGATGGGGGTGCTGGAAGAGAGCAACGATCAGGGTGCTGGGACAGAGCAATGACGGAGGTGCAGGGACAGAGCAATGACAGGGGTGCTGGGAGAGAGTAATGATGGGGGTGCTGAGAGAGAGCAATGATGGAGGTGGTGGGAGAGAGCAATGACGGGGGTGCTGGGAGAGAGCAATGATGGGGGTGCTGGGAGAGAGCAATTATGGGGGTTTCACTTTGCTTGTACTGTGAAGCCTTGTATGTTTTCCGTGTGCACATAGCCTTACAGTTAATTGGGGAGAGTCACAGAGACTGAATAATTTATATTATTGGCCGGTGCAGATTATAGTTAATGGGGGGCACAGTGCTGCTTATCACTTAATATTTTGATTACTAAGTGGCTAATGGTATATTAATGGGGGGGGGGTTACATATCTGTATTCGAGGACGCAGTGTGGGGGAGACACATGTATGCATACAATGTATGACCTTGTTATTTTCTAGGCTGAAGATCATTGTGACAAGACGAGTCGTGGCTGGGAGATGTCGACATGAAGGTCTGACCAGATGGAGAAGAAGCAGCAGAAACCGACTCTGATCAGATGAGATGTCAGCGGTAAGTGCCTGGATGTAAATATTATCTGTATCTGCACTGTGTGACTTGGAGTGATAATGTTATCTGTAAAATCCCTTAAGCCACATTCTCACATTTGTGTGAAATGTCCGTGTGCTGCCAGATCTTTTTATCGGATGGTCCACGGACTTGTACAGTTTTATAGATCCATTCACACATCCATGAAAATCACGGATCTGAGAATGAGATCTAAGAGGGTCAGAGAATGTTCTGTTCTGATCCGATTTTGAGGATTAGAATAGGACATGCTCAATGCGTCAGTAAAACAGGGCAGCACACCGACACTGCACACAGATGCAGGAATGTAGCCTTATTATGTATAGCGCCATCCTTAGTTATATAGTTTCCTCTTTTATTATGTATAGCGCCGTCCCTTATTATGTACCATCCTCTCTAGCGGCTCACAGTTGGGGGATCATACTGTGTTGGGGTCAGCATACTTTACCCTGGGAGTTGAGGTGGGGTACAGTAGGGTCATTATACTGTGCATGTGGAGGAATTCACCACGGGGGTTTCATACTGTGTTTGGGGGGCCCTTTTATTGGCATCACACTTTATGGGGCAATGAAAGAGAGATCTAGGACGTCAGCAGGAGGAAAATTACTATGTAAAGGATGGAGAGTTGTGAGATCTGATCTTTGTGACCCCGACAATTATTTGCATTTTTTTTTAGGGGGTGGGGGGGGCCCAATTAGAGCTTCTGCTATGGGGCCCCATGATTCCTATGTACGCCCCTGGTCATCAGTTTTCAGATCTTCAGACTCTCCGGCTCACTCTATGCTTTATGTGACTTGGAAGTCTCTTGAAAGTGTAAGGCTATGTTCACACATCATGTTTTTTTCAGGGTTTTTTGTTGCGTTTTTTTATGCAATTTTCAGCTGCATTTTGCAGTACCAGCAAAGTCTATGACATTCCAGAAATCTCATGCACACATCATGTTTTTTTTTTGTTCATCAGGATTTTGTGCTTTGCATGTTTTTTTGCAGAATAGAGCATGTCACTTCTTTCAGCATTTTTTCACCCATTTGGTTTAATGGGTGGTGAAACAAACGCTGAAAAAACGCACCAAAAACGCAAGTGTCAGCTTTTTCAGTGTTTTTTCAGCATTTTTTCTGAACTTTATGTACATGCATAAAAGAGACAAAAGGACAGTGAAAAAACTCACCAAAAAACAAGCAAAAGAGCAAGAAAAATCTTGAACAAACTCCTGGCAATAGATCAGATTTTGCTGCAGAAAAAAAACGCACCAAAAACGCAATGTGTGAACATAGCCTTAGCCTATGGATCCTCATTTTGAGCCATCGTTCTCACGCTCCATAGACTTATATTGTAAAAGCCACTTATGAGTCACATAAAGCACAGTGTGACCCATAGTCTGAATAGCCACCAAGTGAGTCAGAAGAGGAGTGGAGCAGCGCTGGATACTGGAGAAGACTGCAATCGGTGAGTACACTACACTACGCTAACATTTACACAGGTTTAGAGAAAAAAAAAGTTAATAGCGGCTTCTTCAGGTGGACTGTTTTGTCTATTTGACAATGGATGCGAGTATATATGAATCAATTCTGTGAGGGCAACATGCAATTTCCAAGCCGCACACTTTTTTGATGATGATGAGACACAATTGCCAGAAAGTCAGGAGGAGGACCAGGGTGCAGAAGTGGAAGACGAGGTGGTGGATCATATAGTAACTAACCCAACCTGGCAGGAGGACATGCAGAGCGAGGACAACAGCACACAGGGGGAGGGAGGCAGAGCACCCCAACAAGCAGGAAGAAGCAGTGTGGTGGCCGCAGCAGAAGGCAGGCAACCATTCCCTGTAACACCAACACGACGGAAGTTGCCAGTACAACTGTTAGGTCTTCCCGAGTCTGGTTGTTTTTTAAAGACTCTGCCGATAACCCAAAAAGGCTATATGCACCACCTACCAGGCCAGCATCAGCAGGGGTAGCAAAACTACCAGCCTGACCACCACTAGCATGATCAGGCACATGTCAGCAAAGCACCCGACTTTGTGGGCTGAACCCCAGGGTCCAGAAACAGTGTCTACGGGTGACAACACTGCTTCTTCCGCTGTTGTGCGTGCAAGCTAATCCCCTGTCCATAGTGCATGCGAAGGTGCCTCCTACCCTGCACCTGTCGTTGCACACTCTCAACTAGCACCATCAGCAAGCACGTCCTTGTCCCAGCACAGCGTTCAGTTGTCCATACCCCAGTCCTTGGAACGCAAGCGCAAATATGCAGCCAATGCCCCACAGGCTACACTACTAAATTCCCACATTTCACGACTGCTTGCACTCGAAATGTTGCCTTTTAGGCCTGTGGAGATGGAAGCTTTCCGCAACCTGATAGCGGTGGCCGTCCCTCGGTACTCAGTCCCCAGCCGCCACTATTTCTCCCCGTGTGCCATCCCCACATTACACAAGCACGTGTCCCACAAAATTAGCCTTGGCCTTAAGAATGCAGTTACAGGGAAAGTCCATCTAACCATGGACACGTGGACAAGTGCTTGTGGGCAGAGACGGTACATCTTGCTGATGGCACACTGCGTTAACATGGTGGAAGCCGGGACCCAGTCGGACCTTGGGACTCAACACATCCTCCCGATGCCGAGGATCGCGGGCCCTAGGTCAATCAGGGATGCCCCCACAGTCTACAGCTCCTGCACCTCATCCTCCTCAGCCTCCTCCTCCTCTTCAGCCTCCATCTCCGAAATGACCACATCAGTCACAAGCTGGAAGCACTGCAGCACTGCCTCGGCCAAGCGGCAACAGGCTGTGCTGAAGCTAATATGCTTAGGTGACAAACCGCACAATGCTGAAGAATTGTGGACAGCTCTGAAACAGCAGGCAGATCTGTGGCTCACACCGCTGAACCTACAGCCAGGCATGGTCATGTGTGACAATGGCCGAAACCTGGTGGCGGCTCTGAGGCGAGGCGAGCTCACACATGTACCATGCCTGGCCCATGTGCTTAACCTCGTGGTTCAGCTACCGGAGCTGCTGGATCTGCTTGTCAAAGTACGCCGCCTGTGTGCCCATTTTAGAAAGTCACCTACAGCTTCCGCCCTTGCCGTGCTTCAGCAGCGTTTGCAGCTTCTGGCTCACCAACTGGTGTGTGATGTCCCCACACGTTGGAACTCTACACTACAGTTGTTGGGAAGGATTTGTGAGCAGAAGAGGGCAGTTATTGAGTACCAGTATCAACAAGGCCGTCGGTATTCAGGTCAGACTCCACACATTAGACCTCAGGAGTGGACATGGATGTCAGACATCTGTACCATCCTCCAAAACTTTGAGGACTATAATTAGCGTCACCATCCCGCTTCTCTATCTTCTGAAACGCTCTCTGCTCACAAGCAAAGAGGATGCATTGCTGGCGCAGCACGATGAGATGGAGCAAGGAACCATACAGGGTGATTACACACAGCCCAGCCTCATCTCATCCCAATGTGGATTGGGTGACAATGAGAAGGAGGAGGAGGAAGAACAGGAGCTAGTTTCATGCACTATAGTCGATACTACCTGCACAACTGTCATACCTTCGGTTCAGCGTGGATGGCCTGAGGACAGGGAGGAAGAGGAGGAGAGCATGGTCAGTCGTCCTCTTGGTGAGGACACGGAAGTCTTGCATGTTAGTAGTCTGGCAAGCATGGCTGAGTTTATGCTATGCTGCCTTTCCCGTGACCCTCGCGTTCTCAAAATTTTGGGTGACAGTCATTACTGGCTGGTGACACTTCTAGACCCACGCTACAAGGAGAACTTTATATCTCTTATTCCTGAGGCAGACAGGTCTACAAAAAAGGGTCGGTACCAGAAGGCCCTTGCTGCTGAACTATTAAAAAAATTCCCATCTGAAAACGCTGGCGGCAGAGGTCACAGTTCGTTGGACAGCCAAGGAGTACAGCCGAGACACAACTCCAATCCAGCAGAGGCAGGGGAACACTGACAAAGTTCTGGGAGAGTTTTCTCAGCCCCTCCCATCGCACAGGCCCTGAGGCGCGGGGTACTCTTACAAGGAGTGCAAAGTTTGGGAAGATGCTGCGGGAGTACCTTGCCAACCATACCAACGTCCTCCGTGATTCCTCTTTGCCTTATAATTATTGGGTATTCAAGCTGGAAACGTGGAATGAACAGGCTCTCTACGTCTTGGAGGTCCTGGTCTGTCCTGCCACTAGCATTTTATGAGAGCGGGTTTTTAGTGCCGCTGGTGTAATTGTAACTGATAAGCGCATCCGCCTGTCAACTGAAAATGCTGACAGGCTAACTCTTATAAAAATTAACAAGGGTTGGATTGGGCCAGACTTCTCAACACCACCAAATGATAGCAGTGTTTTTTTTGGAAGGTGTATTCCCATGCACCTTTTCACACCCACACATGGGTATACACTTCCTGATTTTGGCTATTTGCTCTTGTCCTGCTGCTTCTCCTCATCCTCATCCTCCACCACTATATCACCAGGGTGACCGTGGTCCGTGATGCAACACCCACATAATATTTTTAAAGGGTGTTTATGATGCCCGTAAAAAAAAATTTTTATACAGTATGCTCATGTATACCCCCAAGGGGTAAATGTTTGTCAGCCCATACACTTAGTGCATGGGCATCACAAGTATAGGAGACCTGCTCCTTTCTAATGGGAGCATTTTTTTATAAGGCCCTACTCCACGTCTTTTCTAAGGTGCATTGGAGTGCCTCCCAATTTTTGGCAGCCCTTGCATTCACTGCATAGGCCAACACTATGGGAGACCCACTTCCTAATAATGGGAACATTTTTTTATGAGGCCCTCCTCCACGTCTTTTTCATGGTGCATTGGAGTGCCTCCTAATTTTTGGCAGCCCTTGCATACACTGCATAGGCCAACACTATGGGAGACCCACTTCTTAATAATGGGAACATTTTTTCATGAGGCCCTCTACGTCTCTTCCAAAGGGCATTAGAGTGCCTCCCAATTTTTGCATCCCTTGCATTCACTGCATAGGCCAACACTATAGGAGACCCACTTCCTAATAATGAGAACATTGTTTTCAGGAGGTCCTCTGACCTCCATGTCTCTTCCAAGGGGCATTGGAATGCCACCCAATTTTTGCAGCCCTTGCATTCACTGCATAGGCCAACACAATGGGAGACCCACTTCCTAATAATTGGAAAAAAAAATTCAGGAGGCCCTCCTCTATGTCTCTTCCAAGGGGCATTGGAGTAGGTCCAAATTTTTGGCAGACCTTGCATTCACTGCAAACAGTATGGGAGACCCACTTCCTAATAATGGGAACATTGTTTTCAGGAGGCCCTCCTCTAAGTCTCTTCAAAGGGGTATTGGGGTGCGTCCAAATTTTCAGAGGGGTATTGGGGTGTGTCTAAATTTTGGGCAGACCTGCCACTCACTGCATACGCAATAACAGTATAGAAGACCCACTCTTTAGTAATGGGAATAACAAAGCATAGCCAGCTGATGGTTCTCTAAGAAAAGTGAGGGCTGACTGCTGGCCCTTTAAGAATAGTAAAGGCCGTCTGATGGATCTATAAAAATAGGCTTTGTGACTTTCAGAGTCCCTCCTTCATAAATTAAACAGGATGTGTCTGATCATGTCTCACACACCACATGGCCAGATAAGGTTGTAAAATGTTAAAATTACATTTCCCGGTAAATACACTGCTCAAAAAAATAAAGGGAACACTTAAACAACAGAATATAACTCCAAATAAATCAAACTTCTATGAAATCAAACTGTCCATTTAGGAATCAACACTGATTGACAATCAATTTCACATGCTGTTGTGCAAATGGAATAGACAATAGATGGAAATTATTGGCAATTGTCAAGACACCCGCAATAAAAGAGTGGTTCTGCAGGTGGGGACCACAGACCACATCTCAGTACCAATGCTTTCTGGCTGATATTTTGGTCACTTTTGAATGTTGGTTGTGCTTTCACACTCGTGGTAGCATGAGACGGACTCTACAACCCACAGAAGTTGCTCAGGTAGTGCAGTGCAACTCATCCAGGATGGCACATCAATGCGAGCTGTGGCAAGCAGGTTTGCTATATCTGTCTGCATAGTGTCCAGAGGCTGGAGGCGCTACCAGGAGACAGGCCAGTACACCAGGAGACATGGAGGGGGCCATAGGAGGGCAACAACCCAGCAGCAGGACCGCTACCTCTGCCTTTGTGCAGGAGCACTGTCAGAGCACTGTAAAATGACCTCCAGCAGGTCACATATGTGCATGTGTCTGCACAAATGGTTAGAAACCGACTCCATGAGTGTGGTATGAGGGCCCGACGTCCACAGATAGGGGTTGTGCTCACAGCCCAACACCGTGCAGGGCGCTTGGCTTTTGCCACAGAACACCAGGATTGGCAAAGTCGCCGCTGGCGCCCTGTGCTCTTCACAGATGAAAGTAGGTTCACACTGAGCACATGTGACAGACGTGACAGAGTCTGGAGACGCCGTGGAGAGTGATCTGCTGCCTGCAACATCCTTCAACATGACCGGTTTCGAAGTGGGTCAGTAATGGTAAGGGGTGGCATTTCTTTGGAGGGCCGCACAGGCCGCCATGTGCTTGCCAGATGTAGCCTGACTGCCATTAAGTACTGAGATGAGATCCTCAGACCCCCTGTGAGACCATAAGCTGGTGCGGTTGGCCCTGGGTTCCTCCTAATGCAGGACAATGCCAGACCTCGTGTGGCTGGAGTGTGTCAGCAGTTCCTGCAAGATGAAGGCATTGAATCTATGGAGTGGCCCGCCCGTTCCCCAGACCTGAATCCGATTGAGCACATCTGGGACATCATGACCAACGTCACGTTGTACCACAGACTGTCCAGGGGTTGGCGGATGCTTTAGTCCAGGTCTGGGAGGAGATCCCACAGGAGACCATCCGCAACCTCATCAGGAGCATGCCCAGAAGTTGTAGGAATGTCATACAGGCACATGGAGGCCACACACAATACTGAGCCTCATTTTGACTTGTTTTAAGGACATTACATCAAAGTTGGAGCAGCCTGTAGTGGGTTTTTCCACTTTAATTTTGGGGGTGACTCCAAATCCAGGCCTCCATTGGTTAATAAATTTGATTTCCATTGATGATTTTTGTGTAATTTTGTTGTAAGCACATTCAACTTTGTACAGAACAAAGTATTCAATGAGAATATTTCATTCATAGGAATGTGTTATTTGAGTGTTCCCTTTATTTTTTTGAGCAGTGTACGTTTGGGCTATGTTCACACGTAGCGTTTTTGCACTTTTGCATTGCTTTCAACCGTGACAAGGTTTGGAGGAGTATTTTTGTTTATGATTATTTATTTTGCCTTATATACAAGTCATTACCCTGGAAAGGATATTCCTTAACATATTTCCCAGGAAAATTCATTTTGGTTTTGTTTTTGTATGTTTTATTGTGAGTCCGTAAAAGTGGCGTAATACCTCTGACAACGTTGTTGACAGCAGTGACCTGGGAGTCAGAAATGCTTCCAAGGGTCTTCCCCATGCTGTTCCCATGTCATTTGAGCACTGTTCCCATCGATTTGGGCAATTTTTAGGCCCTCTGCAGACCGCCGAGGGGAGCCGCCTGAAAAATGCTCGCGTTTTCCATGGACTTACATTGGGCTCATTGCTCGAGTCGAGCACCCGAGCATTCCAATTTGTTCGACCCGAGCATCGAGCAACCGAGCATTTTAGTGCTCGCCCATCACTAGTAGTGATCACAAATATGTGATTTGCACAGTTATGGTCACATGCCGACTAGTCTCAGACACCTCTCTGAGTAGCTCACTGATAGAAGTGAATCTAGTCGGCATTTGACCACAACTATCCCATCATTACTCCGGCTTTATCTTTTTAAAGCCTTGTAGCCTCTTTTCCCTTTATGAATCAGCCAGATGTAAACACAATAATGATGGGCCGCTGCTCATAGGCCACTGCTGTGTGCTTGGCCCCCAGGCCAGAATTTGCCAGCCAGCCCCTGTGCAGGAATATCTCAAGCTCAATATCAATGCCACCAGGAGGGGGTTTGAACCCTTTTGCATTTTAGTCTTCAAAAATGGAAGAGTGGCCTGAGCTTGCCTGTCATGCCTTGGAGGTTTTGTCATGCCCAGCAACCTGTCTTCAGCGTTGTTGGTGGTGTCCTGACAGATAAGCGTATACAGCTGTCTCCTGGAAGTGTAGACCGCCTAACTTTTATATTGATGAAAAAATCATGGACCTCCAATTACTTTTGCACCCCAGTCGCAGACTGTGCAGACTAGGCAATGGTGTAGTTTTTAGTGTGCTGCATTTATCTTACGTTATTGCAGTCTGTGACACCTTTGTCGTGGCTTCTATGTCTAGTGTTGCTACTGCTGCTGATATTGTTACTAACAATTTTTTGAAATATTGAGACTCCAAGTTGGGTCTGCATCTGGGGCGGTTGCCTGTAGTGGAAGGGATTTCAGATCCCCATTATACTATTTTTACTCTTGGGAAATTGATGCCACATTAGTGGTGTCTGCCTTGAATTTTTGGAAATGTTTGGACTCCAAGTCGGGTCTACTTTATCTGTGTTGCCTGAATTTGGCAGGGCTCTATGAGCACCATGCCTACACCTGTCACTCATCCAACTGTTACTGATCAATGTTTAAGCTAGAAATGCTGGTCCAAGCCCTGTCCCAGGCCCTGTCCCATGCTGAATTGTGGACTGGTGTCTGGAAACCACACAATTAGCACAAAGGATTTAGTTCCTGAAAGTGGACTGCTGGCTGGACCATACAATTAGCACCAAGAATTTATATGCTGAAATATGGACTGGTGTTTCGACCACACTATTAGCACAAAGAATTTAGATTCTGAAATATGAACTCCTGGCTGGAGCAAAACTATGAGCACAAAATATTTATAAACTGAAATGTGGCCTGGTTTCAGGACCACTCTATTAGCACAAAAAAATTAGATTTTCAAATGTGGACTCCTGGCTGGAACAAAAATATGAGCACAAAATAGTTATATGCAGAAATGTGGCCTGCTTTCTAGAGCACGCTATTAGAACAAACAATTTAGATTCAGAAATGTGGACTCCTGGTTGGAGCAAATATATGAGCACAAAATATTTATATGCAGAAATGTGGCCTGCTTTCTGGAGGACGGCATTAGAACAAACAATTTAGATTCAGAAATGTGGACTCCTGGTTGGAGCAAATATATGAGCAGAAAATATTTATATGCAGAAATGTGGCCTGCTTTCTGGAGGACGGCATTACAACAAACAATTTAGATTCAGAAATGTGGACTCCTGGTTGGAGCAAATATATGAGCACAAAATATTTATATGCAGAAATGTGGCCTGCTTTCTGGAGCACGCTATTACAAAAAAACAATTTAGATTCAGAAATGTGGACTTCTGACTGGAGCAAAAATATTACCAGCACAAATTTTTTTTTGCAGAAATGTGGACCTGTTTCAGGACCACACTATTAGCACAAATAATTTTGATTTTCAAATGGGGACTCCTGGTTGGAGTACAATATTAGCAGCACAAAAGAGTTACAAGCTGAAATGTGGCCTGGTATCTCTGGACCAACCAATTTGCAAAAAGGATTGATCTGCTGGAAGGTCGATTTCACAGCCCCACAGGATCCTATCTATCTGAACTAGCTGACTGACAATCAACCGCCTAGATAACTATCTGCGTATCCAGTAGCAGCAGAAGCAACCTCTTTGCGCTGTTACACTGATAAAATGGCGCCAAAACAACATGTCCGCTCTTTATATGGAGAGGGACATGTGACTTTGGTAGCCAATGACACAAACCCTTGTGTTTGGACGTTGTGGATGGTTTCTGCGTCCTGATTGGCTCCCGGAATCTTCACACATTATTCTTAATTTTTTTTTTCTAATTAAATTAAACAGTTCACTGCTCCTCTGACCTCTCCCCACCCTCTACTCACATTAAACACGCCTCCCCCTGCTCATAATACAGCACCACTATCCTAGCAAAAGTCCTAACAAAAACATTAGTGGAAACGCCACCAGTTACCGAACTTTGGCCGAATATTCTCGATTTTGAGGTAAATGCTCGGGGGTCCGAATATGAATCCGAATGTGCAATGTTCATGCCAACTTTGAGATTGGCGAACCTTTTCCAAACAAGTTCACTCATCTCTATTTTTTTCCAGTGAAAATTGTATTATCCCCAAATTTGTCATTTTTGCAGTGGGTAAGACTTAGTGCCCACGATGCAGAAATGAAGCAGAAATTTTCCTGAGCATTTCTGCATCTCCTTGGCAGAAAAACGCATGCGGTTTTTCCATGCGTTTTTGACTTTTTTTGATGGGTTTTTGCATGCGGATTTGCCATGCGTTTTTCCAATGCATTGTATAGGCAAATCCTCATGCAGAAACGCACAAGAATTGGTCATGTCCGAAACGGATTTTAGTTGCAGAAAAAATCCTGATCACGTGTACAGAACTTGCAGAAATCATAGGAAGTCATGGGATAAGGTATGCCATGCATTTCTGGTGCGTTTCCGCGCTGCAAATCTGCACCAAAAACGCATCGTGGGCACAAAGCCTTTACAGTAGAAAATGGGCTCAATAATATGTCACGCAATTTCTCTCGAATTTGTTAATTCCCCATATGTGGCCAAATGCAAATTTTTGGGCACATGGAGCAGCTCAGAAAGGAAAGAGCCTAATTTTATTTTTGGAGCACAAATTTGGACGCCATGTTCTATTTGCAGAGTCTGTGACAAGCTAAAAAAGCAGAAACCCCCACAAGTGACCCCATTTGATGAGCATTTTTATCCCACAAACTACAGCACAAAATTTTATAACATTGACCTGTGGAAATAAATAAATACCATTTTTACCACTTAAGTATTTTATTAGCTGCACATTTTTCATTTACAAAAGGGTAATAGCTGAAATTAGACTCCACAATTAGGCAATTTCTCCCAAAAACAGTGGTACCCCATATGTAATGGGAAACTGTTTGCTATACATAGGGGCATAAAGGTAGGGGCGCTATTTGGCTTTTGGAGAGTAGATTTTGTTGCAATAGATTGTGGGCACCATTTACATAGCACCTAAAGTGCCAGAACAGCAGAAGCCTCCCAAAAGTGATCCTATTTTAGAAATTACCTCTTGATGAATTCATCTATGGCTACAGTGACTATTTTAGCCCCACAGAGGTTTCCGCAAACAACAGTATATGTACGGCACAGCGATCATGCTGAGAGCTGCCACGATCATATGCGGGGTGTCAGCTCTGTGAGAGAGCTGACACCCCGCAGCGCCACCCACAATCGGTGCTAGCACTGATTGCGGACGTTTAAACCCCCTGATGCCGCTGTCAATAGTGACAGCGACATTGCAGGGCATCGCAGAGGGAGTGGGCTCTCTCTGTGATCCCATCAACACAACGCGATGTGATCACGTTGTGTTGATGGTCTCCATGGTGACCCCCAGTCCCAAGATCACCGCAGGGTCCTTCAGGAAGGTGGCCTGTCAGCGTATGCTCAGAGAGCAGGAGCTGAGCTGCCTCCTTCCTGCCTGTCAGACGCTGATCTGATGCTCTGCAGTGCAGATGCACTGCAGAGCATCAGATCACTGATCTGACTGTGTAAAGTTCATGTCCCATCATGGGACAATGTGAAAATGTAAAAAAAAAAGTTAATACAAATTGTAAAAATATTAAAAAAAAATCACAAAATAAAGAACAAAAAATAGGAAAAAATATTGATCCAATAAATACATTTATCTGTAAAAATAATAATAAAAAAAACAAAAAAGTACACATATTTGGCATCACCGCATCTGTAACAACCCGACTTATAAAACTGTAGTTTCAGATGCTGATTCCTTACCATTGAGCTATCTAGTCAAGTGATTCTGACTGGTAGCTTTTCTTGTCTTATGAGATCAACCATGAAAATACTCAGGGTGACTAAAAGTCATTGTGATTCTGATTCTGCTGTTTGAAGAAAGTCACACATCAGACTCACACATCAAAATCAAACATCATTTGAATTTGACTTGGGGAGGTATTTCTGAAAATCCCAATCAGTTTCAGACAAGGTTTGCACTGAAAATCTTATAACCAAATAGAACACTTTTTTCTTGTTTGAGTTTATAGGTCAGTGGTTAGTGCACTGGTTGCTAATCGTAGAGTTTTGTGTTCAAGTCCCATCAGCGAACAGTGAATATTTTTTTATTATTTTTACAGTTGGAAAAGTCACTTATCAAAATCACTTGTCAGGATCACTTGTCAGAATTACTTGTCAGGATCACTTGTCAGGATCACTTGTCAAAGTCACTTGTCAGAATCACTAGTCAGACAGGGTATTTAGCCTCAAACTGACATTATTCTGATGTTTGATTTTGATATCTGATCATGTCCTAAAATGGACACTGTAGGAGAGTCAGTATTAGTCCTGTTGGTGTAAATCACATTCTTGGGTCTTTGTTTTGAATTTTTAATGCATATTAGTGATGAGCGAGCATGCTCGCCACTGCTCGGTACTCGCCTGAGCATCTCAGTACTTGAGATGCTCGGAGCTCGCCGAGTACTTGCGCGATGCTCGGGCGGGAGCTCGGGTCCCCGTCCTGCGTGTTTGGCGCTATTTAGAGCACCAATCATGCAGGGATTGTCTGCCACTCACTGTAATGTCACAGCCATGGTGGTTGTAGCATTACAGTGATTGCCCAAATCCATGGGAACAGTGCTCACAGTGAAACATGAAAAGCCGGCAATTCATCAGCGGCATACATCAGTACCCGACAATTTAGAACAGAAAGAATAGAGCATCACACATAGATTAGATAGAAACATGTGAGTCACATATATAATAAGTACAGTGACAGTGTTTTACTTTTATTGCAGAAGACATTGGCTTCAGCTGGAATGGGCGATACGGTAAGTAGAGTTTAATTTAGAACATTAAAGGAATGTGTGTTTATTTCAATTAAAGGACTTTATTCTGGGTGTTGTGTTTTTTTTTAAATACTTTACTAGAAATTCATGGTGGTCATGTCTAATTTTGGTGTGACCCCATGAATTTCGGGCTTAGGGCCAGCTGATAATACCAAGCTGGCCCTAACCCCTTTATTACCCAGTGAGCCACCGCACCAGGGCCCTGGATGAGTTGGGTACAGCGCAACAAGATGGCGCTTCTATGAATGCGCCATTTTCTGGGGTGGCTGCGGACTGCAATTCGCAGCGGGGGGGGGGGGGCTTAAAGCTTGGGCCTCCCTGCACTGCGGATTCCAGCCCCCAGCTGACTAGTTGTACCTGGCTGGACACAAAAATAGGGCGAAGCCCACGTATTATTTTTTAAATTATTTCATGAAATAATATGATACACCAGGCACATTTTCTCCTGAACACTGGATGTAATATACTGTGTGCACAGTCATTAGATATTATACACAGGATACTATGTGGCTGGTGTAATATCTGATGTCTGTAGTCACAGTATATCATACACCAGGCACATTTTCTCCTGTACACTGGATGTAATATACTGTGTGCACAGACATTAGATATTACATACAGGATACTATGTGACTGGTGTAATATATGATGTCTACAGTCAGTATATCATACACCAGGCACATTTTCTCCTGTACACTGGATGTAATATACTGTGTGCACAGACATTAGATATTACATACAGGATACTATGTGGCTGGTGTAATACAGTATCTGATGTCTTTATTCAGTATATCATACACCAGACAAATTTTCTCCCGTATACTGGATGTAATATACTATGTGAACAGACATTAGATATTATATACAGGATACTATGTGGCTGGTGTAATATCTGAAGTCTGTAGTCAGTATATCATAAACCAGGCACATTTTCTCCTCTATACTGGATGTAATATACTGTGTGCACAGGTATTATATACAGGATACTATGTGGCTGGTTTAATATCTGATGTCTGCAGTCAGTATATCATAATGTCAGGCAAAATGTATTTTTGTCCTAGTTTTAAAAATGTTAAAAGGACAGCCAGAGATGTCTTAAATCTCCAACCCCTGCTCATTTAGAAGGGTCCTACATAGAACTCACTCTTGCTTTCCCCCAAACAAGGAATTTTTATTACCGCCATAAAACCTCAGCCAGAGCAAGCATACTGGTGTAAACTGGAAATTCCCTCCAAAATCCTATTGTCTAACTGTACAAATTTTTAATGTCGAGTTTAATAATGCACATGACTGCTCACAAACACAGGGACCACATTTTTGGAATGTTCACCTTTTTCCGATTATGACAGTATATCTTACATAACTGGGAAACCACTGGAAACCCAGGAAATGGGTTCTGAGCTTCTGAACGTCATAGAAATATCATATTTGATATCCATCTTCATGAATATTGGTGACGGCAAACATGATGTCTCCATCTTGGATGTGGGACCCCCCCCATACCAAGATATGAAATATGAAGGATTTTTTCTGTCTTGTGCAGCTGGGTGGGTTCACAAAACCGAGCTCCCGTGTGAGGTAAACAACATGGGTGTCACCTAGTGTTTTGGCCCCTTACTTAAAACCAAAACGGCCATTTTACTTCACTCTTACCCAGGGACGTCATGTTATGATCTGCTACAAGAACTAAGGAAAGATAGGAAAACTGTCCCTACAATAGGACTAAGCTGATTCCCTACGATGCAGCGGGCAACCTGTTCCTTGTGAACAGACTCGCCTTCGTCCTCAGCTAGTCTGAACGCAGACCTATAGATATAAGGGAGGGGTCCCTAAAAGTACTAAGGACTGGGACAAAATTGGACACCTCCTAGCCGAAGTTGAAGCGGAGCAAAAAGACAAACAGACAAAAATACTTAGAGGTCCAAGGACCAAACAAACTATAGAGAAAGGTACAAAGCACCTGGCTAGATTAAGAGTCAAAGTAACACTGAAGTCCAGCAAAGCCAGAAGGGTGGAGCTGGAATAAATAGGCAGCAGGTCACGTGACCACAAAATAGAAAAAAAACTAACAGGAGGGTTCTGACAGTACCCCCTCTTCTATGAGGATTCTCCGGATCCTCCAGGCCCAGGCCTATCAGGAAACCTCCTGTGAAACGCTCTGATAAGTCTAGGAGCAAAGACATCATCTGCCCTTACCAAGGAGTTATCCTCAGGACCGAAACCTTTCCAAGCGACGAGATACTGCAATCTCCCTCTATACCTTCTGGAATTCAGGATACGAGAAATTTCATATTCACCGTCTTCCACCACCGGAGGAACTGTGACAGTGGCATCCCTATACATCAGCTTTTTTCAACAAGGAAACATGAAACACCGGATTAATCTTCCAGGAGGAGGGAACCTCCAATCTAACAGCAGACTGGTTAACCACCTGAAGCACCTTAAATGGTCCCACAAACTTCAGACCCAATTTCTTAGAAGGAATCCTCAACCGCAGATTCTTTGAGGACAACCAAACCATGTCACCAACCGTAAACAAAACCTCTTGACGTTTCCTGTTAAAATACTTCTTAGACTTTTTGTTAGCCTCTTGAAGGTTGCAACGTACATCAGTCCAAACTCTCTCCAAATCACCGGAAAAATTCTCCTCCTCCGGCACAGCCGATACCAATTTGGAGAACGAACCAAACGACGGATGTCTCCCAGTACAACAAAAAAACGGAGAACACCCAGCAGAAGAGGATGTATGGTTGTTAAGAACAAATTCAGCAAGTGGCACGCCAAAAACGAGCCACAAACTGAGGTCCCCTATCAGAAACAATGTCAGTGGGAACACAATGGAGTCTGACAATTTCCTTGACAAAAGCCTTAGCGAGTGTCTTAGCGCAGGGTAGTTTAATGAAAGGAACCAAGTGACACATCTTGCTAAAACGGTCCATGACCACCCAGATGACAGTGAAACCCTCGGACACATTAAGGTCAGTAATAAAATCCATTGCAAGATGCGTCCAAGGTGCACTAGGAACGTCCAGAGGGCAAAGCAACCCCGCAGCAGGAGCATGTGAAGCCTTTGATCTAGCACACACCGTACATTGACGCACCCATTTAATGATTTCCTTCTGCCACCCAGGCCACCAAACACTGCAACCTACCAGTCTCTTAGTCTCAGAAGTTCCTGGATGACCTGCCAACCGAGACTCATGATACTCCATAAACAACTCTCTCCTAAAGGTTCTAGGTACAAACAACCTCCCATGGGGAGTGTTAGATGGGGCATCCTCCTGGGCTTTCAGAATCCCATCTTCCAAAACGGAGTCCAATGCTGCTACCACAACTCTTTCCTGTAAAATGCTCTCCTCCTCCTCGGTGCCAACCATGGGAGAAAAGCTGCGAGATAAAGCAACAGCTTTAACATTCTTAGTACCCAGGATGTAAGTAACAGAAAAATTAAACCGCGAAAAAAAAAATGCCCACCTAGCCTGATGGGCATTCAAGCGCTTGGCAGCATCTAGATAGATCAGATTCTTATGATCAGTGAAAACCTGAATGGGAAATTTAGCACCTTCCAAGAAATTACGCCAATGTTCAAATGCGAGTTTGATAGCCAGCAATTCCCGATTACCAACATCGTAATTAAGTTCGGTTTCAGAAAATTTTTTCGAAAAAAAAGCACAGGGATCAACCCCATCCTTGTTCTCCTGAGACAAAACCGCACCAACCCCCACCGAAGAAGCATCAACCTCGACCAAAAAAGGCTAGGTCTCATCAGGCTGCATAAGGATGGGGGCAGAACTGAACCTCTCCTTGAGATACACAAAAGCTTCAATGGCCTCAGTAGTCCACTGCACCTTTCCTGGTGAGATCGGTCAGCGGCTTAACAATTGTAGAAAAATTCTTAATGAATTTTCTGTAATAATTGGCGAAACCCCAAAATCTCTGTATCGATTTTAAACCAATATGCCTAGGCCATTCCTGCACAGCCTGAACCTTCACCGGGTCCATCTCAAAGCCCTCGCTGGAGATAATGTAGCTCAAAAAACTAATTCTCTGCACAGCAAACTCACATTTCTCCAGCTTAGCAAAAAGTGAATTGTCACTTAATAACTGCAATACCTCACGTACGCTCTGCCAATGAGACTCCAGATCTGGGGAATAAATCAAAATGTCATCCAAATACAAAACCACATTCTTGCCAATCAAAGGTCTCAGGATGAAATTAATAAGGTTCTGAAAAAACGCTGGTGCATAGATAAGACCAAAAGGCATAACCCGATTCTCAGTATGACCCACCGGAGTGTTAAAAGCAGTCTTCCATTCATCACCCTCCTTCATTCGCAAGAAATTGTATGCCCCCCGGTGATCAATTTTAGAGAAACACTTGGCCCCCACTAACTGGTTAAACAAGTCAGGAATTAACGTCAGTGGGTAGGAATTGCATACGGTAATTTTATTAATTTCGCGAAAGTCCAGACATGGACGTAAACCGCCGTCCTTTTTTTTTTACAAAAAAAATCCAACAGCCGCAGGTGTCTTAGAAGGTCTAATGTGACCAGTGGCCAAGCTCGTCTGTATGTATTCCTCCAAGGCTTTTCTTTCAGGGATAGTAAGATTAAATAAGCGACTCTTGGGAAGAGTAGCTCCAGGAACAAACTCAATGGTGCAATCATAGTCCCTATGAGGAGGTAGAATTTGCGACTCCTCCTTTGAAAAAAACTTCCAAAAATCCTGAATAGGTACAAGTAATTCCCCTTTTTCCACAGCAGCAATGCGACCGTTACAACATTTATCATAACACTTTGGACTCCAAGATTAAATCTCATTAGTAGACAAGTCCAGTAAAGGATTGTGCAGTTTTAACCAAGGCAAACCTAAAACTACTGGAGAAGGTAAATTATTTAATACCACTAAATCCAAATTCTCTTGGTGAATACCATTAATAGTGAGGGGAAATTCAAAAACCTTGTGAGTAACACATTTCAAAGGAGTGTTATCAACAGCAACCACAGAAATAGGAGATGACAAAAATTTGGGTTCCAATTTAAGTTTTTCCAAAAACCCCTTATCAATCACATTCAGTGTAGAACCACAATCCACAAATACCTGAAATTCAATCAACTCCTCCTGCATTGAGGTGATCCCTGAAAGAAATACTCCCTTAGAGTTTAAACAAGCAATACGGGCATAACTGACCTTTTTTTTTCTTTGTTTAACAGAAGCTCACAGTTCTTAACAAAATGGTCAGATTTACCACAATAAAAACACAATCCCTTGGAAAACCTGCGGTCTTTTTCCTGAGAGCGGAGTGGCATCGCCCCAATCTCCATCGGTTCTCCATCGTCAGAGCAGACCCTCTGATGACTAGGAGCTGCCATAGCAGGAGTTTTCTCCTCATTAACCCTAGCACGCAGTCTCCTGTCCACCCATATAGCTAATTGCATGGCTTCTTGCAAGGTTTCAGGTGCAGGAAAAGCAATCAGCAGATCCTTAACCCTTTCACTTAAACCAGCAAGAAACAAACATTTTAACGCTGAATCATTCGATTCCACTTCAGAAGACCACCTTTTGAAGTGTGTACAATAATTTTCAACATCACCTGACCCCTGCTTTAAACGTCTCAGTTGTGTCTCAGCAGATGAGACTCGATCAGGATCGTCATACAACAACCCCATATCAGAAAAAAAATCTTCCACTGATCTAAAACACGGATCATTAGGTTGGAGAGAAAAGGCCCATCCCTGTGGTTCCTTGCACAAAAGTGACATGATAAACCCAATGTGCTGTGATTCATTCCCAGAGGACCTGGGTCTCAAACAAAAATATAATAAACAAGCATTTTTAAAGGAAAAAAAATCTCCGCCTTCGTCCTCAGCTAGTCTGAACGCAGACCTATAGATATAAGGGAGGGGTCCCTAAAAGTACTAAGGACTGGGACAAAATTGGACACCTCCTAGCAGAAGTTGAAGCGGAACAAAAAGACAAACAGACAAAAATACTTAGAGGTCCAAGGACCAAGCAAACTACAGAGAAAGGTACAAAGCACCTGGCTAGATTAAGAGTCAAAGTAACACTGAAGTCCAGCAAAGCCAGAAGGGTGGAGCTGGAATAAATAGGCAGCAGGTCACGTGACCACAAAATGGAAAAAAAACTAACAGGAGGGTTCTAACACATCAGACGCAAGCACTCCTTGCTGCTTGGAGGAATCACACCTAATTTCCGGGGAGCCGTCCCCCCCACAGAATCTGAGACCATCACCTCGTGGCACAGGTTTTGCTATTATTTACCCCTTTTATTTTAATAACTGTTTTACTCCACTTTCGGGAGTAAATCATTATTATTTACCAGCTTTGTTCTTCTTGTCCTATGTCGAGCAAACATGTTCCTCACCCGCTAATTCACATTACCTAACGGGTACCCGATCCACCTGTTAAGCGATCGGTGGTGGCAGTATACCAGTATTTATGTGATATTGTGGTGGTTTGAGGGTGGCTGGACGGAGGTATATATACGTTCCTGGAAGGAACTGGTGGTATATATATGTGGCACCCCAGGGGTCTGGTTTCCACAGTAATGTAATGTTATGTCTGAGAGCAGGTGGGAGGTCCTTTGGTCAGGGATCCTGTGCATGCCACACCTCCTGCCCAGTCTTGGGAGGGGAAGAACTTCCCCTATATAAACCCGGGGCTGAGGCAGGGTTAGGAGTCAAGGAGAGTAGAGACGAGAAACAGTCATAGGAAGAAACAGCAGAAGCTCAGTGGGAGCAATACTACTACGAGTCAGGGGCTGGCAGCTGCAGAGCTCGCCCTGACTGAGAAGCTTTCTTACCGGACCCGGCGTCCGAGGCTGTGGGGACTAACTCTTACCCAGCAGCAGAAGCCGACCGGCAGGGGATTTTAGGTCCTCAGGCCCAGAAACCCGAAGGCACGGTCACACGCGTGGGACCAGCACCGCCATCGTGGAGCGGAAGCCATTAGAAGGCCCCGAGTCACCGGCCATACGGGTGAGCACCACACGGTACACTCAGGGACGTGGGCTACTTATATCCGCTTCTAGCAAGGTAGCCAGAAGAGTACAGTCAGTTTGGGAGGCATACAACTCCGCCTGGCCAGGGGAGATCCCATCTGCTCAAGGACTGACCAGGCCCCGTTCGCTAGCAAGTACTCCGGGAGGGTCTATCGTTGTTACCAGTAAAGACCCTGAATTACACCGCACCGTCTCTGAGTGGTTCCTGCTACCCCCATCTTCCACGTCGGCTGCCCTGAGGCCATACCCCTCCCGTTGGGGGTTATACTATCACGCTGCACAATTCTACACCGGCCTCAGCGGTCTGCCCTGCAGCGGCAGCTCCATAGCTGCAAATCAACGGGTGGCGTAGTCGACACTCAAATAACATCTATCAAGACTGCCACACACTGAGTTTGACTCCCTGGGCACGGACCGGGTCCCCGCCACTCGGAGACTACAACCCTCATCTGATCCGGTTCCGGGTAAGCCCCCGTGCGCGAGACGCTGCGCGACACAGCAGGCCCAGGGGCGCGTCAACTTTGGCGTAGTCGGCAGGATTTCGTGCCCGCAACCACCGGGTACTGCGTGCCTGAAAAGCAAAGACTGTTCAAACTTACCAGTGGTGAGGTTTCCCGCCATCCGGTGCCATCTTCTGCCTTCTTCCCGCCATCCGTGGAGTTTTCCCGCCATTGGACGCCATCTTGAGGACGCCGTGCGGGAAGAAGAGGGGCGTGGACTCCGAAAGCGCGCGAGAACTGAAGCCCCGCCTCACGTCCGGACGTTGCGTAAGGTCCTGGAAGGAGCCCAGCAGACGCCGACGTCACCGGAGCGCGACGGAAGGTCCTCAACCCTGACGATCTACTGCGGAGCCGCGGCCTACGGAACAGGATCATCGCAAGGTAGGCCACGGTCCACTAGGGGGGAGGAAGATGTCGGATACGGAGGAGAGCTTCACTGCCTCAAACCCCGCCAGCGCCACCGCTGCTGCAGTTATGCCCTTCACCATGCCCTATATCCCGGGAGCACATACCCTGCATGACTTTAGAGAAAAGCTCGATAGCCTCTTCCAGGTATACCCCCTCACAGAAGAGCAAAAAGTGAGCATCCTGGTGGCCCAACTAACCGGGGCAGCCAAAAGGGAAGTAAAATCCTGGCCACCTGGGAGGAAGACTGTCGCAGGGATACTAACCCGGCTGAAGGATACCTTTGATACCCGCACCTCAGCCGAGATTAAGCTTAGATTCTACGGGTGCAAGCAGCGAGCTCATGAGAGTATAAGGGACTATGCACTAAACCTACAAGAGGCGCTGAGGGCCATTAAGCAGACCGACCCTGATGGAGTGGGAAACGAGGACAGGCTGTTGACCGAACAATTTATAGAGGGACTATATTGTAATGCCCACCGAACCCAGTTGCGGGCGATGGCCTTACAGGATCCCCATCTGGGCTTTGCACAGTTCAAGGACAGAGCCATCCGGGTGCTCCAAGAACCGGCACCGGGTGGCGTTGTGACCCACAGGTGCCCAGCTATCACTTACCACCAGGAGGCGGCGCCCTTGTCGGCAGGGCCTGTGGGAGCTGATGCGCAGGCTTTGGACAATGACCCGGCTCCAGACCTACACCATCAGGTCCAAGAGCTAGCTAAGAGCGTTGCTGCGCTAACCCGAACTGTGCAGTCTTTACAGGTTTCCACCCCAGGGAAGATCCAGCTGGCATCCGGACCGGAGGACATCCCGTGGCGTCGACCAAGGAGGACCCCACCGGCCAGAGGAAGACCCAGTGACCGATACAGCGAGGACGGACGACCCATCTGCCGCCGCTGCAATCAACCCGGACATATGGCAAGGTACTGTTCTTTAAACGGGCACAACCTGGGGTAGAGGGCCAACCCCCAGGAAAAAGATCACCAGGCCCATCGAACTGGCGCGACAGATATGTGGGAGGACGTCCAGTCTTGCCTGTGGTACTGGATGGCATTCCCATGAGTGCCCTACTGGACACCGGGTCACAGGTCACCACCATCCCGTACGTGCTCTTTAAGCAGTACTGGAATGACTCAGATATTACCCGCTACCCTGACGACGACTTGAGTATCATCGCCAGCAATGGCCAGCCCATGCCACAGATCGGATTTAAAGAGGTGACCATCAAAATCGGTAGAGTCGAACTGGCAGCACAGGGACTGATCATTGTAGATATTGACAAACATGAGAGTCACCCAAAAATAACTCTAGGAACTAATGTAATTGAAAATTGTCTTGCAGAGGTGATTTTCCTTTTACAGCAGGTTGCCAAGAACGCCAGCTCCGGCGAGCAGCGGGTGCTCCAGAAAGAGATCCGGGCACTGATGCGACGGCAACAGGTGGAACTCTCCGGCGGTGAGATTGGTAGCGTTAGAATGTGTGACCCTTTTCCTATTGCCATGCCCCCAAAAAGTGAAATGATGATTTGGTGCCGGGCAGCTATTGGTCTGAGAGGTAGGGATTACCAGGCAATGGTAGAACCAGTTTACTCAGACAGTAGGCCCACCATTTTGACAGCACGGGGGGTGGTTGATGTACGCCATGGGAGGGTGCCCGTTCGCATAATAAATATCGGGGAGAGGGAAGTGTACCTGCCCCGGTATGCCACGCTAGCCAAATTATATACCATTAACCAAAATTCTATACAATCTGTGGAACCCTTGCCTCCATCTCACCCGGAGGAAGGTAACGGCTCTAAGAAAAACATGGAGGACTGGTGTCAGCAACTACATCTGGGTACTGACTCCACTCCCGCACACCAGAAACAAGGAGTCTATCGGGTGGTTCAAGAGTACGAGAGAGTGTTCAGTAAACACCCGTTAGACTTCGGGCGAGTCAAGGGGGTAGAACACCACATCCCCACGGGAGACCATCCTCCTATAAAAGAGAGGTATCGACCCGTACCCCCTGCCCACTACCAACACACCAAGGGGATGCTTAGAGACATGAAGGAGGCTGGGGTGATCAGGGATAGCTGTAGCCCCTGGGCAGCTCCACTAGTCTTAGTCAGAAAAAAAGACAACACCATGAGGATGTGTGTAGATTACCGGAAAATCAACCGTATTACACACAAGGATGCGTACCCCTTACCAAGGATAGAGGAGTCATTGGCTGCTTTAAGATCTGCTAACTTCTTCTCTACCTTGGATCTCACTAGCGGGTACTGGCAGGTTCCTGTAGCAGAGGCGGACCGGGAGAAGACCGCATTCACCACCCCGATGGGACTTAGCGAGTTCACCTGCATGCCGTTCGGACTCTGCAACGCCCCAGGAACCTTCCAACGACTAATGGAGTGTTGTCTGGGCCACAGAAACTTCGAGACGGTCCTGTTGTACCTGGACGATGTCATCGTATATTCCAAGACGTATGAGGACCACCTGAAACACCTGGCGGAAGTGTTCGAAGCTCTGGCGAGTTACGGCCTAAAGGTGAAACCCTCCAAGTGTCACCTCCTGAAACCAAAGGTGCAGTACCTGGGACACGTGGTGAGCGCTGACGGAGTGGCTCCCGACCCTGATAAGATCACCGCAATTAAGGAATGGCCAAGCCCCTCCAGCGTAAAAGAAGTGCGGCAGTTCCTCGGGTTGGTAGGCTACTACCGAAGGTTTATTCCCGGTTTCACCAAAAAGGCAGCACCTATGCAGGACCTCCTGATAGGCCAGTCCCGGAAGGCCAAGAACCAGAAGCCGCCCTTCAAATGGGAGGAGCTGGAAGAAGAGTCCTTCCGCCAGCTGAAGATGGCCCTCACGGGGGACGAAATCCTGGCGTACCCGGATTATAGCCAGCCCTTTATCCTCTACACCGACGCCAGTAACATCGGGCTAGGAGCCGTACTGTCCCAGATCCAGCAGGGGAAGGAACGAGTAATCGCCTACGCCAGCCGAAAACTGCGACCCACCGAAAGGAACCCCGAGAATTACAGCTCATTTAAGCTAGAGTTCCTGGCCGTAGTATGGGCAGTCACCGAGCGCTTTAAGCATTACCTCGCTTCTTCCCGGTTCACCGTGTACACGGATAACAACCCGTTGACACACCTGGACACGGCAAGACTCGGTGCCCTGGAGCAGAGGTGGATGGCCCGTCTGTCCAACTACGAGTTCACAATCAAATACCGGGCCGGACGCTCCAATACCAACGCGGACGCCCTGTCCAGGATGCCCAACCTGCCGGACGAAGGAGAAGATCCGGAGGGACTGGAAGAAGTTGAACTCCCTGCGTTCCACCGTCATGGGACTATCCAGTATTCCCACCGGGTAAGGAGTAAGCAGGCTGCTACGTTGAACCCCTTACCTCACTACAACTGGGCGGAAACGCAAGACAGCGACCCTGCCGTCCGACTGGTGAAGGAGATGCTGACTCGCCCGGAGGCTTGCCTTGAACCAGACGCTCCGGAGGAAGCCAAACAACTATGGGCAGAGAAGAGTCGACTGTTCCTTTACAAGGGGAAGTTGTGCCGCAGAATGGTTAACTCCCGGACACATGAACTACTCTGGCAAGTAGTGGTGCCACGAAGAGACGCAGCCATGGTGATGGAGGCATACCACGACGGAGCTGGACACTTCGGGTGGAAGAAGCTGGAGTTCCTGCTGCGCGAGCGATTCCACTGGGTAGGCATGAGGGGAACCATTGAGAAGTGGTGCAGAGACTGTGGCCCGTGCAACCTGAGAAGGAAGGACCGTGCCAGCCAGAAGACTCCCCTGCAGTCCATCGTCACCCGGCAACCGTTGGAACTGGTAGCCTTGGATCATGTAAAACTGACCCCAAGCAGAAGTGGCTACGTCTACGCGTTAACCATCGTGGATCATTACTCCCGGTTCTTGGTTGTCGTCCCCGTCAAGGACTTAACAGCTCAAACAGCAGCTAGAGCCTTCCAGCAGCACTTCTGCCGTCCACACGGGTACCCGGACCAAGTGCTGACGGACCAGGGACCTGCCTTTGAAGCGGAGGTCTTCCAGGAATTCTGCAATCTGTATGGCTGCCGGAAGATAAGGACGACACACTACCATCCGCAAACTAATGGACTTTGTGAGAAAATGAACCAGGTGGTAATGGATCTTCTAAAAACGTTGCCCCTGGAAGAACGCAGTCTGTGGCCTGAGAAGTTGCCCGATCTGGTGGACCTATACAACCACATCCCGGTAGGTTCCACCAACTGTACCCCGGCTTACCTAATGAGGGCAAGACCTGGTAAGTTACCTGTTGACCTGGAAATGGGAGTCCTGACACCCGAGGACACTTCACCAGAAGCAGACTGGGACACAGAGAGGCAGCAGCAGTACCGGAGAGTACAGGAGAGCGTGGAGCGAAGTCTCTGTCAGGCTAGGGAAAGACAAGAGAAAACTTACAACCAGTATGCTCCCGCTGTTCCCCTGGTACCCGGAGAGCAGGTCTTGAAGAGGAAGAGACGGCTCCACAAGTTGGACGACCAGTGGGAGAAGGACCCGTACACCGTACTGCCCTCAAGCCACGAGAACCCGAAGGTTTGTACCATCAGTAAAGACGGAGGGGAAACCACAGCCATTGCATCCCGGGACCACCTGAAGAAGTGTCCCGAACAACTGAGGAACCCTGAAGAGGAACAAGAAGACCATCGACCCGTAGAGGAAAGGGAAGATATGGTTAGTACTGTGCTCGGGGACTTCCCTCGGTCTTGGACTCAAGTCAATGGTGCAGTTGTGGTACCCGTACTCACCTTCCTCCAACCAGCATCCCAAGCACCTACGGAGCAACAGGTAGAGCTGGAAGAACAGCCGGTCCAGGAGGCAGAAGACCCCACACCCGCAGACCAGGAGGATCAACCCTCTGCTTGCAGTGAGCCTGCCATATCCCTAGTGAGCCAAAGAGCCGGTAGACAGCTGCCCAGTTTACCCTTGACAGCTCCTACACCCTGTAGTTCAGGGCTAGGCAGTCAGCTCCGTAGGTCCACTAGGGCCACTAGGGGCCAGTTACCCGCACGTTGGAGGATTTGAAGTGTATAAATTGTTTTATTTATGTTTACCTGTGTATTGTTGCTTGTGTATAATTTTGTGTTTCTAGTTATTTGTAGGAGTCCTTGGTGGATTTACCAGGAATCCTTGTACATAGTTGGAGCGTAACCCGGGACGGACTAAAAGACTGTTAAGGACTCGGGGCAGGACAAACCCCTACCTGGTTACGTCTCCCTGTTTTGGTGAAATGGACACCTTGCTTTTCTTCAAAGACTGCACCCGGTTACGGACACGCCGTGACCACCTTTATATGTTTCTTCTTATTGTACTATTATTGTCGTTATATCTTGTTATGTTTTTCTAAAATATGTTTAGTCCCGGAGTACTAAATTTCACTAGGGGGGAATGTGGCACCCCAGGGGTCTGGTTTCCACAGTAATGTAATGTTATGTCTGAGAGCAGGTGGGAGGTCCTTTGGTCAGGGATCCTGTGCATGCCACACCTCCTGCCCAGTCTTGGGAGGGGAAGAACTTCCCCTATATAAACCCGGGGCTGAGGCAGGGTTAGGAGTCAAGGAGAGTAGAGACGAGAAACAGTCATAAGAAGAAACAGCAGAAGCTCAGTGGGAGCAATACTACTACGAGTCAGGGGCTGGCAGCTGCAGAGCTCGCCCTGACTGAGAAGCTTTCTTACCGGACCCGGCGTCCGAGGCTGTGGGGACTAACTCTTACCCAGCAGCAGAAGCCGACCGGCAGGGGATTTTAGGTCCTCAGGCCCAGAAACCCGAAGGCACGGTCACACGCGTGGGACCAGCACCGCCATCGTGGAGCGGAAGCCATTAGAAGGCCCCGAGTCACCGGCCATACGGGTGAGCACCACACGGTACACTCAGGGACGTGGGCTACTTATATCCGCTTCTAGCAAGGTAGCCAGAAGAGTACAGTCAGTTTGGGAGGCATACAACTCCGCCTGGCCAGGGGAGATCCCATCTGCTCAAGGACTGACCAGGCCCCGTTCGCTAGCAAGTACTCCAGGAGGGTCTATCGTTGTTACCAGTAAAGACCCTGAATTACACCGCACCGTCTCTGAGTGGTTCCTGCTACCCCCATCTTCCACGTCGGCTGCCCTGAGGCCATACCCCTCCCGTTGGGGGTTATACTATCATGCTGCACAATTCTACACCGGCCTCAGCGGTCTGCCCTGCAGCGGCAGCTCCATAGCTGCAAATCAACGGGTGGCGTAGTCGACACTCAAATAACATCTATCAAGACTGCCACACACTGAGTTTGACTCCCTGGGCACGGACCGGGTCCCCGCCACTCGGAGACTACAACCCTCATCTGATCCGGTTCCGGGTAAGCCCCCGTGCGCGAGACGCTGCGCGACACAGCAGGCCCAGGGGCGCGTCATATACGTTCTGTCACATCACGTGCCACAATAGTCAACATAAATGAGAGCAGCTGCACCCTGTTGCTTATCCTCGGTCAATACCGTGTTTGACCAGCAGGATAAGGGGGCGCCAGAGGGCTGCAAGGTCTGACCAAGGTTTCATGACAGGTTCCCTGGACGGCTTCAGCTCTACTACTTTGACATGACAGGCTGGATCACAGCAGAAAGCTGCCATCCAGCTTGCCATGCCACAGACACTGAGAAGCGCAGGTATGCTTGCGCTCCTCAGTGTCTCACTGTAACGGCATCCAGATGAGCCGAGTTCATGTCCAATGAACTCAGCTCACCTCATGCACGTCACTGACAGTGTGGGAGAATTCTCCTGCGCATGCGGTGCCGGCAAATGACGTCACCGCTTGAGCAGGAGAATTCTCCCACGCTGGGATGGCATTGAGATGGCAGGCTGGATGATAGCAGAATGCTGCCATCCAGCTTGTCATCCTTCAGAGACATTGCCTGCGCTTCGCAGTGTCTCTGAAGGATGGCATGCTGGATGGCAGTGTTCTGCTACCATCCAGCCTGCCATCTCAATGCCGTTCCAGCGTGGGAAAATTCTTCTCAAGTGGTGACGTCATTTTCCGGCACCGCATGGGCAGGAGAATTCTCCCACACTGTCAGTGATGTGCATGAGGTGAGCTGAGTTCATTGGACATGAACTCGGCTCATCTGGATGCCGTTACAGCCAGACACTGAGGAGCTTCACAGAGGAGCTTCTCAGTGTCTGCGGCATGGCAAGCTGGATGGCAGCGTTCTGCTGCGATCCAGCCTGTCATGTCAATGTAGCAGAGCTGAAGCCGTCCTGGGAACCATGGAAAGGTAAGGATGAGGTTGGTTTATTATTTTACTTTTATTGCAGGAGATCGTTGGCTTCAGCTGGAATGGGCGTGACGGTAAGTAGAGTTTAATTTAGAACATTAAAGAATTGAGTCTTTATTTCAATTAAAGGACTTTATTCTGGGTGTTTGTGTTTTTTTAACTTTCACTACGGGGTTAGTAATGGGGGCGTCTTATAGACGCCTCTCCATTACTAACCTGGGCTTGATGTCAGCTGGCATTATAAGCTGACATCAACCCCAGCCCTATTACCCCACTGCCACCGCTACAGGGCAGTGGGAAGAGCGAAGCTAAGTGCCAGAATTGGTGCATCCTATGGATGCGCCATTTCTGGGACGGCTGGTGCTTCTAGCCTGAGAGGGGGCCAATATTCATGGCACCCTTCCTGGGCTATTAATATCAGCCCCCAGCTGTCTGTCTAGCCTTTGCTAGCTATTAAAATAGGGGGGACCCCACGTCATTTTTTTGGTGGTCCCCCATTTTAATAGCTAGTAAAGGCTACCTATTCAGCTGGGGCTTGATATTAGTAGCCTGGGAAGCTCCATGGGTATTACCCCCTTCCCAGGCTTCTAACATCTGCCTCAGCTGTCTGCTTAACCTCCGCTAGAGACTAAAATTACGGGGAACCCCATGCCAATTTTTTTTTAATAAATCCTTTATTTTAACACTAAATGACAAGAACAGTGACCAACACTGTCACTGTACTTATTATATATGTGACTGACATGTTTCTATCTATCTTATCTATGTGTGATGCTCTATTCATTCTGTTCTAAATTGTCGGGTACCGATGTATGCCGCTGATGAATTGCCGGCCGACTTTTTTAAAGAGACGGGTGCATGAAAACACTATAATTTTTTTTTTTTTAATAAATCCTTTATTTTAACACTAAATGACAAGTACAGTAACCAACACTGTCACTGTACTTATTATATATGTGACTGACATGTTTCTATCTCTCTAATCTATGTGTAATGCTCTATTCTTTCTGTTCTAAATTGTCGGGTACCGGTGTATGCCGCTGATGAATTGCCGGCTGGCTTTTTTAAAGAGACGGGTGCATGAAAATCGGAGGGCACTAGTGTGTTCCAAGTGCCCTGCTATGTTTTTCATGCACCCTCCTATATACCCTGCCTGGCTGTCTGCCTATATATTGTGCCTGCCTGACATTTAATTGAGCACTGTTCCCATCGATTTGGGCAATTTTTGACCTGCAGACCGCCGGGGGGGACCGCCAGAAAAATGCTCAAGTTTCCCATAAACTTACATTGGGCTCGTTGCTCGGGTTGAGCACCCGAGTATTCCAATGTGCTCGACCCAAGTTTCGAGCACCCACCCGAGCATTTTAGTGCTCGCTCATCACTAATGCATATCAATTAAAGTAATAATATTTTTAAGGGGTTTTCCTTATGTTAGACTGACTATTCACACCCCAGATAGCTTATAGAATTGTTGATCCACTAGTTAACCCCTTCAGTGAACACCATAAAAAAATAAATGAAAAACAAGGCTAACAACGATGCTTTATCATGTTACCGCCGAACATAAAGTGAAATAAAACGCGATCAAAAAGTCACATGTAAATAAAAATGTTACCACTGAAAACATCATGCTGTCCCGCAAAAAAAAGCCGCCATACAGCTAAGTCAGCGGAAACATAAAAAAGTTACAGCTCTCGGAATAAAGCGATGCAGAAATAATTATTTTTTCTATAAAATGGTATTTATTGTGTAAAAGCACCAAAACATAAAAAACTATATAAATATAGTATCGCTGTAATCGTACTGACCGAAGAATAAAGCTGCCTTATCAATTTTACTACACGTGGAACGGCATAAAAAAATTCTCAAAAAAATAATTCCTGAATTGCTGGTTTTTGTTCATTCTGCCTCCCAAAAAATGGAATAGAAAGCGATCAAAAAATGTAATTTGCCGGAAAATGGTACCAATAAAAATGTCAACTTGTTCTGCAAAAAACAAGCCATCATATGACTCTGTCGGCAGAAATATGGAAAAATTATAGCTATCAAAATATGGGGATGCAAAAGCTTGTTTTGACAATAAAAAGCGTCTTTTAGTGTGTGACAGCTACCATTCAGAAAAAAAACGATATGAATCTGGTATAGCTGTAATCGCTAAGGCCTGCAAAATAAAGTTGTCTAATCACTTATAACACTGCCTCATTAAAGTGAATTGATCCCTCGGGATAGGGTTAGGGTTATGTTAGGTTTAGGATTGTGTTAGGGTTAGGGTTGTGCTAGGGTTGGGGTTGGGGTTGTGTTAGAGTTAGGGTTGTGTTGGGGTTGGGATTTTTTCAAAAGTACCGAAAAAAATTATGATGATATGGCGACTAGTGTTGAGCACAAGTGCTCGCTGCTTGAGTTTGCATCAGGTGCTCGGGTATGCATCAAGTATCTCGGGTTCTTGAGTGGCATGCTCGAGTTTCTGCCCCATATGTTTCGCGGCTGTTATACAGCTAAAAAAAACTTGCAGGGATTACCTGACATATATGAGCAATCCCCGCATGTTTTTTTTGGGTGTTTAAAAACCGTGAAACATGCAGGACGGGGACTCGAGCATGTCACTCGAGCACCCGCAATACTTAGTGCATACCCGAGTACCCGATGCAAACTCAAGTAGCGAGCACTTGCACTCAAGACTAATGATAACATATTTAATATGATGACCTAATGTTATCAAATTCTGTGGTCGTACCTCTGGGTTCAAAATGTTCACTATACCCCATTTCGATTTTTTCACAAATAAACATAAGTCATATCTAGTGATGAGCGAGCATGCTCGCTACTGCTCGGTGCTCACCCGAGCATCTCACTGCTCGGCGTTCACCGAGTATTTCCGAAGTTGCTCGGCGGGAGCTTGGGTCCCCTCCCTGCATGTTTGGCGCTCTTTATAGCGCCAATCAACATGCAGGGATTGCCTGCCACTCACTGTAATGTCGCAGCCATGTTGGTTGTGGCATTACAGTGATTGGCTGGCCGCATAGCGTCATCAGGTCTATATCAGACCTGGCGCCGCCATGTTCATCACAGTCACTCCGGATCAGACAGTGTAGGGAGAGGTGCTGCTGCGTCAGGGAAAGATTTGCTTGTGTATTAGGTAGTGTAGGGAGAAAAAACATACATTACACATATCCATCTTAACAAACTGTCCTTTTGAGGACTAACTAATCCATCTGCAGAGATATCAGGCAGGCAGTGTATATAGGCAGGCTGGCAGGATATACAGCAGACTGCAGTGCATATAGCAATAGAGGCTCCTTTCCAATTCTGCCTTCTGCTGATGTTAGATATTTCTATACAAAGGCACAGGTCTCAGGGGCCAGGAATACTTTTCTTTGGATCTTAATCCTCATTATTTGCTTAAAAAGCAATCCAGAGAACACCGTTTTTCTGCGCCATTTGATTGTTGGCACTGTAGAATACAGAAGTGTCCTTTCCATATTATAGCGCTAGAAATCCAGCTATTTAAAACTCTGTTTTCTCTGTCACATGGATCACATATACGTTGTCAGAAAATACTGCCATTTCTGGCCTCCATTAAAAATTTCCTTTAGTGTGTCTGTGAAGCAATTCACAGCAGTTTCCTGTTCAAACTACTTACCTACAGGCCAGGTATTTAAAACTCTGTTTTCTCCATCACACGGATCACATATACGTTGTCAGAAAATTGTTATGATCTGCTACAAGAACTAAGGAAAGAAAGGGAATCTGTCCCTACAATAGGACTAAGCTGATTCTCTACGATGCAGCGGGCAACCTGTTCCTTCTGAACAGACCCGCCTTCGTCCTCAACTAGTCTGAACGCAGACCTATAGATATAAGGGAGGGGTCCCTAAAAGTACTATGGACTGGGACAAAATTGGACACCTCCTAGCAGAAGTTGTAGCGGAGCAAAAAGACAAACAGACAAAAATACTTAGAGATCCAAGGACCAAGCAAACTATAGAGATAGGTACAAAGTACCTGGCTAGATTAAGAGTCAAAGTAACACTGAAGTCCAGCAAAGCCAGAAGGGCAGAGCTGGAATAAATAGGCAGCAGGTCACATGACCACAAAATAGAAAAAAACTAACAGGAGGGTTCTAACAGTACCCCCTCTTCTATGAGGATCCTCCGGATCCTCCAGGCCTATCAGGAAACCTCCTGTGAAACGCTTTGATAAGTCTAGGAGCAGAGACATGATCTGCCCTTACCCAGGAGTTATCCTCAGGACCGAAACCTTTCCAAGCGACGAGATACTGCAATCTCCCTCTATGCCTTCTGGAATTCAGGATACGAGAAATTTCATATTCACCGTCTTCCACCACCGGAGGAACTGTGACAGTGGCATCCCTATCCGATACATCAGCTTTTTTCAACAAGGAAACATGAAACACCGGATTAATCTTCCAGGAGGAGCGAACCTCTAACCTAACAGCAGACTGGTTAACCACCTGAAGCACCTTAAATGGTCCCACAAACTTCGGACCCAATTTCTTAGAAGGAATCCTCAACCGCAGATTCTTTGAGGACAACCAAACCATGTCACCAACCGTAAACAAAACCTCTTGACGTTTCCTGTTAAAATACTTCTTAGACTTTTTGTTAGCCGCTTGAAGGTTACAACGTACATCAGTCCAAACTCTCTCCAAATCACAGGAAAAATTCTCCTCCTCTGGCACAGCCGATACCAATTTGGAGAACGAACCAAACGACGGATGTCTCCCAGTACAACAAAAAAACGGAGAACACTCAGCAGAAGAGGATGTATGGTTGTTAAGAGCAAATTAAGCAAGTGGCAGAAACTCAGACCACCCCTCTTGATTGTCTGCCACAAAACAACGCAAAAACTGCTCAACATCCTGGTTCTTTCTTTCTGTTTGTCCATTAGACTCAGGATGATACCCAGATGAAAATGACAAATGGACCCCAACCTGTCACAAAAGGCACGCCAAAAACGAGCCACAAACTGAGGTCCCCTATCAGAAACAATGTCGGTGGGAACGCCATGGAGTCTGACAATTTCCTTGACAAAAGCCTTAGCGAGTGTCTTAGCGCAGGGTAGTTTAATGAAAGGAACCAAGTGACACATCTTGCTAAAACGGTCCACGACCACCCAGATGACAGTGAAACCCTCGGACACAGGAAGGTCAGTAATAAAATCCATTGCAAGATGCGTCCAAGGTGCACTAGGAGCCTCCAGAGGGCAAAGCAACCCCGCAGCAGGAGCATGTGAAGCCTTTGATCTAGCACACACTGTACATTGAAGCACCCATTTAATGATTTCCTTTTGCCACCCCGGCCACCAAAAACTGCGACCTACCAGTCTCTTAGTCTCAGAAATTCCTGGATGACATGCCAACCGAGACTCATGATACTCCACAAACAACTCTCTCCTAAAGGTTCTAGGTACAAACAACCTCCCATGGGGAGTGTTAGATGGGGCATCCTCCTGGGCTTTCAGAATCCCATCTTCCACAGCGGAGTCCAATGGTGCTATCACAACTCCTTCCTGTAAAATGCTCTCCTCCTCCTCGGTACCAACAATGGGAGAAAAGCGGCGAGATAAAGCATCAGCTTTAAGATTCTTAGTACCCGGGATGTAAGTAACAGAAAAATTAAACCTAAAAAAAAACAGTGCCCACGTAGCCTGACGGGCATACAAGCGCTTGGCAGCATCTAGATAGATCAGATTCTTATGATCAGTGAAAACCTGAATGGGAAATTTAGCACCTTCCAAGAAATGACGCCAATGTTCAAATGCGAGTTTGATAGCCAGCAATTCCCGATTAGCAACATCGTAATTAAGTTCGGTTTCAGAAATTTTTTTCGAAACAAAAAGCACAGGGATGAACCCCATCCTTGTTCTCTTGAGACAAAACCGCACCGACCCCCACCGAAGAAGCATCAACCTCGACCAAAAAAGGCTTGGTCTCATCAGGCTGCATAAGGATTGGGGCAAAACTGAACTTCTCCTTGAGATACACAAAAGCTTCAATGGCCTCAGTAGTCCACTGGACCGTATTCGCACCTTTCCTGGTGAGATCGGTCAGCGGCTTAACAATTATAGAAAAATTCTTGATGAATTTTCTGTAATAATTGGCGAAACCCCAAAATCTCTGTATCGATTTTAAACCAATAGGCCTAGGCCATTCCTGCACAGCCTGAACCTTCACCGGGTCCATCTCAAATCCCTCGCTGGAGATAATGTAGCTCAAAGAACGAATTCTCTGCACAGCGAACTCGCATTTCTCCAGCTTAGCAAAAAGTGAATTGTCACTTAATAACTGCAATACCTCACGTACGCTCTGCCAATGAGACTCCAGATCTGGCGAATAAATCAAAAAGTCATCCAAATACACAACCACATTCTTGCCAATCAAAGGTCTCAGGATGTCATTAATAAGTTTCTGAAAAAACGCTGGTGCATTGGTAAGACCAAAAGGCATAACCAGATTCTCAAAATGACCCACCGGAGTGTTAAAAGCAGTCTTCCATTCATCACCCTCCTTCATTCGCAACAAATTGTAATGCCCCCGGAGATCAATTTTAGAGAACCACTTGGCCCCCACTAACTGGTTAAACAAGTCAGGAATTAACGGCAGTGGGTATGAATTGCGTACGGTAATTTTATTAATTTTGCGAAAGTCCAGACATGGACGTAAACCGCCGTCCTTTTTTTTTACAAAAAAAAATCCAACAGCCACAGGTGACTTAGAAGGTCTAATGTGACCAGCGGCCAAGCTCGTCTGTATGTATTCCTCCAAGGCTTTTCTTTCAGGGATAGTAAGATTAAATAAGCGACTCTTGGGAAGAGTAGCTCCAGGAACAAACTCAATGGTGCAATCATAGTCCCTATGAGGAGGTAGAATTTGCGACTCCTCCTCTGAAAAAAACTTCCAAAAATCCTGAATAGGTACAGGTAATTCCCCTCTTTCCACAGCAGCAATGCGATCGTTACAACATTTATCATAACACTTAGGACTCCAAGATTTAATCTCATTAGTAGACCAGTCCAGTAAAGGATTGTGCAGTTTTAACCAAGGCAAACCTAACACTACTGGAGAAGGTAAATTTTTTAATACCACTAAATCCAAATTCTCTTGGTGAATACCATTAATAGTGAGGGGAAATTCAGCAACCTTGTGAGTAATACATTTCAAAGGAGTGTTATCAACAGCAACCACAGAAATAGGAGATGACAAAGGTTTAGGTTCCAATTTAAGTTTTTCCAAAAATCCCTTATCAATCACATTCAGTGTAGAACCACAATCCACAAATACCTGAAATTCAATCAACTCCTCCTGCAATGAGGTACTCCCTGAAATAAATACTCCCTTAGAGTTTAAGCAAGCAATACGGGTGTAACTGACCTTTTTTTTTCTTTGTTTAACAGAAGCTCACAGTTCTTAACAAAATGGTCAGATTTACCACAATAAAACACAATCCCTTGGAAAACCTGCGGTCTTTTTCCTGAGAGCGGAGTGGCATCGCCTCAATCTCCATCAGTTCTCCGTCGTCCGAGCAGACCCTCTGATGACTAGGAGCTGCCATAGCAGGAGTTTTCTCCTCATTAACCCTGGCACGCAGTCTCCTGTCTACCCGTATAGCTAATTGCATGGCTTCTTGCAAGTTTCCAGGTGCAGGGAAAGCAATCAGCAGATCCTTAACCCTTTCACTTAGACCAGCAAGAAACAAACATTTTAACGCTGAATCATTCCATCTCACTTCAGAAGACCACAATAATTTTCAACATCCCCTGACCCCTGCTTTAAACATCTCAGTTGTGTCTCAGCAGAAGAGACTCGATCAGGATCGTCATACAACAACCCCATAGCAGAAAAAAAAATCTTCCTCTGATCTAAAACACGGATCATTAGGTTGGAGAGAAAAGGCTCATCCCTGTTGTTCCTTGCGCAAACGTGACATGATAAACCCAATGTGCTGTGATTCATTCCCAGAGGACCTGGGTCTCAAACGAAAATATAATAAACAAGCATTTTTAAAGGAAAAAACATCTTGTTGGTAACCATAAAAAAAATCAGGCAGTCCTACCTTCGGTTCAACAAAATGCGCTCCAGGACCGCTACGCACGTGTTGCTGGAGCTCGGCCACCTCCAGAGACAATCCCTGTAGGCGTTGAGCCAATTCCTGAACAGACACCATGCTGATCTCCGGATCTCGTTTCTTAGGATTTTTTTTTTTTTTGATTTTGCGCTGGACTTATTGTTATGATCTGCTACAAGAACTAAGGAAAGAAAGGAAAACTGTCCCTACAATAGGACTAAGCAGATTCCCTACGATGCAGCGGGCAACATGTTCCTTGTGAACAGATCCACCTTCGTCCTCAACTAGTCTGAACGCAGACCTATAGATATAAGGGAGAGGTCCCTAAAAGTACTAAGAACTGGGACAAAATTGGACACCTCCTAGCAGAAGTTGTAGCGGAGCAAAAAGACAAACAGACAAAAATACTTAGAGGTCCAAGGACCAATCAAACTATAGAGAAAGGTACAAAGCACCTGGCTAGATTAAGAGTCAAAGTAACACTGAAGTCCAGCAAAGCCAGAAGGGCGGAGCTGGAATAAATATGCAGCAGGTCACGTGACCACAAAATAGAAAAAAACTAACAGGAGGGTTCTAACAAAAATACTGCCATTTATGGCCTCCATTAAAAATTCCCTTTAGTGTGTCAGTGAAGCAATTCACAGCAGTTTGCTGTTCAAACTACTTACCTACAGGCCAGCTATTTAAAACTTTGTTTTCTCCATCACACGGATCACATATACAACTCCTGGCAAAAATTATGGAATCACCGGGCTCGGAGGATGTTCATTCAGTTGTTTAATGTTGTTGAAAAAAAAGCAGATCACAGACATGGCACAAAACTAAAGTCATTTCAAATGGCAACTTTAGGGTTTAAGAAACACTAATAAAAATTAAGATTAAAAATGTGGTACTCAGTAAGGGTAATTTTTTTCAGACCAAGCAGAGGGAAAAAATGATGGAATCACTCAATTCTGAGGAAAAAATGATGGAATCACCCTGTAAATTTTCATTTCCAAAACTGACACCTGCATCAAATTAGATCTGCTCATTAGTCTGCATCTAAAAAGGAGCGATCACACCGTGGAGAGCTGTTGCACCAAGTGGACTGACATGAATCATGGCTCCAACACCAGAGGTGTCAATTGAAACAAAGGAGAGGATTATCAAACTCTTAAAAGAAGGTAAATCATCACGCAATATTGCAAAAGATGTTTGTTGTTCACAGTCAGCTGTGTCTAAAATCTGGACCAAATACAACCAACATGGGAAGGTTGTTAAAGGCAAACATACTGGTAGACCAAGGAAGACATCAAAGCGTCAAGACCGGAAACTTAAAGCAATATGTCTCCAAAACAGGAAATGCACAACAAAACAAATGAGGAACGAATGGGAGGAAACTGGAGTCAATGTCTGTGACTGAACTGTAAGAAACCACCTAAAGGAAATGGGATTTACATACAGAAAAGCTAAACATAAGCCATCATTAACACCTAAACAGAAAAAAACAAGGTTACAATGGGCTAAGGAAAAGCAATCGTGGACTGTGGATGACGGGATGAAAGTCATATTCAGTGATGAATCGCGAATCTGCATTGGGCAAGGTGATGATGCTGGAACTTTTGTTTGGTGCCGTTCCAAAGAGATTTATAAAGATGACTGCATGAAGAGAACATGCAAATTTCCACAGTCATTGATGATATGGGGCTGCATGTCAGGTAAAGGCACTGGGGAGATGGCTGTCATTACATCTTCAATAAATGCCCAAGTTTACATTTATATTTTGGACAGTTTTCTTATCCCATCAATTGAAAGGATGTTTGGGGATGATGACATCATTTTTCAAGATGATAATGCATCCTGCCATAGAGTAAAAACTGTGAAAACATTCCGTGAAAGAAGACTCATAAGGTCAATGTCATGGCCTGCAAATAGTCCGGATCTCAATCCAATCTTTGGTGGAAGTTGAAGAAAATGGTCCATGACAAGGCTCCAACCTGAAAAGCTGATCTGGCAACAGCAATCAGAGAAAGTTGGAGCCAGATTGAGTACTGTTTGTCACTCATTAAGTCCATGCCTCAGAGACTGCATGCTGTTATTAAAGCCAGAGGTAGTGCAACAAAATACTAGTGATGTATTGGAGTGTTCTTTTGTGTGTTTGTTTTTCATGATTCCATAATTTTTTCCTCAGAATTGAGTGATTCCATATTTTTTTCCCTCTGCTTGGTCTGAAAAAAAATTAGCCTTACTGAGTACCACATTTTTTATCTTGATTTCTTTTAGTGTTTCTTAAAGCCCTAAAGTTGCCATTTGAAATGACTTGAGTTTTGTGCCATGTCTGTGATCTGCTTTTTTTCAACAACATTAAACAACTGAATGAACATGCTCTGAGCCCGGTGATTCCATAATTTTTGCCAGGGGTTGTACATTGTCAGAAAATACTGCCATTTCTGGCTTCCATTAAAAATTTCCTTTAGTGTGTCAGTGAAGCAATTCACAGCAGTTTGCTGTTCAAACTACTTACCTACAGGCCACGTATTTAAAACTCTGTTTTCTCTGTCACACAGATCACATATACGTTGTCAGAAAATACTGCCATTTCTGGCCTCCATTAAAAATTTCTTTAAGCGTGTCAGTGAAGCAATTCACAGCAGTTTGCTGTTCAAACTACTTACCTACAGGCCAGGTATTTAAAACTCTGTTTTCTCCGTCACACGGATCACATATAAGTTCGCTCCAAACTCAGTCATTTGTAGTGAGCGTGGAAGATACTGTCCTCCATTTAAAATGGGCAAGGCACGTGGCAAGGGAAGGGGAACTGGACATGATGGTAATGGTGCATGCAGAGGCCGAGGACAAGGCCGTGAGCAAGCTGAAATTGTGCCACAACAAACACCCACATCTTCTCGCCTGACCTTCCTGTCCCAATTTCTAGGGGACCGCAGCACACCACTATTGAACCCAGAGCAGTGTCAAAAGGTTGTTGGTTGGATAGCGGATAATGCTTCCAGTCGCTTAGCCACCACCATCACCCTGTCTTCCACATGGTCAAGTCTCAGTAGCTGTGAGTTTGGACAGCATATTTCTCACCCTGATCCTCCTTCCTCCCACCATGCCGAATACCCAGAGACAACTGATCCCACACTTGGACACTCTGCAAGAGCTGTTCACTTTTCCATTTATAGATTCGGGCCTCTCGCCCGGTCCACTTGAAGAGGGGCAAGAGGTGATCGCGTGTAGCGATGCCCAAATATTTGAGCAGCCACGGTCACACAAAGGCGACAGTGGGAAAGTGTCACAAGAGGTGGACGATGATGAGACACAATTGCCAGAAAGTCAGGAGGAGGACCAGGGTGCAGAAGTGGAAGACGAGGTGGTGGATGATATAGTAACTGACCCAACCTGGCAGGAGGACATGCAGAGCGAGGATAGCAGCACACATGGGGAGGGAGTTTGAGCACCCCAACAGGCAGGAAGAAGCAGTGTGGTGGCCGCAGACAGAAGGCAGGCAACCGTTCCCCGTAACACTAACAGGAAGGAAGTTGCCAGTACAACTGTTAGGTCTTCCAGAGTCTGGTTGTTTTTTAAAGACTCTGCCGATAACCCCAAAAAGGCCATTTGCACCACCTGCCAGGACAGCATCAGCAGGGATGGCAAAACGACCAGCGTGACCACCACCAGCATGATCAGGCACATGGCACCAAAGCACCTGACTTTGTGGGCCGAACCCCAGAGTCCAGGAACAGTGTCTGCAGGTGGCACCATTGCTTCTTCCACTGTTGTGCATGCAAGCCAATTCCCTGTCCATGGTGCATGCGAAGATGCCTTCTGCCCTGCACCTGTCGTTGCCCACTTTTAAGTAGCAGCATTAGGAAGCACGTCCATGTCCTTGTCCCAGCGCTGTGTTCAGTTGTCCATACCCCAGTCCTTGGAAAAAAAGCGCAAATATGCATCCAAGGCCCCACAAGCCACACTACTAAATTCTCACATTTCACGACTGCTTGCGCTCGAAATGTTGCCTTTTAGGCTCGCTCGTGGAGATGGAAGCATTCCGCAACCTGATGGCGGCGACCGTCCCTCGGTACTCGGTCCCCAGCCGTCACTATTTCTCTCGGTGTACCGTCCCCGCATTACACAAGCACGTGTCCCAAAACATTAGCCGTGCCCTCAACAACGCAGTTACCGGGAAAGTCCACCTACCCACGGACACGTGGACAAGTGCTTGTGGGCAGGGACGGTACATCTCGCTGACGGCACACTGGGTTAACATAGTGGAAGCCGGGACCCAGTCGGACCAAGGATTGCAGGCCCTAGGTCAATCAGGGTTGCCCCCACAGTCTACAGCTCTTGCACCTCATCCTCCTCAGCCTCCTCCTCCTCCTCTTCAGCCTCCTTCTCCGAAATGACTATATCAAACAGAAGCTGAAAGCACTGCAGCACTGCCTCGGCCAAGCGGCAACAGGCTGTGCTGAAGCTAATATGCTTAGGTGACAAACCGCACAATGCTGAAGAGTTGTGGACAGCTCTGAAAGAGCAGGCAGATCTGTGGCTCACACCGCTGAACCTACAGCCAGGCATAGTCATGTGTGACAATGGCCGGAACCTGGTGGCGGCTCTGAGGTGAGGCAAGCTCACATATGTACTATGCCTGGCCCATGTGCTTAACCTCATGGTTCAGCGGTTTCTCAAAACCTACCCGGAGCTGTCGCATCTGCTCGTCAAAGTACGCCGCCTGTGTGCCCATTTTAGAAAGTCAGCTACAGCTTCCGCCGCCCTTGCCATGCTTCAGCAGCGTTTGCAGCTTCAGGCTCAGCGACTGGTGTGTGATGTCCCCACGCGTTGGAACTCTACATTGCAGATGTTGGGAAGGATTTGTTAGCAGAAGAGGGCAGTTGTTGAGTACCAGCATCAACAAGGCCATCGGTATTCAGTTCAGACTCCACACATAAGACCTCAGGAGTGGACATGGATGTCAGACATCTGTACCATCCTCCAAAACTTTGAGGATTCCACCAAGATGGTGAGCGGCGATAACGCCATATTTAGTGTCACCATCCCGCTTCTCTGTCTTCTAAAACGCTCTCTGCTCACAATCAAAGAGGATGCATTGCAGGCGGAGCACGATGAGATGGAGCAAAGAACCATACTACTAGTGTGCTACACACAGCCCAACCTTATCTCATCCCAACGGGGATTGGGTGACAATGAGCAAGAGGAGGAGGAGGAAGAACAGGAGCTAGTTTCTTGCGCTATAGAAGGTACTACCTGCACAACTGTCATACCGTCTGTTCAGCGTGGATGTCCTGAGGACAGGGATGAGGAGGAGGAGAGAATGGTCAGTCGTCCTCTTGGTGAGGACACGGAAGTCTTGCCTGTTAGTAGTCTGGCTGAGTTTATGTTACGCTGCCTTTCCCGTGACCCTCGCGCTCTCCAAAATTTGGGTGACAATCATTACTGGTTGATGACACTTCTAGACCAATGCTACAAGGAGAACTTTATATCTCTTATTCCTGAGGCGGACAGGTCTACAAAAATGGGGCAGTACCAGAAGGCCCTTGTTGCGGAACTATTAAAAAAAATTCCCTTCCGAAAACACTAGCGGCAGAGGTCACAGTTCGTTGGACAACCAAGGAGTACAGCCGAGAGAGACACAACTCCAATCTAGCAGAGGCAGGGGAACACTGTCAAAGTTCTGTAAGAGTTTTCTCAGCCCCTCCCATCGCACAGGCCCTGAGGCGCGGGGTACTCTCACAAGGAGTGCAAAGTTTGGGAAGATGCTGAGGGAGTACCTTGCCGACCGTACCAACGTCCTCCGTGATTCCTCTGTGCCTTATAATTATTGGGTATCCAAGCTGGACACGTGGAATGAACTGAGTCTGTAAACCTTGGAGGTCCTGGCCTGCCTTGCCGCTAGCTTTTTATGAGAGCGGGTTTTTAGTGTCGCTGGTGGAATTACAATTGATAAGCGCATCCGCCTGTCAACTGAAAATGCTTTCAGGCTGATTCTTATAAAAATTAACAAGGGTTGGATTGGGCCAGACTTCTGTACACCACCGAATGATAGCAGTGTAACATAAACTTAAATCCAGTGTCTTTTTTTGGGAGGTGTATTCCCATGCACCTCTTCACATCCACACATGGTTATACGCTTCCTGATTTTGGCTATTTGCTGTTGTTTTCCTCCTTCTCCTCATCCTCCACCACCATATCACCAGGGTGACCGTGGTCTGTGATGCAACAGCCACATAATTTTTTTTAAAGGGTGTTTATGATGCCTGTAAAAAAAATTTTTTTATACAGTATGCTCATGTATACCCCCCAGGGGTAAATGTTTGTCAGCCCATACACTTAGTGCATGGGCATTACAAGTATAGGAGACCCGCTCCTTTCTAATATCAACAGTTTTTTATGAGGCCCTCGTCCACATCTTTTCCAAGGTGCAATGGAGTGCCTCCCAATTTTTGGCAGCCTTTGCATTCACTGCAGAGGCCAACACTATGGGAGACCCACTTCCTAATAATGGGAACATTTTTTCATGAGGCCCTCTACGTCTCTTCCAAGGGGCATTGCAGTGCCTCCCAATTTTTTTCCAGCCCTTGCATTCACTGCATTGGCCAACACAATGGGAGACACACTTCCTAATAATGGGAACATTGTTTTCAGGAGGCCCTCTGACCTCCACATCTCTTCCAAGGGGTATTGGAGTGCCTCCAAATTTTTGGCAACACTGGCATTCGCTGCATAGGCAAACACAATGGGAGACCCACTTCCAAATAATGGTAACATTTTTTTTCAGGACGCCCTCATCTACGTCTCTTCCAAGGGGCATTGGAGTAGGTCCAAATTTTTGGCAGCCCTTGCATTTACTGCATAGGCAAACACAATGGGAGAACCCACTTCTTAATAATGGGAACATTGTTTTCAGGAGGCCCTCTAACCTCCATGTCTCTTCCAAGGGGCATTGGAGTGCTTCCCAATTTTTGGCAGCCCTTGCATTCACTGCAGAGGCAAACAGTACGGGAGACCCACTTCCTAATAATGGGAACATTGTTTTCAGGAGGCCCTCCTGTAAGTCTCTTCAAAGGGGTACTGGGTGAGTCCAAATTTTCAAAGGGGTATTGGGGTTGGTCAAAATTTTGGGCAGCCCTGCCACTCACTGCATACGCAATAACAGTATAGGAGACCCACTCTTTAGTAATGGGAACAACAAAGCATAGCCGGCTGATGTCTCTCTAAGAATAGGGAGGGCCAACTGCTAGCCCTTTAAGAATAATAAAGGCTGCCTGATAACCCTATAAAAATAGGCTTTGTGACTTTCAGAGTCCATCCTTCATATATGAAACAGGATGTGTCTGATGATGTGTCACACACCACATGGCCATATAAGGTTGTAAAATGTTAAAATGACATCTCCCGGTGAATGCATTTGTCACGGTTGAAAGCAATGCAAAAGTGCAAAAACGCATCAAAAAGCATTAAGCATTTTTCATCTGAATGGATGGTAATAGTTGAAATTGAGTACTAGGCATCTTCTTTTGAGTGGATGGTTATAGATATGTCATACTGAAAATCATCTAACCAATATACTACTTGTTTAGGTATACCTAGGAGAGTATAGGCTCACCTCGGACAATATGACTACTAACAGTAGATGGGCGGCGAGGCTGAACCATGATTATATGACGCGCCCCCTGGGCCGTGGGGTACTCGGTAGCCGGGCTGGTCAGTGACCCAGGGCGGTCAATTAAAGGGGAAAGTAAAAAGGGGAATAAAGTTTTTATAGCGATAATGTTAGTCATACCACCTGTGGTATGCGGCTATACGGGGCCGCCGCTGCGGTGCAGATCCTCTGGAGCTGATGGTGACTCAGCCATGTTGGTTCAGCTCTCCACAGGTAGAGCTTAGCTCCAGGGCAGGATATAGGGGTTTTATGAGGTAGATGTTGTTGGTGCTGTGTAGTGCAGGGCTGGTGATGGCACAGCAATAATTCCAGGACACAGTGGGATACAGTCTTCAAGGTTCACTCACAGTTGTGCAAGATTCCAGGTTACCAGGGCCAGTGTGTAACCTCCCATGTCGTCCTGTGTTCACCAGGGAAGGGGTTCAGCAACTCTCAAGTCTCTCAGGAGTACTTAAATGGGACCCCGTTCTATGCTCCTTTCACGGTCGTCTTCCCTGCGCTGGCTCTCGCTCTCCTGCCCTGCGCCTCACAATCAGTGTCCCAAGCCGATAGCCTCGGGTCTTGTCGGGCGTCTTGCAATCCCCTGGACCCTATGTGGCCACCTTTTCGGCGATGTAATTGTGATGGTTGGCTGCTTCACCTTGCAAATACAGCAGCCTCCGGTTACCTAGCTGATTCCTCTCCTTCTTATACTCCTACTGACTGTGCTCCCCTGAACTACTTCCTCCACCCTCCAGCTAGGGACCAGGGATTGTGCTCTCCCTTAGGAGCAATCTCGCCCTTCCCTACTGAAGTGAAGTGTATTGGATGCGGGTATGTGGGTCCCGGGTAGTGCTCCCTCCTTACCTGAGAGTGGGGTACCACACCTCTGGGTGAGATGCAGTACCTCTGTGGCGACTGAACCCGCAGGGGCGCCACATACCCCCCCCGTTAGACACAGCACGTCCGTGGGCTGGAACAGAGTAAAACAAATTTTAACACATACAAAATTTTTGATGCATCACAAAAAAGAATAACTATAACTCTTTTTCTTCCCTTTATGGGAGGCACTTTTCTTGAACGTTACATGTTATTATATAAAACTTCCTTTTAAATAACATTTTTCTTCACATATATATAAAACATTTTTCATACAAAACACATTTTCAGCAAGCCACAGTGGGATCTGTAACCGGGTGTCCATCTCACTGGAGAAGGTGCAAAGTGGGGGGAGCCCGTCCACAACAAACCCCCAGCGTAGGCCCTGGGCGTGGCTGCAGGGCATAACTGATCCAGTTGTTGGACCATGTCTTCGGCCATGCGATGAATACAACATTGATTCTTGATATAAACAATGGTGCCAGCAGTGATTTCTTTGTTGCTGTTGTGTCGGCGATCAAAGGCACACTTTTGGTGTTCCTGAGCAGAATGGATGTTGGTACTTACAGTTGAGTGGATCATGTTAAGAATGGTTGTGAGTGTATTTAGCACATCAGGGTTGGCATCATCTGAATGAGACATGAAATCCACAGTGTCATTTGCTGATGGATTAAGGTCAATAGGAAACTTATTCTTTCGTCCATACATGACCTCAAATGGAGTGCACTTGGTTGAAGCATGCACAGATGTGTGATAGGCAAACAAAACTGGTCCCAGTTGGTTCCCTGGTCATTGACAAGCTTGCTAAGAGATTCTTTGAGTGTTCGATTGTCACGTTCCCGCTGGCCATTTGATTGTGGGTGGTAGGCAGATGAAATACGGTGATCTGTTTGAAAATGATCCATCAGGTTGTCAATGATCGAGTTCACAAACTCTCTTCCCTGGTCGCTAATCAAAGTGTCCATACAGCCTAAGCGGCAAATAATGGTGTACAAAAATTTTGCTACTGATATGGCACTCTTGTCTGGAACAGCTGTTGCGTCAGTCCACTTGGAGAAATGATCAGTGACAGCAACTATATATTTATTGCCGTTTGATGTTTCTTAAAGAGGACCGATCATATCAGTCCCAAATAAGCTACATACTTTTCCAGGCACTGTGTAACACACCTAGTGGAGGGCTTGCATGGTGCACCATCTCTCACTATGCAAGATCGCAAACTTGATCATCTGTCCAGTCTGCTAGCCTGGCTTCTTTCCATGCTGTCTGCTTGCCTCTGTTCTGGCTGCTTAGAGCGGCGGCCCGGTCACTTCCTGTTTCTTGTAGCTGCTGTGAGCACACCCCTAATGCGTCCTCAGCCTATTGCTGTCTGTCACTGGATATTTAAACCAGCTTCACCTGGAAGCTGATGCCTGAGCAACTTTAACATTCAGTGTGCTCCTTGACTTTGAATGTGCCAGCTTCTGCTCTGTTTTTCCCTGTCTGTCCACCTTCCTGGAGGCTGGATTTCCAGGCCTGTCTGAACACGCTCCTAGCCTGTTCGTTTCTGCCTCTGGGGGCCGTATACTCAGGCTCGTTCCTGTATTTCATTGCAGTAACAGTTCCTGTCTGAACTGTCTCCTAAACTGTTACTTGTTTTGTCTCTGTGTCCGTTTCCTCTCTTTTTCTGCAGAGTCTGTACCTGTACCTAACTCCTACTCGTTGTCGCTGTACTTCCGTTTGTGAGTTTGGAGTCCACTCGCTACTTCTTTGCAAGTACCTTCTGTGTATCTGGTTCTGCCTTTCCCTTCCAGTCTGTTCCGTGTGAATAGAGCTCTGTCCCCTCTGCTCTGTCTTTGCTCACCGCTTTGGTGGTTTATCTCTGTTCAGCTTTGCTTACCGCTCTGGCGGTTTCTGCCCGCTCTGCTCTGCTTTGTCCACCGCACTTGCGGTTTCGCTCTGCTCAGCCTTGTCTACCGCAGACTGCGGTTTCGCTCTGCTCTGCCTTGTCCACCGCGCCTGAGGTTTCGCTCTGCTCAGCCTTGTCTACCGCACCTGCGGTTTCGCTCTGCTCAGCTTTGTCCACCGCACTTGCGGTTTCGCTCTGCTCAGCCTTGTCCATCGCGCCTGCGGTTTCGCTCTGCTCAGCCTTGTCTACTGCACCTGCGGTTTCGCTCTGCTCAGCCTTGTCTACCGCACCTGCGGTTTCGCTCTGCTCAACTTTGTCCATTGCATTTGCGGTTTCGCTCTGCTCTGCATTGTCCACCGCGCCTGCAGTTTCGCTCTGCTCAGCCTTGTCTACTGCACCTGCGGTTTCGCTCTGCTCAGCTTTGTCCACCGCACCTGCGGTCTCGCTCTGCCCTGCCTTTGCTCACCGTTCTAGGCGGTCTCACTCTGCTCGGCCTTTGCTCACCGCTCCAAGCGGTATCGTTCTGTCCTGCCTTTGCTCACCGCTCCAGGCGGTCTCGCCCTGCTCTGCTCTTGCTCACCACTCCGGCGGCCTCGCCCTGCTCTGCTTTTGTTCACCGCTCCGGGGGCCTCGCTCTGCTCTGCTTGTCTACCGCATCTGCGGTTCTGTTCCTAAGTCCCAGTCTGTACTGGACCATATCCAGTCTGTGCTCCAACCTGCTAGTGCCTCTCTGTCGGCACTCCAGCCGTGCTTGCCTGTACTCCCTGCCTGCATACCAGTCGTGCTTACAAGTGCCCGCCTGTCTGCATACCTGCCGTGCCTGCCTATACCCAGTCAGTGTGCCAGCCTAACCTGCCTGTTCCTGTATTCTCCGGTGTGGGTCAACAGCCGTGTCCGGGGTCTGTCCTGGAGTAGCACCTGGTCCCTCTGCTCGGCTCCTCCCTGGTGCACTGGCGTCGCTAGCCGTCGTGCGACCTTGGTCGGATCGGGTAGATACTTAGTTACGCCCCTGCAAGCACTCTCCGGTTCATGGTCCAGTGGTATCACTAAACACGCACATGCCAGTCAGTCCGGGCGTGTGCATAACAGTTTGCTCAGGCCTTGGTTCCCGTTGAGCCCCACGGCCCTTCGCTCTCAGAGACATTTTGAATCCGTGTCCAGCGAATACGTGCATTTAAAAAAAAAAAAAAAAAAAATTGTTTTTTAATGGCCAGGCGGAGGACCTCCAGTTGTCTCCTGTATTCCCCGGGGTGCTACCTGGTAACAATTGCAGTGAGACTTTCTTACACCCTGTACCTGGTACTGCGCCTACTTCATCTAGTAAGCTTGGCAAAATGTACTTCGAAGCACTAATGACCCACGAATCTCCGCACCCCTCCAACCAGGCGGAGGACCTCCAGTTGTCTCCAGAATCCACAAAGGTGTTATCTGATAATAAATGGACAGAGACTTTCCTGTATGCTGTTCCTGGTGCTTCACCCACTTCTTCAGTTACTGAGGATGGCTTGATGGGAGTTGAAGAGAAGGATTGGCCTCCAAATTCTCTGCGGAACACTCTTGCAGGCTTGAAGAAGAGGGGGCGTAAAGGGGGGGGTACTGTAACATACTTGGTGGCGGGCTTGCATGGTGCACCATCTCTCACTATGCAAGATCGCCAACTTGATCATCTGTCCAGTCTGCTAGCCTGGCTTCTTTCCATGCTGTCTGCTTGCCTCTGTTCTGGCTGCTTAGGGCGGTGGCCCGGTCACTTCCTGTTTCTTGTAGCTGCTGTGGGCACACCCCTAATGCGTCCTCAGCCTATTGCTGTCTGTCACTGGATATTTAAACCAGCTTCACCTGGAAGCTGATGCCTGAGCAACTTTAACATTCAGTGTGCTCCTTGACTTTGAATGTGCCAGGTCCTGTTCTTATTTTCCCTGCCTGTCCACCTTCCTGGACGCTGTATTTCCAGGCCTGTCTGAACACGCTCCTAGCCTGTTCGTTTCTGCCTCTGGGGGCCGTATACCCAGGCTCGTTCCTGTATTTCATTGCAGTAACAGTTCCTGTCTGAACTGTCTCCTAGTCTCTTACCTGTTTTGTCTCTATGTCCGTTCCTCCCTTTTTCTGCAGTGTCTGAACCAGCACTTTGCTATACCTAGGCTCGTTCCTGTATTTCGTTGCAGTAACAGTTCCTGTCTGAACTGTCTCCTAACCTGTTGCCTGTTTTTTCTCTATGTCCGTTCCTCCCTTTTTCTGCAGTGTCTGAACCAGCACTTGGCTATACCTAGGCTCATTCCTGTATTTCGTTGCAGTAACAGTTCCTGTCTGAACTGTCTCCTAAACTGTTACTTGCTTTGTCTCTGTGTCCGTTTCCTCTCTTTTTCTGCAAAGTCTGTACCTGTACCTAACTCCTACTCGTTGTCGCTGTACTTCCGTTTGTGAGTTTGGAGTCCACTCGCTACTTCTTTGCAAGTACCTTGTGTGTATCTGGTTCTGCCTTTCCCTTCCAGTCTGTTCCGTGTGAACAGAGCCCTGTCCCCTCTGCTCTGTCTTTGCTCACCGCTTTGGCGGTTTATCTCTGTTCTGCTTTGCTTACCGCTCTGGCGGTTTCTGCTCGCTCTGCTCTGCTTTGTCCACCGCACTTGCGGTTTCGCTCTGCTCAGCCTTGTCTACCGCAGACTGCGGTTTCGCTCTGCTCTGCCTTGTCCACCGCGCCTGAGGTTTCGCTCTGCTCAGCCTTGTCTACCGCACCTGCGGTTTCGCTCTGCTCAGCTTTGTCCACCGCACTTGCGGTTTCGCTCTGCTCTGCCTTGTCCACCGCGCCTGTGGTTTTGCTCTGCTCAGCCTTGTCTACCGCACCTGCGGTTTCACTCTGCTCAGCTTTGTCCACCGCACTTGTGGTTTCGCTCTGCTCAGCATTGTCCACCGCACTTGTGGTTTCGCTCTGCTCTGCCTTGTCCACCGCGCCTGCGGTTTCGCTCTGCTCAGCCTTGTCTACTGCACCTTCGGTTTCGCTCTGCTCAGCCTTGTCTACCGCACCTGCGGTTTCGCTCTGCTCAGCTTTGTCCACCGCACCTGCGGTCTCGCTCTGCCCTGCCTTTGCTCACTGCTCTAGGCGGTCTCGCTCTGCTCGGCCTTTGCTCACCGCTCCAAGCGGTATCGTTCTGTCCTACCTTTGCTCACCGCTCCAGGCGGTCTCGCCCTGCTCTGCTCTTGCTCACCGCTCCGGCGGCCTCGCTCTGCTCTGCTTTTGTTCACCGTTCCGGCGGCCTCGCTCTGCTCTGCTTGTCTACCGCATCTGCGGTACTGTTCCTGAGTCCCAGTCTGTACTGGACCTTATCCAGTCTGTGCTCCAACCTGCTAGTGCCTCTCTGTCGGCACTCCAGCCGTGCTTGCCTGTACTCCCTGTCTGTATACCAGTCGTGCTTACCAGAGCCCGCCTGTCTGCATACCTGCCGTGCTTGCCTATACCCACCAGTTAGTGTGCCAGCCTAACCTGCCTGTTCCTGTATTCTCCGGTGTGGGTCAACAGCCATGTCCGGGGTCTGTCCTGGAGTAGCGACCTTGGTCGGATCGGGTAGATACTTAGTTACGCCCCTCCAGGCACTCTCCGGTTCATGGTCCAGTGGGATCACTAAACACGCACACGCCAGTCAGTCCGGGCGTGTGCATAACACACTGGTTTACTGTTGAGTGGTGGAGATTCTTTGTTGATTTTGAGACTTGTGACAAAACATTTTTGACAGGCTTTGACATGTTGGTGAACATCGTTCTTCATTCCCTTCCAGTAATAACGGTCAGAAAATTTGGCAAATGTTTTATCTCTGCCAAAATGGCCACCAGAAGTTGGGTTGTAGTGACAGGCCTTCAGGATATTTGGCAGTCGGCTTTTAGTGAGAACCTCCTTTTTTCCATAGTAAATAATCCCTTTCCCATTATTAAGTATATCACTCAATGGTTCTCAAAAGCGTGAAAAATCTGATCTACAGCAGCTGCGGTATATTCTGACCCGGAGGGGTATAATCTGGCCTAGGCCAATTTATACCCCAGGTATAGTTTGGCCTAGGCCATAATATACCTGGGGTATATTCTGGCCCAGAGGGGTATAATCTGGCCTAGGCCACTTTAACCCCGGGTATATTCTGGGCGGGGGGTTAATCAGGCCTGTTACACCGGGTACACTTAATAAACAAACTTTTTCAACACACAATGATTACATGCTTATTTTTTATACCCTTCCGGGTAACTATTTACCTTACTTAACTTCTTAAAGGAACAGTTTAGTTTTCATAGTGGTGTCGCCTCCGGGGAAGTGTTTCACCACTGTATGGCCCAGGCGGGTCATCAGCCTCAGATGGCAGAGGCATGTCCTCCTCTTCCATCACTCTGTGTACGTGGAGGGCGTACCATCCACGCTCTCCCTTATGGCGGGTGTAGGTAACCTGTCGCCAGGGTGTAGATCCCGTTTGGGATGTTCTTGTTGCAGGTGGGATTCCATATCACGACGGTTGACGAAGAGATCCGTGGCCATTTGCAGCTTCCTGATGAAGCCCCATCCAGCTTCCTGGTCAAATTTGACCATGATCCCCTCTGCACGTGGTCTGGGTGCAGCAGGCTTGGTTTTGCGGGCCCGGGTTTTAGCTTGCATTCTGCGGGCCTCCATCGCCTCCCAGCACACTCGCCGTTCCCGCTACTCCGCCTCTAGCTTGAGGAGTTCCCGCCAGCAGTGCTCCTCCCTGCGTAGAGTCTCTGTTTGGGTCTCCCTGGGGAATCCCATCAGGTCACCCGCCGGGTCGTCCCACCTATACTCCTCTCCTTCCTCTTTGTAGGCAACCGGGGGTGCGGGAGCGGGCAGCAATGGGAGACTCTGGTCCTCAATTTTCGCGGACCAATTCAATTCGGTGCGTCCGTACACCCATTCGGGTGTGGGGGCAGGCGCTTCCTCTTTGGGGTCCAGGAGCGTGTCAGCGCTGTCGGCGCCCGGGGCAGGGGTGCTGTTATTACCTGCTCCTGCGGCCGCTCCGGTACTGCATGTCGCCTCCAGGTCCAGGATAGGCTCCGCCGGGGCTGGAATTCTGACAGTGGAATGCAGTGTTGACTGCTGCCGAGTCATCAGCTTCGCCAGCAGCTCGTCCTTCCATAGCACGATGGCGGCCTGCTGGGCCTCTTCCATCCGCCGGCCCAGCTCCTGTACCTCAGCGAAGAGGAAACCAGTATCCTCCAAGGATAGCTTGATGAGGACCCCCTCCACATTGAGGGTAGATTCAGTTGGCTGCAGGCCACGGGTGGGAGTCTGGTGCTTGTCTCCGTCCATGTTGCCTGCCGGGTGCGTTCTGTCTCCACTGCCTGTGGCCCCTCCCTGTCTGTAAGGTTTTTCTTCTCCTCTCCCCTTTCTGGGGCGGTTCCATGGCAGCTTACTGTCGGCCACACCTGGGGGCGGCTTCCCCAGACTGATGGACAAGTCTAGTTATATGGCCACAGGTGCATAGGGCGGGCTCCGCTTTTGGCACCATTTGGAACCCAGCCCACATTGGGAGGTTTCTTGTCGTCCTTAATCACACACATAATGGCGCCCGTTCTTATGGGGCGGGCACTGCTTTCCATATCAAACACAGTCTATAGGCGCACGGGACCCGTGATAATGGGTTGGTTCATCCTATTCGTGACGCCAAGTATGACGCGCCCGCTGGGCCGTGGGGTACTCGGTAGCTGGGCCGGTCGATGCTGGGGGATGTCACCGTGGCGGTGACCCGGTCCATGACCCAGGGCAGTCAATTAAAGGGCAAAGTAAAAAGGGAAATAAAGTTTTTATAGAGATAATGTTTGTGACACCACCTGTGGTATGTGGCTATATGGGGCCGCCACTGTGGTGCAGATCCTCTGGAGCTGATGGTTACGCAGCAAAGTTGGTTCAGCTCTCCACAGGCAGAGCTTAGCTCCAGGGCAGGATATAGGGGTTTTATGAGGTAGATGTTGTTGGTGCTGTGTAGTGCAGGGCTGGTGATGGCGCAGCAATAATTCCAGGACACAGTGGGGTGCAGTCTTCAAGGTTCACTCACAGTTGTTCAAGATTCCAGGTTACCAGGGCTGGTGTGTAACCTCCCACGTCGTCCTGTGTTCACCAGGGAAGGGGTTCAGCAACTCTCAAGTCTCCCAGGAGTACTTAAACGGGACCCCGTTCTATGTTCCTTTCACGGTCGTCTTCCCTGCGCTGGCTCTTGCCCTCCTGCCCTGTGCCTCACAATCAGTGTCCCAAGCCGGTAGCCTTGGGTTTTGTCGGGTGACTTGCAATCCCCTGGACCCTACGCGGCCACCTTTTCAGCAATGTAATTGTGATGGATGGATGGCTGCTGCACCTTGCAAATAAAGCAGCCTCCGGTTATCTAGCTGAGCCTGATTACTCTCCACTAGTTTAGGGGCCGGTCCCCTCTACGGCCTGATCCCTCCACGTCCGTGTAGATTCGGGCACACGGGTGGCTTCCTGCACTCACCGTGCCCCTGGGATCCCCTCCGATTCCAGAGCCTTCCCTCTGCTCCCGTCCTCTCTCTCCTGGGCCTCTCTTACCAGGCCCGCTCTCCTCTCTCTCCTGAGCGGAGCTCCTTCTGAGCTCCCACTCCCTACTGTTTCTCCTCTGGACTCACACACTTCTAGATGGTTCCCCTCCTTCTTATACTCCTACTGACAGTGCTCCCCTGAACTACTTCCTCCACCCTCCAGCTAGGGACCAGGGACTGTGCTCTCCCTTAGGAGCAATCTCGCCCTTCCCTACTGAAGTGGAGTGTATTGGATGCGGGCATGTGGGTCCCGGGTAGTGCTCCCTCCTTACCTGAGAGTGGGGTACCACACCTCTGGGTGAGATGCAGTACCTCTGTGGCAACTGAACCCGCAGGGGCGCCACAATTATAACCTAGTTTATTGGTTGGGATTTTTTCTGTTTGATTGGTAATTAGTGTACAACGTTTAGTCTGTTAGCCTGTGGGTCGGGTTGTTTTGTTTTTTTGCAAAATTGTTTGGTATGTTTTTGACTTTATACCTTAATAAATAGATAATTTTAAAATGTCTTCCCTTTAGTTTATATACTGTGATTGGGTTAGATTAATAACATTTATTGTTGTGAGCCCCTATTCTTATTTTGCCAATTAATGACCAAATTTACATGAGGGCGTCTATCCAAGTGGAGGGCACGGCCAAGAAGTCAATCACTTGTGTCTCCCTCTGACTGGGAAACCTCTCTGGGAGAAAAAGTCAACCCCTGTCACTGTGTTTTGACCTCCTGCAACAGCAATTTTACTTCAGCGTAAAGATCCTCAAACCCCGGGGCTGTGGGTTTCACTGGGGACGAAGTGGGAGTGAGCCCTCCCTCTCTCTCCCCGTGTCCAACTAAGCCCACGCTGTGGGGATCCAGAATCTTCCACTGTAACCTTTTTATTTTGTGAACTTCCTGATTTCTTATGAAGCCCTCGCTTTTGGTATAATTTCCACATTTCGTCAGTACTAGTGATGGGCGAGCACTAAAATGCTTGGGTCGAGCAACTTGGAATGCTCGGTTGCTCGAACCGAGCAATGAGCCCAATGTAAGTCTAGGGGAAACTTGAGCATTTTTCAGGCGGCTCCCCCTGGCGGTTTGCAGAGGTGATTGCTAGAAGGGCAGGTAATGTGTTAATAGTGATGAAACCAGGACAGGAAAAATGGGAACATGTTCCAGTAGACAGGTGTTATCTCAGAGAATAATAAATCTGTTCTTTCTTTTTAGTGTCCAATTCAAATATGGAGATGGTGGCTGATTGGTGTTACAGGCATGGTCCTTTTGGTCTCTGTCACTGCCCAACCGTTGTATCAACAAAGAGAAAAAGTGCCAGTCAAAGAAAATGTGGCATTGTGGAAAATTAAACAGAACCTATGAAGTTACTTGGCACAATTGATGAACATGAGCCATTTTTGTATGACAAAAACTGCTACCGCTACCAATATACTACAGACTTGTATGGCAGCTATACCAACCCCCTTACAACTGTGGACAAAATCGATAGGGGGGTTTGTCCAAGATGAGGAGATTGAAGAAGGAGATGTGATCCAGAATTATACATCCAACCCATATTATGCTTGTATAAACTGTACTGGAGAGGACTTCCTTACTGAAGACATGATAACTATAAAGACTCAATATAATGCATCTGCTCAGTTATGTTATCAAATGACTTGTAATCAAAATAAAATAGGTAAAAATAGAAGGTAACAAAAGACACAAGGAACATAATATCATGTGCGGTTCACGTTCAGATAAAAATTGCAAGAGAATGAGGTAGGGAAAAAACATGAAGTGCAACAAAACAGTAATCTCTCCCTCACATATACAACATGTAAAATTGCCCAAGGGGTGGATGTTTTCTTGCGGGAATACCACTTTTAATTATATTCCAGCTAACATAACAGGTGGGCCATGTGTTATTTCTAGATTAGCCCTAATGATGTTTCCTTTGCTTCCATCCCATAAAGCTAAACGTCCAAAAAGGGGATTTTCACGTTTAGCTGAAGATTGCAAGTATAATGTAAACCTTTTAATTGAATCAGAAATTCTAGGGTTATCCCTTACGATTGTAGGATCTCCTCCCATAGCCCCATATGCTATGACTGTAGGGAGATTATCTTGTCTTGTATCTAGATCAATAAATGCTACCAGTAGAGCCTTAGAAGATATATTATTAGATATACAAAGTTACCAAAAAGCTATCTTACAGAATAGAGCGACTATAGATTATTTGTTATTAATAGTGTTGAGCGAGCACTAAAATGCTCGGGTGCTCGAAGCTCGGGCCGAGCTCACCGTGATACTCGGGTCCTCGACCCGAGCAACGAGCCCAATGTTAGTCTATGGGAGACCCGCGTATTTTTGCGGCGGCACCTCCGGCAGTCTGTAGAAAACCTAAGAAGTGCCCAAAACGATAGTGACAGTGCTCAAAAGACATGAGGACAGCATGGGGATCGCCCCAGGAAGCATTTCTGACCCCCAGGTCTGGTAGACAGCATTGGCCGAGCCCACCAGACAACCAGACTCCTCCGGTGGGCCCTGGCTTCTCCATCAGGGGAGTTGAGAGTGCCAAGGTGAGGAGCATGATGATGATGATAGAAATTAGCATCTGCTTTGTTTTCTTGGAAAGCAAGCGTAAGTGTGCAGCCTGCCACCCACCCACCCCCAGGCTGCAATACCATACTGCTAGCTTGCTTGCACTTGAAATGAGGCCTTTTAGGCTTGTGGAGGCAGACGCCGGCCACCATGTCATGGCTGCGTCAGCGGCCTGGTATCCATACTCCATCCCCAGCCGCACGGCGGCCGGGTGTCCATACTCGGTCCCCAGCCACCCCTAGTTGTCCCGGTAACCTTCCACACACTTTTCTTAGCCTGGCCTGCTTTAGAGCAGCATTGGCCGAGCCCACCAGACAACCAGACTCCTCCGGTGGGCTCTGGCTTCTCCATCAGGAGAGTTGAGAGTGCCAAGGTGAGGAGCATGATGATGATGATAGAAGTTAGCATCTGCTTTGTTTTCTTGGAAAGCAAGCGTAAGTGTGCAGCCTGCCACCCACCCACCCCCAGGCTGCAATACCATACTGCTAGCTTGCTTGCACTTAAAATGAGGCCTTTTAGGCTTGTGAAGGCAGACGCCGGCCACCATGTCATGGCTGCGTCGGCGGCCTGGTATCCATACTCAGTCCCCAGCCACTCGGCGGCTGGGTGTCCACACTCGGTCCCCAGCCGCCCCGCAGCCGGGTGCCCACACACGGTCCCCAGCCGCCTGGGGGCGGCGGGGTGTCTATTAACGGTCCCCAAGATATAACGATAACCTCAGCACACGAAATGGTATAATTTGATATTTTATTTGCAGTCCACAGTAATAGACATTTCTGTCGACAACACCTTCATCAGTGTACTGCATGTAAACAAAAATGAACAGATATAGAGTGAAATATATAATATACAACATTACATTTACAGGACATTACAGAAGAATAGGTCTAATTGTCAATAATTTCTAATATCCTACAGAGAAGCAGATTTAAGTAACCTACCCAATTACTGGGAAGAGAGGGCAAGGAAGGAGAGGTGTTCCAGTGCAGGGATTCCTATGGAAAAAGTGCATGTTCTAAGGCGATAGGATGACAAATAGGGGTATAGTGGGGTAAGGTCTATAGGGGAAGTAAACATACCTTGGGTGCCAAAAAATAGGGAATGGTGCTGCATGGACCGCGGTATTCACTGCTGGTAATGTGCATTGTGTGCCCGACAATGAAAAGAGCTGTGAGCGCTGGAATCTAGCAAAGTTTTTTCCAGGATTGCAAAATAGATTGCTGATGTTATCTCTCGTTTATGACTCGCCCCCTGGGCCGCGTGTGCACACGTGTGGGATACCCGGAGCCGGGTCTCTGGGGGTTGTAGTCTCCGTGGCGGCGACCCGGTCCCGTGCTCAGGGGGGTCAAACCAGTGGCAGTCTTTTATAGGGGTTTTATGGCTTAATGTCCGACTACGCCACCCGTGGATTGCGGTCAGGGTGTACCGCCGCTGCGAGGCAGACCGCTGAGGCTGGTGTGGGATGCGCAGCAAAGGATGGGATAACTCCCCACGGGAAGTGTATAGCCTCAGGGCAGGGAATGTAGATGATGGGAGTGATGGTGCACGGGCGCAGCAGGAACGACTCAGAGTCTTTGCAGTGCAGTTCAGGGTCTTTACTGGTGATAATAAGGCAGACCCTCCCGGGAGTACTGGCTAGCATAAGGGGCCTGGTCAGTCTGTGAACAAACAGGAGTTCCCCTGGCCAGGTGAAGTTGTAGGCCTCCCCGTCTATCTGCACTCTTCCTGGCTACCTTGCTGTAAGAGAGTGGAAGTAGCCCACGTCCCTGAGTATACCGTGTGGTGCTCACCCGTATGGCTGGTGACTTGGGGCCTCCTGATAGCCTCCACTCCTCGATGGCGGTGCTGGTCCCTTGTTCGTGACTGAGCCTCCGGGCTTCTATGGCCAGAGAACCTGAAATCCCCTGCCGTCGGGTTTCTGCTGCTGGGTGTATATAAGTCCCCACAGCCTCGGACCCTGTGTCCGGATCTTGGTGTCTTCTGCCAGGACGAACTCTGCTTAGCTCAAGTCCCTGGTCTTCAGCTCCTGCTCCTACAGAGCTCCTAGCTGTTGCTTTCCCTGTGTCTGGAACAAACTCCAGGCTCTGACTGAACTAACCCCGCCCCAGATCCAGTTTATATAGGGCAGGTTCCTCCCCTATCTGGTCTGGGACAGGAGGTGCATGTTTAAAGGCTCCTGACCAGGGAACCTCCCACTTGCTCCCAGACGTAATATTTCTATTACTGTGGTAACCAGACCCCTGGGGTGCCACATTTACAGTGGGAGCAATTTTGGAAGTTGGCGCCTTTGGCAGAGACGTCAGGTCTGAAATGCCCAGTGGAGTTGTGGGATCTGCCATTCGAGCAACAAGGGGATTGATTTCTTCATCATTGGCAGGCAGGACATGGTCAACGTATTCACTGACTTGGAAGTTCTGGGAGGAATGGAAGGTATGCCTAGGTGATAGTGTTGGAGAAGAGGGTTCGTTATTAGTGTTGAGCGAGCACTAAAATGCTTGGGTGCTCGATGCTCGGGCCGAGTTCACCGTGATACTCGGGTGCTCGACCCGAGCAACGAGCCCAATGTTAGTCTATGGGAGACCCGAGCATTTTTGCGGCGGCACCCCCGGCAGTCTGTAGAAAGCCTAAAAAGTGCCCAAAACGATAGTGACAGTGCTCAAATGACATGGGGACAGCATGGGGATCGCCCCAGGAAGCATTTCTGACCCCCAGGTCACTGCTGTCTACAACGTGGTCAGAGGTATTAAGCCACTTTTACGGGCTCACAATAAAACGTTCAAAAATGAAACTGAAACTGCTTTCCTGTGAAATATGTTAAGGAACATCCTTTGCAGGGTAAAGACTTGTGTATAAGGTAAAATAAATAACCAAAAACAAAAATACTCCTCCACACCTTGGGCTATATTCACAAGTAGCATTTTTTATGCGTTTTTGCACTTTTGTATTGCTTTCAACCATGACAAAGGCATTCACCGGGAAATGTCATTTTAACATTTTACAACCTTATCTGGCCATGTGCTGTGTGACACATGCATACAGTGCTGAAAAGACATGGGAACAGCATGGGGAAGACCCCTGGAAGAATCTGACACCCAGGTCACTGCCTATAAGTGTGCAGATCAGAAGTGATCCTTGCCGCATCAGTAGATGCAGACTTGCAACTATCCCCGTGCAAGTCCTTGTCCAAGGGCAGTGCTCAATTGTACCTCCCCCATTCCTTGCAATGCAAGCGCAGGTATGCAGCCTGCCACCCACTCACCCCCAGGCTGCAATACCATACTGCTAGCTTGCTTGCACTTGAAATTGGGCCTTTTAGGCATGTGGAGGCAGAATCTGGCCACCACGTCATGGCTGCGTTGGCGGCCTGGTATCCATACTCAGTCCCCAGCCGCCCAGTGGCCGGGTGTCCATGCTTGGTCCCCAGCCACCAGGGGGCGGCCGGGTGTCCATACTCGGTCCCCAGACGCCCCGGGGCCAGGTGCCCACACACGGTCCCCAGCCGCCTGGGGGCGGCCGGGTGTCCATAAACGGTCCCCAGCCGCCCCTATTTGTCCCGGTGCGCCTTATACACAAGCACGCATACCAAAACATTACCTGTGCCCTCCCCAGTGCATTTAGTGGGAAGGACAGCCTAACCACAAACACGTGGACAAGTGAATGTGGTCAGGGATTGTCCATCTCACTGACGCCTTCACACTGGGTTAATATTGTGGAAGCCGGGACACAGATGGACACAGGGATGCAACACGTCCTCCAGACATAGAGGATTGCGGGTCCTGGGTCAAATCAGGCTTCAACACAAAGTTCAGAATGTAGACAGCAGCAGTGGTCGGCCTCCTACACAACGAGTAAATTATTCATGATCATGAGGCCATCCATCTCCTTAGCTTTCTGTTCCTTGGAATGCAAGCGCTTGTATGTAGTAGTGGCTACGCCTGAGGTGGTCAGCGTTTTGGCGCATATCCTACCTCCTCCGAGGATTGCTGGATGTTTTCCTTCTACTATCCCAGTTCTATGACTCCTGTTAAAACAAAGCTTGAGGTGATGAATGATGGATGAGGTGGTGGCAAAGGAGAAAGAGCAGGAGGAACGGGGACCATTCACATCAATATCAGGCCAGTCAACCGCACATGTCTTGTAGGATATGTTTCTGTACCAAAAGGAGCGGTTCGGCTACACAGTTATAGGCATACAGTGAGTGCAATGCCTACCAAAAATTTTAAGGCACTCCTATGCCCCTTGGAAATAACATGGAGGTCAGAGGGCCTTAACTAAACCGTTTTTTCCATTTATAGCAACTGGGTCTCCTGTACACTGTTGGCCTAAGCAGTGAATTGAAGAGTCGTGGAGGTTAGAGGTAATTAAAAACAACATTTCAATGCCCCTTGGAAGAGCTGTGTAGTTCAGAGTGGTTTAACAAGACAGTTTTAATGCCCCTTGGAAGAGACGTGGAGTTCAGAGTGGTTTAACAAGACGATTTTAACCCCTTACTTACCGGGGACGTATTAGTACGCATATTTGCGTACCGCCGGTTCAGTGAGGGCTCCGGCGCTGAGCCCTCACTGAACCGAGCACATGTCAGCTGATTCTTACAGCTGACATGTGCCCGCAACAGCCGCGGGTGGAATCGCGATCCACCCGCGGCTGTTAACCAGTTAAATGCTGCTGTCAATCTCCGACAGCAGCATTTAACGCGCGCTTCCGGGTAGCGCGTCATAAGCCCCGCCCACCGGCGACCCCGTCACGTGATCGCGGGTCGCCGATGGGCGTGCATGACAACCCAGGGTCTGCAGCAGACGCCTGTGGTTGTCATGATCTTGTCGCTATGAGCGCCACCTAGTGGTCGGCGCTCATAGCACAGGACCATTTCTGCTGCATGCAGGGGACCTGCTCGTCCCCTGTATGTAGCAGAGGCGATCGGACAGTTGCTGCTTCTAGTCTCCTATGGAGACTATAGAAGCATGCAAAAAGTAAAAAAAAAAAGTTTTTAAAAATATAAAAAAAAATAAAAAAATATAAAAGTTTAAATCACCCCCCTTTCGCCCCATTCAAAATAAAATATATAAAAAAAAAACCCACATACACATATTTGGTATCGCCGCATTCAGAATCGCACGATCTATCAATATAAAAAAAGAATTATTCCGATCGGTAAACGGCGTAACGAGAAAAAAATTCTAAACGCCAGAATTACGTTTTTTGGTCGCTGCAAAATTGCAATAAAATGCAATAACGGGCGATCAAAACATCGGATCTACCCCCAAATGGTATCAATAAAAACGTCAGCCCGGCACGCAAAAAATAAGCCCTCAACCAGCCCCAGATCCCGAAAAATGGAGACGCTACGGGTCTTAGAAAATGGCGCTATTTTTTTATTTTTTTTTTTACCAAATTTTAGAATTTTTTTTCACCACTTAAATATAAAAGAACCTATACATGTTTGGTGTCTATGAACTCGTAATGACCTGTAGAATAAGAAGAGCAGGTCAGTTTTAGCATTCAGTGAACATAGTAAAAAAAATAAATAAAAAACAACTGTGGTATTGCACTTTTTTTGCAATTTTACCGCACTTGGAATTTTTTTCCCGTTTTCCCGTACAGGATATGATAAAACTAGTAATGGCGTTGAAAAGTACAACTCGTCCCGCAAAAAATAAGCCCTCACATGGCCATATTGACCAAAAAATAAAAACGCTATGGCTCTGGGAACAAGGGGAGCAAAAACGAAAATGCAAAAACGAAAAATGCTCCGGGGCTTAAGGGGTTAATGCCCCTTGGAAGAGACGTGGAGGTCACAGTAGCTTAACAAGACCGTTTTAATGCCCCTTGGAAGAGATGTGGAGGTCACAGTAGCTTAACAAGACGGTTCTAATGCCCCTTGGAAGGGTGGTGGAGGTTACAGTGGAATAAAAAGACAATATCAATGCCCCGTGGAAGAGACGTGGAGGTCACAGTAGCTTAACAAGACGGTTTTAATGCCCCCATTATTGGGGAGTGGGTCTCCCATAGTCTTTGCCTATGCCTTACAAGCAAAAGCTGCCAAAAATTAGGACAGAGGAACTTGCAATGCTGGCAAACAAGAGCCATGCAGTGCAGCATATTATAAATATTATTCCCATTATTGGGGACTGGGTCTCCCATAGTCTTTGCCTATGCCTTCCAAGCAAAAGCTGCCAAAAATTAGGACGGAGGAACTTGCAATGCTGGATAACAAGAGCCATGCAGTGCAGCATATTAACCCCTTAAGCCCCGAGGGTGGTTTGCACGTTAATGACCAGGCCAATTTTTACAATTCTGACCACTGTCACTTTATGAGGTAATTACTCTGGAACGCTTCAACGGATCCCCCTGATTCTGAGACTGTTTTTTCGTGACATATTGTACTTCATGATTGTGGTAAAATTTCTTCGATATCACTTGCGTTTATTTGTGAAAAAAACGGAAATTTTTCATTTTTATGAATCAATTTGTGAAGCACCTGGGGGCTCCAAGTGCTCACTATGCATCTAGATAGGTGCCTTGGGGGGTCTAGTTTCCAAAATGGGGTCACTTGTGGGGGAGCTCCAATGTTTGGGCACACAGGGACTCTCCAAATGCAACATGGTATCCGCTAGCAAATTGTCGGCTCAAATTGTTAGCGGACATCATGTTGCGTTTGGAGAGCCCCTGTGTGCCCAAACATTGGAGCTCCCCCACAAGTGACCCCATTTTGGAAACTAGACACCCCAAGGCACCTATCTAGATGCATAGTGAGCACTTGGAACCCCAAGGTGCTTCACAAATTGATTCGTAAAAATGAAAAAGTGAAAAAAAAACACTTTTTCATATTTATGAATCAATTTGTGAAACACCTGGGGGTTCCAAGTGCTCACTATGAATGTAGATAGGTGCCTTGGGGGGTCTAGTTTCCAAAATGGGGTCACTTGTGGGGGAGCTCCAATGTTTGGGCACACAGGGGCTCTCCAAACGCAACATGATGTCCGCTAACAATTTGAGCCGACAATTTGTTAGCGGATACCATGTTGCATTTGGAGAGTCCCTGTGTGCCCAAACATTGGAGCTCCCCCACAAGTGACCCCATTTTGGAAACTAGACCCCCCCAAGGCACCTATCTAGATGCATAGTGAGCACTTGGAACCCCCAGGTGTTTCACAAATTGATTCATAAATATGAAAAAGTGTTTTTTTTTTTACTTTTTCATTTTTACGAATCACTTTGTGAAGCACCTGGGGGATCCAAGTGCTCACTATGCATCTAGATAGGTGCCTTGGGGGGTCTAGTTTCCAAAATGGGGTCACTTGTGGGGGAGCTCCAATGTTTGTGCACGCAGTAGCTCTCCAAACGCAACATGGCGTCCGCTAACAATTTGAGCCGATTTTCCATTCAATTTGTTACCGGACACCATGTAGCGTTTGGAGAGCCCATGATGTGCCTAAACAGTGGAGCTCCCCCACAAGTGACCCCATTTTGGAAACTATACCCCTCAAGGATTTTATTAAGGTGTATAGTGAACATTTTGAACCCAGAGGCATGACACAGAATTTGATAACATTAGGTCATCATATTGAATAAGTTGTCATTAGTCTTGAGCGCAAGTGCTCGCTACTTGAGTTTGCATCGGGTACTCAGGTATGCACCATGTACAGCGTGTGCTCGAGTGACATGCTCGAGTCCCTGCTCCGCATGTTTCACGGTTATTAGACACCCAAAAAAAACCATGCGGGGATCGCTCGTGCATGGCAGGCAATCCCCGTAAAGTTTTTTTGGCCGCGAAGCATATGGGGCAGAGACTCGAGCATGTCACTCAAATACCCACGATACTCAATGCATACCAGAGCACCCGATGCAAACTCAAGTAGCGAGCACTTGCGCTCAACACTAGTCGCCATATCGTCATCTTTTTTCTTACTTTTGAAAAAAATCCCAACCCCATCACAACCCTAACCCCAACCCCAGCCCTAACCGTAGCACAACCCTAACCGTAGCACAACCCTAACTGTAGCACAACCCTAACCCTAGCACAACCCTAACCCTAGCACAACCCTAACCCCAAACCCAGCCCTAACCCTAGCCCAATCCTAACCCAAGAGTTTATGTTTGACGCCGTTCCTCGTGCGGTATAAGTGATTAGACGACTTTATTCTTCAGGTCGGTGTGATTACAGCAATAACAGAATCATATGGGGTTTTTATGACTGACAGCTGTCACACACAAAAAGACGCATTTTTTGTAAAATCTAGTTTTTGCATCGCCATATTTTGAGAGCTATAATTTTTCCAGATTTTGGCAGACAGTCATGTGACGGCTCGTTTTTTGCGGGATGAGTTGACGTTGTTATTGGTGCCATTTTCAGGCACGTGACATTTTTTGATCGCTTTCTATTCCGATTTTTGGGAGGCAGAATAAACAAAAACCAACAATTCAGGAATTGTTTTTTTTTTTTTTTTTATTCTGTTCCGCGTGTGGTAAAAGTGATAAGGCAGCTTTATTCTTCGGGTCAGTACGTTTACAGCGGTACCACATTTATATAGTTTTTCTATGTTTTGCACTTTTACATAATAAAAGCAATTTTATAGAAACAAATATTTTTTAGCATAGCTTTATTCTGAGAGCTATAACTTTTTTATTTTTCGGCTGATGGAGCTGTATGTCAGGTTGTTTTTTGCGGGACGAGATGACGTTTTCAGCGGTACCATTTTTATTTATATTCGTCTTTTTGATCGCGTGTTATTCCATTTTTTATTTGGCGGTATGGTGATAAAGCATTGTTTTTTGCTTGTTTTTCTTTTTTTTTTTTTTTTTACCGTGTTCACTGAAGGGGTTAACTAGTGGGACAGTTTTATAGGTCAGGTTGTTCCGGACGCGGCGATACCAAATATGTGTACTTTATTGGTTTTTTTTATAATAATATTTATTGATGGGTACATTATATTTTTATTTTTGGTGGATTATTTTATTTTATTTTTTTTTATATTTTTGCAATTTTATTTATATTTTTTTTTTCACTTACTGACAGTTTTTATACTTTATTACTTTGTCCCACTATGGGACTTTCACTTTTTTTTCTCTGATCGCCTGCATGGCACAGGAATGCAGCACCATCCCTGTGTCATACAGGCTATCAGCGCTGCACAGTGAGATTGTTTGGAGATGCACTGCGCATGTCCAAACAATCTTCCTGCTGTCTGGTGACCCGGATGTTGTCATGACGACATCGGGTCGTCATGGCAACACCCGGGAAGCCTTTGCAGACAGCGCTGGAAGCCGGAAGAGGAGGTGAGTATCTGCGATCACCTCCCCTTGCCCCCGCAATGCTGCGATCGGCTGCGATCGACTTCGATCGCAGAATCGCAGGGGTTAATGTGCTGGGAGCGGTGCAGGACCGCTCCCTGCACATAGTACCGGGTGTCAGCTGTGACAATCAGCTGACACCCAGCGGCGATCGCGCCCGCACAGCCTGTGACGTACTAATACGGGTCTGGCTCTTAAGTTCCAGGGCACAGACGCGTATTAGTACGTCAGATGTTATTAAGGGGTTAAAAACATTATTCCCATTATTGGGGACTGGGTCTCCCATAGTCTTTGCCTATGCCTTCCAAGCAAAAGCTGCCAAAAATTAGTACGGAGGAACTTGTAATGCTGGCAAACAAGAGCCATGCAGTAAAGCATATTAAAAACATTATTCCCATTATTGGGGAGTGGGTCTCCCATAGTCTTTGCCTATGCCTTCCAAGCAAAAGCTGCCAACAATTAGGACGAAGGTACTTGCAATGCTGGCAACATGGACCACGGTCACCCTGGTGGTATAGTGGTGGTGGAGGCTGAGGATAATGAGAAGAGCAAAAAACAGCCAAAATGAGGACGCGTATCCCCATGTGTGGGTGTGAAGCGGTGCATGGGAATACACCTCCCGAAAAAACACAGTGGATTTGACTTTATGTTACTCTGCTGTCATTTGGTGGTAATGAGAAGTCTGGCCCAATCCAGCCCTTGTTCATTTTGATAAGGGTCAGCTTGTCAGCATTGTCAGTTGACAGGCGAGTGTGCTTATCAGTTATAATTCCCCCAGCGGCACTAAAAACACGCTCCGATAACACGCTGTAGCGCCGGCGTCCCTGCCCTCTGCTAGGCAGGGACACTGTTCCCCTCACCTCTCTGCTCCGTGCCCGGCGTCCTCCTCCCGCTCTGCAGGCAGCGCGCGCTCCTTCCCGGCCACTGTGCTTAGGGCGCGCGCGCGCGCTCTCCCTCCCTCTTAAAGGGGCCGTGCGCGCCGTCCTAAGGAGTCCCCGGCCAATGGCCGGAGGACTTCACCATATATAAGGCACCTCCTCCAAAATGGAGGTGCCCGAGCAATGTTGTTGCACTGTTCACTACTCTGCTTCAGCCCTCAGGTCCCGTTGCCAGTTACCTGCCAGATACCTGCCAGATTCCTGCCAGCTTGCTGTCTTATTCCTGCCTGATATTCTGCTACCTGCCTGCTAGCCTGAGGTCCGACGGTCTGCCTTACTACTCCTGTCAGTCTGTCTAAGGACCAGCTTGCCCGCTCACCTGGGAGCGCACATCAACTACCTGCCTGCTTGCCTGAGGTCCGACGGTCTGCCTTCCAACTCTTGTCAGTCTGTCTATGGACCAGCTTGCCCGCTCACCTGGGAGCGCACATCTGCTACCTGCCTGCTAGCCTACCTGGAGGCTCTGCCGTCACGTGCTGTGACCACCTGCCTGTCCAGTGACTCCTGCCCGCTCACCTGGGAGCGCTCATCTGCTGCCTGTCTACTAGCCTACCTGGAGGCTCTGCCGTCACGTGCTGTGACCACCCGCCTGTCCAGAGACTTCTGCCCGCTCACCTGGGAGCGCTCATCTGCCGCCTGTCTGTTGGTCTTCCTGGAGGCTCCGCCGTCACATGCTGTGACCACCCGTTTATCCAGAGACTCTCGCCTGCTCACCTGGGAGCTCACGTCTACCATCAGCCGCCACAGGTCGTACCAACCCTTTACCCAGAGACTGCCCCGGTCACTTGCCGTGACCATCTGCCCGTTCACCCAGAGACTGTCCCGGTCATTTGCCGTGACCATCTGCCCGTTCACCCAGAGACTGCCCCGGTCACTTGCCGTGACCATCTGCCCGTTCATCCAGAGACTGCCCCGGTCACTTGCCGTGACCTCCTGCCCGTTCTTCTAGAGACTGTCCCGGTCACCTGCTGTGACTGCCTGCCTGGTCGCCACCCGTTCCCTTACAAGGACCGCCCCCTTGTATAGTAGCTCAGAGGTTCCGCCTCCCAGACCCGTTACAGTTTGCTCGGGCCATGGAACCCGGTGGCACCCAAGCTCCCTCGCTCTCGGACCTGTGTCATGAACTGTCCCGTCAGAGGTCCCAACAGGAGTCCATCCTGGGTCACCTGCGGAATGTCAATTCTCGCCTGGACACTCTGACTGCTCCGCCAGCAACCTCCGCCAGTGCCATGACTCGCAATCCGGCAGCTCCGCTGCCCACTAATACCATGGTATCCTACCCCGGACCCCGGCTTTCTGCACCTCCTCGCTTCGGAGGCGACTCCGCCCAGGCTCGGGGCTTCATAAATCAGTGCACCCTGCACTTTGAACTCCTGTCCCACCAGTTTAACTCCGACCGGGCCAAAATTGCCTTCATCATGTCCCATCTCACCGGGTAGGCCCTGGCCTGGCTAAATCCTCTATGGGAGAGAGGAGACCCCCTGGTGTCCGACTTGCCTGCCTTTCTCACGGCTTTCCGGAAAGTCTTCGACGAACCCGGACGGAAGACCTCATCCGCATCATCACTGCTACGCCTCCGTCAGGGAAGTCTCACCGTGGGCCAATATGCCATACGGTTCCGTACCCTTGCCTCGGAGCTGGCCTGGGATAACGACGCTCTGGTATCCGTCTTCTGGGAGGGTCTGTCCGGCCGTATTAAAGATTAACTTGCCGGTCGGGACATTCCTACCACTCTCGATGACCTAATAACTCTTGCCACCCGGATTGACCTACGGTTCCAGGAGCGTGCCAAAGAGGTCACCCGTGAGAGGAGGTTTCCACGTCTAGCTCCTACTTTTCAGAAACCCGTCACTCCCTCCGTCTCTCCCCAGGTACACTCTCCTGTGCCTATGCAGGTCGACCAGACCAAGATGGTCAAAACCCGTCAGGACTTACGCCGTGCCGAGGGGAGCTGCTTCTACTGTGGCAGTAAGGAGCACCGGATCCGTGCCTGCCCGGAGAGGTCGGGAAAAGCCTGTGTCTAGGTTCGCTCAGAGAGGTCGACCTAGACAAGAATAAATCCTCTCCATCTCTGCTGCTGTCAGTCTCAATCGTCTGCGGGGAGAACCGTTATTTCGAACTAGCCCAACTTGACTCTGGAGCAGCCGGGAATCTTATTTCACAGTCCCTGGTAGAGAAATACCGCATCCCCACCAAACCTCTGGCTGTACCCTTGTCTGTTGCTGCCGTGGATGGGGGTCTCTTACCACGCCCCATCCAACTCATCACCGAATCCATTACTCTGCAGGTGGGAATGCTGCATTCTGAGAGTATCTCCTTTCATGTTCTGCCTGGACTCTCTCACGCCCTCTTGCTAGGTCTACCTTGGCTCCAGAGACATGCACCCGTGCTTGACTGGCAGACCGGAGAGGTCCTTCGCTGGGGACAGGACTGCCATAAGACCTGTCTGGTTCCCGTCCATCCCGTCTGTCCTTCTCCTACCCCAGCTAATCTACCTGGACTTCCGATTCCTTATTGGTCTTATGCTGATGTCTTTAATAAAAAGGAGGCAGAGACACTACCCCCTCATAGACCATACGACTGCCCTATCGACCTGTTACCCGGTACTACACCTCCCCGTGGGCGTATTTATCCATTATCCGCTGCTGAGACCCGGTCGATGTCCGAATATATTGAGGAGAATCTGGCCAGGGGATTCATCCGGAAATCTACCTCCCCGGCGGGAGCAGGCTTCTTTTTCGTCAAAAAGAAGGACGTCTCTCTCCGTCCCTGTATAGACTATAGAGGCCTTAACCAGATCACGGTGAAGAATAAGTACCCCCTTCCGCTCATTCCGGAGTTATTTGATCGTCTGAGGGGGGCTAGAATCTTCACCAAACTGGACCTCCGTGGGGCGTACAACCTGGTTCGTATCCGTCAGGGGGATGAATGGAAGACGGCATTCAACACCCGGGACGGCCACTATGAATATCTGGTAATGCCCTTTGGTCTCTGTAACGCTCCTGCCGTCTTTCAAGAGTTGGTCAATGACATCTTCCGGGACCTTCTCTACTCCTGCGTAGTGGTGTACCTGGACGACATCTTGGTCTTCTCTCCGGATCTCCAGACTCACCGGAGGGACGTTCGTCAGGTCCTGCTCAGGCTCAGGCAGAATCACCTCTTCGCTAAATACGAGAAGTGCCTCTTTGAGCAGACCTCGCTTCCGTTTTTGGGCTACATTATTTCTCAGACCGGCCTACGAATGGATCCAGAGAAACTGTCTGCCATCGAGAAATGGCCTCGACCGGAGGGGTTGAAGGCCATTCAGCGGTTCCTGGGCTTCGCCAACTACTACCGCCTCTTCATACCACACTTCTCTTCCCGGACTGCCCCAATTTCCGCGCTCACCCGTAAGGGTACTAATCCCAAAGAGTGGCCGCCCGAAGCAGAGGAGGCCTTTCTTTCCTTAAAACAGGCCTTCTCTTCCGCCCCGGTGCTGCATCGCCCGGACAGCAACAAGCAGTTCTTCCTGGAAGTTGACGCCTCCTCCTCTGGAGCCGGAGCGGTACTTACTCAAAAATCATCTTCCGGGAGGATGGTAACTTGCGGCTTCTTCTCTAAACTCTTCTCCTCCTCAGAGCGCAATTATTCCATAGGAGACCGAGAGTTATTGGCCATCAAACTGGCATTGGAGGAGTGGCGTTACCTGCTCGAGGGGGCTCTTCACCCGGTAATAATTTACACTGACCACAAGAACTTGGCTTACCTCCAGCATGCCCAGAGACTTAACCCGCGCCAAGCCCGGTGGTCCTTGTTTTTTGCTCGCTTTGATTTTGTTCTTCATTTTCGCCCGGCTGACAAAAACGTCAAGGCGGACGCCTTGTCTCGATCCTTTCTGGTGTCTGATCTCGAGGAAGATCCGAAACACATCATCGATCCCGCCAGAGTAATGCAGGTGGCTCCCGTGAGTCTAAATCGTCTCCCTTCCGGAAAGACGTTCGTATCAGTACCTGATCGGGAGAAGATCCTTCACTGGGGTCACTCGTCTAAACTGGCTGGCCATGCCGGTCAGAAAAAGACCCTCCAGCTTATTACCCGGCACTACTGGTGGCCTACCCTGCACAAGGACGTAATAGACTTTGTTTCTGCCTGTGTGTCCTGCGCCCGCAACAAGGTTCCGAGACATCTGCCAGCCGGTCGCCTCCTTCCGCTTTCTGTACCTGCTGCCCCCTGGCAGCATATAGCAATGGACTTTATAACTGACCTCCCAGTCTCTGCCGGTTGTACGGTCATTTGGGTGGTCGCTGACCGCTTCTCCAAGATGGCTCATTTCGTTCCCCTGCCAGGCCTCCCGTCTGCACCCGAGCTAGCTAAAGACTTTATTCGTCACATCTTTCGTCTTCATGGCCTGCCCCTCCACATCGTGTCGGATCGTGGGGTACAGTTCACCTCACGCTTCTGGAGAGCCACTTGTAAACTGCTAGACGTCACCCTGGACTTCTCTTCCGCTTACCACCCACAGTCCAATGGTCAAGTGGAGCGGATCAATCAGAACCTGACCAGTTACCTCCGGCACTTCGTTAATGCCCATCATTCAGACTGGGTGGATCTCCTACCATGGGCCGAGTTCTCTTATAACAATCACGAGAGCGAATCCTCCTCCAAATCCCCGTTTTTTGTAGTCTTCGGTCAGCATCCTCGGATTCCTTTTCCTGTCTCCACCTCTGTGGACAACCCGGCTGCGGAATCTCTCGTTAGCAAATTTTCCTCCATTTGGGAGAGTACCCGATCCGCACTCCTTCAGTCGTCCGAACGGATGAAAAGACACGCTGACAAAAAACGCCTGGATCCTCCACAATTTCGTCCTGGAGATAAAGTCTGGCTCTCATCTAAATATGTCCGACTCAAGATACCTTCTTACAAGTTAGGGCCTCGGTTCATCGGTCCTCTGGAGGTCATCAGTCAGATCAACCCGGTGGCCTATAAATTGAAACTCCCGGCCAACTTACGGATCCCTAACTCCTTCCATGTATCTCTCCTCAAACCTGTGGTACTTAACTCTTTTTCCAAGTCTACAGGTACGCCTCCTGCTCCGGTTTCTGCTGAGGACGAGTTTGAGGTAGAGAACATTCTTGCCACCAAAAGGGTAAGAGGAAAGACCTTTTTTCTAGTAGATTGGAAGGGGTTTGGTCCTGAGGAGAGAACGTGGGAGCCCCGGGAGAACATCCATGCCCCTCTCATCCTTGCTAAATTTCTGTCTGGCCTAAAAAAGGGGGGGCCTAAAGGGGGGGGTACTGTAGCGCCGGCGTCCCTGCCCTCTGCTAGGCAGGGACGCTGTTCCCCTCACCTCTCTGCTCCGTGCCCGGCGTCCTCCTCCCGCTCTGCTGGCAGCGCGCGCTCCTTCCCGGCCACTGTGCTTAGGGCTCGCACGCGCGCTCTCCCTCCCTCTTAAAGGGGCCGCGCGCGCCGTCCTAAGGAGTCCCCGGCCAATGGCCGGAGGACTTCACCATATATAAGGCACCTCCTCCAAAATGGAGGTGCCCGAGCAATGTTGTTGCACTGTTCACTACTCTGCTTCAGCCCTCAGGTCCCGTTGCCAGTTACCTGCCAGATACCTGCCAGATTCCTGCCAGCTTGCTGTCTTATTCCTGCCTGATATTCTGCTACCTGCCTGCTAGCCTGAGGTCCGACGGTCTGCCTTACTACTCCTGTCAGTCTGTCTAAGGACCAGCTTGCCCGCTCACCTGGGAGCGCACATCAACTACCTGCCTGCTTGCCTGAGGTCCGACGGTCTGCCTTCCAACTCTTGTCAGTCTGTCTATGGACCAGCTTGCCCGCTCACCTGGGAGCGCACATCTGCTACCTGCCTGCTAGCCTACCTGGAGGCTCTGCCGTCACGTGCTGTGACCACCTGCCTGTCCAGTGACTCCTGCCCGCTCACCTGGGAGCGCTCATCTGCTGCCTGTCTGCTAGCCTACCTGGAGGCTCTGCCGTCACGTGCTGTGACCATCCGCCTGTCCAGAGACTTCTGCCCACTCACCTGGGAGCGCTCATCTGCCGCCTGTCTGTTGGTCTTCCTGGAGGCTCCGCCGTCACATGCTGTGACCACCCGTTTATCCAGAGACTCTCGCCTGCTCACCTGGGAGCTCACGTCTACCATCAGCCGCCACAGGTCGTACCAACCCTTTACCCAGAGACTGCCCCGGTCATTTGCCGTGACCATCTGCCCGTTCACCCAGAGACTGCCCCGGTCACTTGCCGTGACCATCTGCCCGTTCATCCAGAGACTGCCCCGGTCACTTGCCGTGACCTCCTGCCCGTTCTTCTAGAGACTGTCCCGGTCACCTGCTGTGACTGCCTGCCTGGTCGCCACCCGCTCCCTTACAAGGACCGCCCCCTTGTATAGTAGCTCAGAGGTTCCGCCTCCCAGACCCGTTACACACGCTAGCGGCAGGGCAGGCCAGGACCTCCAAGGCGTACAGAGCGAGTTCATTCCAAGTGTCCAGCTTGGATACCCAATAATTAAGGCACAGAGGAATCACGGAGGACGCTGGTACGGTCGGCAGGGTACTTCCTCACCATCTTTTGAAACTTTCCACTCCTTGTGAGAGTACCCCGTGCCTCAGGGCCTGTAAGCTGGGCGGGTCTCAGAAAACTGTCCCAGAACATTGACAGTGTTCCCCTGCCTCTGCTGTATTGGAGTTGCGTCCCTCTCGCCTATATGCCTTGGTTGGGCAATGAACTGTGACCTCTGCCGCTAGCGTGTTCAGATGGGAACTTTTTTAATAGTTCTGCAGCAATGGTCTTCTGGTACTGCCCCATTTTTGTAGACCTCTCCACCTCAGGAATAAGAGAGTGAAAGTTCTCCTTGTAGCGGGGGTCTAAAAGTGTCACCAACCAGTAATGACTGTCACCCAACATTTTGACAATGCGAGAGTCACTGTTAAGGCAGGGTAACAAAGTCAGCCATGTGTGCCAGACTGGTAACGGGCAAGACTTCCGTGTCCTCACTAAGATGACGATTGACCATGCGCTCCTCCTCCTCCCCCCTGTCCTCAGGCCACCCACGCTGAACCGACAGTATGACAGCTGTACAGGAACTACCGTCTACAGCGCATGATACTAGCTCCTGTTCTTCCTCCTCCTCCTCTCCCTTATTGTCCCCCAATGCACGTTGGGATGAGATGAGGCTGGGCTGTGTGTAATCGCCCGCTAAGGCTTCTTGATCCATCTCATCATACTCTGGCTGCAATGCCTCCTCTTTAATTCTCTGCAGAGAGCGTTGCAAAAGACAGACAAGTGGGATGCTGACGCTAATGATGGCGTCATCGCCACTCACCATCTTGGTGGACTCCTCAAAGTTTGTCAGGATGGTACATATGTTAGACATCCAGGTCCACTCATGAGGTCTTATGTGTGGAGTCTGACCTGAATATTGACGGCCGTGTTGCAGCTGGTACTCCACAACTGCTCTCTTCTCCTCACAAATCCTTTGCAACATGTGGAGGGTAGAGTTCCAACGTGTGGGGACATCACACACCAGTCGGTGTGCCGGAAGCTGCAAATGCTGCTGCAACACAGCAAGGGCGGTGGAAGCTGTAGCCGACGTCTGAAAATGACCTCACAGGCGGCGTACTTTGACGAGCAGATCTGGCAACTCTGGGTACGATTTAAGAAACCGCTGAAGCACGAGGTTAAGCACATGAGCCAGGCATGGTACGTATGTGATCTCGTCTGCCTCAGAGCCGCCACCAGGTTATGGCCATTGTCACACACGACCATGCCTGGATGTAAGTTCAGCGGTCTCAGCCATAGATCTGCCTGCTCTTTCACAGCTGTCCACAACTCACAAGTAGTGTGAGGTTTATCACCTAAGCTTCAGCACAGCCTGTTGCCGCTTGACGGAGGCAGTACTGCTGTGCTTCCAGCTTGCAACTGATGTGGTGATATCTGAGATGGAGGCTGAACATGAGGAGGAGGATGATGCGCAGGAGCTGTACACTGTGGGGGCAACTCTGACTGACATAGAGCCCGCAATCCTCGGTGTGGGTAGGATGTGTTCCGTCCCAAGGTCCGACTGGGTCCCGGCTTCCACTATGTTTACCCAGTGTGCCGTCAGGGAGATGTACCGTCCCTGGCCACAAGCACTTGTCCACGTGTCCGTTGTCAGGTGGACTCTCCCAGTAACTGCGTTGATGAGGGCACGGCAGATGTTTTGGGACACGTGCTTGTGTAGTGTGGGGATGGCACACCGGGCAAAATAGTGTCGGCTGGGGACCGAGTACCGAGGGACGGCCACCGCCATAAGGTTGCGGAAGGATTCTGTCTCCACCAGCCTAAAAGGCAGCATTTCCAACGCAAGCAGTCATGAAATGTGCGAATTTAGGTCTGTAGGGCTTTGGCTGCGAATTTGCGCTTTCGTTCAAAGGTCTAGGATATGGACAATTGAACGCTGCGGTGGGACGTGGATGTGGACGTTGAAGCGGTTTCATGAGAAACTGCCATAACAAGTGAAGACTGAGAGGAGGGGGCATCTTTGCAAGCAGTATGGATAGGGGATTGGCCTCGCTCTGCATGTCCTCCTGCCACGTTGGGTCAGTTACTAGATCATCCACCAGCTCCTCCTCTTCCACTTCCGCACCACGATCCTCCTCCTCACTTCGTGGCAATTGTGTCTCGTCATCATCCACCTCTTGTGACAAACAGCCTTCCTGTGGTCGTGGCTGTTCAAATATTTGGGCATCGCTACATGGGATCTCCTCTTCCACCACTTCAAGCGGAGCAGGCGAGGGGCACAAATATGGAAATGTACCAGTGAACAGCTCTTCAGAGTGTCCAAGATCAGTTGCTGTCTGACGACACTCGGCATGGTGGGAGGAAGGAGCATCAGGGTGAGGAGGAGTATGCGGTCGAGACTCGCGGCTACTAAAACTTGACCATGTGGAAGACAGACCGGAGGTGGTGGTGCCCAGGTAACTGGTAGTATTATCTGCTATCAAATTAATAACCTGTTCACACTGATCAGTTCGCAATACTGGTGTTGTTGTGTGCTTCCGTAGTAATTCGGTCAAGAAGTGGGAGCGAGAAGATGTGGCTGTTGGTTGTGGTACATTTTCATCTTGGCTACTGCCTCGTTCTCTGCACGCACCATCACCAGAACATCCAGTTCCACGTCCCTTGCCACGCGCCTTGCTATTGTAAATGAAGTAAAATAGCTTACACTCGCACTATCAATGGAAAAAGGGTAATAAAAAGATTAGAACCATGGAAGAGGAAAACCACAGTTCTATTTCTCTGGCCTAAACCTGAATCTTTTAAACAGATATATTTGTGTCTGAACAGTCAGCGAGACACTCAAACTGTTTTTTTTTTATGTAAAAAAGGCAAAAAGGTGGATAATACAGAGATTTGAACCGTGGAACTGCAAAACCACAGTTATAATTTCTTGGCGTATACCAGACTTTTTTAAATAGATAGATTTGTGTCTGAACAGTCAGCGACACACTCAAACTGTTTTTTTTTATGGAAAAAAGGCAAGCAGGTTGATAAAACCCAGATTTGAACCGTGGAAGAGGAAAAATACAGTTCTATTTCTCTGGCCTACACCAGAATCTTTTAAACAGATATATTGGTGTCTGAACACTCACAGACACACTCAATTTTTTTTTTTTGGGGGGGGGGAATACTAAAAGGTTAATAAGACGCGTATTTGTACAGTCTGACTGAGGAAAAAAAACAAAACAGGATTTAGATGAAAAAAAAAGGATTTTTCCTGGCCCCTGAGACCTGGTGTTAAGTCTAGCAATTTGACCAGTAGGAGCACACAGGACTGTAATGCACAGTCTGTTGGTATAACCACTGCGTCCGCTATACAGCCTGCCTGCCTGATATCTGGGATGGATATTAGTCCTGAGAAGGACTGTTTGTTTGATTTGGCAGGCTTTAGAGACCCTACACTACCTATTTCGCACTATATATCTCTCCCTAACTCAGCAGCACTGACCCTACACTGTCTGATCCCGGGCGACTGTGTCCAAGATGGTGGTGCCCGGTTTTAAATACTCGAGGTGACGCTGTGCAGCCAGCCAGTCACTGTAATGCCCACAAACAACATTGCTGCGGCATTGCAGTGACTGGCTGGCAATCCCTGCATGTTCATTGGCTCTGTAAAGAGAGCCAAACATGCAGGGCGGAGACCCGAGCTCCCGCCTGAGTAACCTGGAAATGTTCAGTGCTCGCCGTACATCCCGAGTAGCGAGATGCTTGGGCGAGTACCGAGCAGTGTCGAGCATGCTCGCTCAACACTATTCGTTATTACTGGTAGGTCATTGCTGGGAGTAAGGGTGGTCGGCATCAAAAATCATCAGGTTTGTGGCGGGTCTAGCATTTGGCTTCAAGGTCAGGGGTTTGAAAGATTTGACAAAATCTTTTCTGGTTTTACAAGCACTAAAGGGATGGAGGAGAAGCTGGAAGGTATCCGATAGAAGACAGCCGGTGTCATATGAATTATTATTACTCCTGGGTAGGCAGGTGGAGGGAGCTTGTAGGTCTCAGTGGGAGATTCGTTTATTCAAATTGGCCTTTTCTTTGGCCTTCTTTACAGCCCTCAGGTTGGGAGAATTTATTCAGCCCCTCAAAAACAAAAAAGGGGGGTTGTTGAGAGAGGATGTGGACTTGTATGAGGATAGGGTTGAGTTAGTCATCCGTTCAACAAAAACAGACCAAATTGGTAGAGGCCACAGGTTGGTGATTTTTTGCGTTGCTGGGTCAGCAATGTGCCCAGTAAGGTGTTTGAGGGAGTTTGGTCAAACTGATGGGGGACCTAGTGCTCCTTTGTAGATACATGAAGATGGGTCATTTTTGTCTCGTTTTCAATTTGTCACCATATTTCGGCACGGTTTGCAGTTAGAAGGGGTGACACCGGTGGATTATAGTGGTCACTCCTTCAGAATTGGGGCGGCTACTGAGGCTGTGAGGAGAGGATTAGGTGAGGACGTGGTGAAGCGAATTGGCAGGTGGGAATCTGCCAGATTCAGGTCTTATGTGCGGTTAAACAGTTTGTGAGTTTTCGTATTTAAAATATATATATATATATTTATATACACACATATATATATATTCTTTATTTTTCATAGGCGCAGGGCCCCAGCTAGTGTGGATCATGGGCCATTCCTTCGTTTTCTGGGCGGAGTTACGGGCGTCGGTACGGCCGTCGGGCAGGCAACTGGGGTTTGCCAGGGAAGAGGCCATTATCCGGTGGATCGGTAATCGGGGGATGGTCTGGAGTAAATTATTTCCCGAATTTCACCGTTTTGTGAGGTTAGACCGGCCCCCGGATGTCTTGGTACTGCACATTGGGGGAATGACCTGGGTAGGAGGCCAGTACGCAAATTAATAAGGGATATAAAATTTGATCTTTTAAGGCTGGGTGCCCACGTAGCGTTTTTCAAGCGTTTATGCTGCGGAATTTCCGCAGCATAAACGCTTGTGAAACGCTAGGTAATCCGCACCCCATGGTCCCCAAGGGGATTCCGCATGTACTATGCACATGCTGCGGATTTTTCCGCAGCGTTTATGCTGCGTCCAAAAATCCGCAGCATGTCATTTAATTTTGCGGAAGCGCAGCGGAACTCCCGCCATTGACTTGCATTGAGACGCACAGAAACCGCGACTGTACATTTGTACAAGCGGCTTCTATGCGTCTCTATGTGCGGATGGTACCCAGTTCTGGAGGAGAGGAGACTCATCCAGACCTGGGTACCATTCTACCTGTAAAAAAAGAATAAAATAACAAATAAAGTTTATACTCACCTTTCCGAAGGCTTTTCTCTGAATGCCGGCATCGCTTGAGGACCTGCGGTGACGTCACAGTCATGTGACCGCAGGCCCTTCACCGCTCTGTCTCGCGATATGCCGGCATCTAGGAACCAGACAGGAACGAGCGCAGCAGCCACGCCGGGGCCTCGGGGGTGAGTATAGCTTTATTTGTTTTAATTTTTACGGTTCACACTGTATAAATCCATGCTGTTTGCATGGATTTATACAGTGTGACTTAGTTGTCAAGCACTTTCCAAGTGATGCTATCGCCTGGAAAGCGCTTGTCAATCTGCATGCGGAAACGCATGTGAATCCGCATGTGGATCCGCATGTATTCTGCATGAAAAACGCATGCACAATCTGCATGCGTTTTTTCTGCCAGGGAGATGCAGAAATGCTGCAGAAATTTTCTGCTTCATTTCTGCATCGTAGGCACATAGCCTAAGGCCGTGGGCAATGTTTCCCAAGGTAATCACTGTTTGATTAGACATTGTGCCTAGGAAGGTGTGGAGAGGGGCGAGATCTGTGGTGAGGATCAATAAGGCAAGAAAGAAATTGAACAGAGCGGTGGCTCGGTTCATGGCCAGGAATGGAGCGGTCGCTGTGCGTCACATGGAATTAGAATCAGGAGAGGGGGAATTTTGGAGACGAGACGGGGTGCATGTTAATGCGGTGGGACTGGACATGTGGTGTCTAATCATTCAGGAGGGCATTGAAGTTGGTCTGAAATTGTGGAGGGACATAAATGTTTGAGGAATTCAAAACATTTACGTGGATGGCGTAAGGGGGAATGGTCCTCGAAGTTGGTGGGTGGTGAAAAATAATCAGTGGGGGGGACACATAAGGATCTGGACCCCCCAAGTGAACATAAGTAAGTGGTGGCGGATAGTGGAATTCCTGCCTTAAGGCTGGAAGGGCCAGCCTTAGTGGACTATGGGTAAAAGCCGGGTTGTTTACCAGGTGCCTCTGAGTTGGTGATATATGGCTAGAGGTAGAAGTCAACCCTGAGCAGTTGTGGATAGGCATATATGAACACAGCCCATTGCAGGGCTGAGGCTTGAAGGACCATCCTCCAATGTCAATTGGTTTTATGTTACATTTGTTTGTTAAATGAATGGCTTGTGTGGCCAATTTAATTCACTTCTGGTATCAGCCTATTATTTCGAGTAAGGGGGGCGGGACGGTATAGGTTTAAGGTAACCCAGCGTATGACTCGCCAATACCCATTGTCATGGGGAGAGCTAGCCCTGTTCCCCCATTACTCAACCGTCATCACAATATTACTGCTCATGTTCCACCATTCAGCCTGCCCCTGTGCATCTGAGACTCAGCTCAGCAGGCGCGATTACGTCAATAGATGGCGCCTGCTGTGCAAAGCCTCAGTCCCTACACTGCACAGACCGGAGTAGGGCGCTGGGGAACACAGTGAGGTATAAATGCTAAAATTGTGTGTGAGAATGTCAATACTTACTGTACATCCGATGTTGCTGATTGCAAGCTGTATTAGTAACAAAGAGAAATGTATAAAGTCCATGAAATATTTCATCCTCTTACATTGTACATCACATACTCCTAGGCTTCTATTACAATGGATAATGAATGGGTTTTTAAGATAGATTTATTAATTCAAACGCAATTTGCCAGTCGTGCCCAATGCAGCATTCATATAGTTCATAAACAACACGCCTTGTAAGTGACCCTGGCATCTGCTGACAACTCAGGGCGGCATCTGACTTTATTTTCCACTTTTTCAAGCATAACATATGTGCAATATATCTATAAATGAGTTGCGTATTATGAATCTCTGAAGCTACGTCCATTTTTTTCCAAATGTATTATCTTTAAAAAATGGGGGCAAACTGGCACAGCTGCATTTCTAAATCTGCGTAAATGTAACAAAGTTATGCATATTCCAGTATACTGTATGCAAAGCGTAACCATTAAGGTTGCAGCTGAAATGTATTGCGGCGCAAAGACCCATCAGGTCCGTGCGTGGCAATACTCTTTGCCGGCCAATCAGAGGCTAGTAGCTAACGTCGGCGTGCACATGACTGAGGGTGCATGGCAGTGATGTCATGTGCTTCCGTCGCTAGCATGCTGAAGTCAGCTGCCGGTTTCAGAAGAGAACGCCATGGGGCGAAGGAGTGGATGGGAGGTGAGTATTTATTTTATACCTTATGGATGACCATGGGCTGTGCATTATACTTTATGGAGGATTATGGGCTGTGCATTATAATTTATGGATCACTATGGCTGTGCATTATACCTTATGGATGACTATGGCCTATAGACTGTACATTATACTATATGAAGGACCATGGGTTCTACATCTACAATATAACTGGGGATGCACGTCTCTGAAGCCTCGATAGACTGCGCATGCGCAACGCGCAGTCTGGCTCCAGACAGAATCACGCATCCAGCCGTTACACGTAAGAGGAGTGTATGGCGCCGGAGATCGCGGTATGCATAGGCACTGAACGCATACCGCTATCTCCGGCGCCATACTTACATACTTACCTGAGCAGGAGGAGCGTTGTCGCAGCGCCTCTCTTCGCCGGAGTCCGGGGCAGGAGTGAGGCGCCGGATCGGCGCATGCGCATAGCGCTATCCGGCGCCATTTTACTGAAGGCACATTTGCAGTGTGTCTTCAGCAAAATGGCGCCGGACAGTGTGGTGCTCCGGCGCCACACTCTTTCCCCGGCCCCCGGCAGAACAGGACGCAGCAGCGCTGGAGCACAGAGAAGAAAGGTGAGTATAACTGTTTATTTTTTTGTATGTGTGTACAGTGTGAAAAGGATAAGGGGGCCACACATACCAGGATTGGGGGGTGAGGGGGCCACACATACCAGGATTGGGGGTGAGGGGTGCCATGCATACTAGAATTGGGGGGGAGGGGTGCTATGCATACCAGGATAGGATGGTGGGGACAGGATGGGGGCAGCACAAATACCAGGAGGGGGGCAGCACATACCAGCATGGGAGACCATATACCAATAAAAATGCTCGCCACCTGGGCGTAGAACGGGTTCAATAGCTAGTTATATTATATGAAGCATATGGGCTGTATATTATACTATATGGAGGACTATGGGCTGTGTATTTTATATGGAGGTGCATTATGCTATGTGGAGGAATATGGGGGGGGAGCATTATATACAGAGGACTATGGGCTGCTTTATAATATATGGATGTCTATGAGGTGTGTTATACTATATGAAGGAATAAGGGGTGCATTATGTTATATGGAGGACTATAGGCTGTGCATTATACTATATGGAAGAATATGGGGGTGCATTATATATGGAGGACTGTGGAGGGTGCATTATACTATATGGAGGAATGTGGGGTACATTATATTATATGGGGGACTATGATTCATTATACTATATGGAGGACTATGGAATGTATAATATTATATGGTGGACTATGGGGGGCTTATACTATATGGAGGACTATGGGGGTGCATAATATTATATGGAGGACTATGAGGGGTACATTATACTGAATGGAGGAGTATGGGCGTGCATTATATTATAGGGAGGACTATGGGCTGTGCATTATACCATAGGGAGGACTATGGGGATACATTATACTGTATGGTGGACTATGGGGGTGCATTATACTAAAAGGAGAACTATGGGGAGTGCATTATACTTTCACTATGGGGCACCATGACTTCTATGTACATCCCTGTTAAGTATAATGTTTTTTGTTCTATACATTGAAGAACAGAGGCAGAACGGAGGACATGTACCAGGATGGGAGGTGTACCGTATATACCATGACGGGGCCCAGGATGAGGAACATATCTATCAAGATGAGAGACATACATACCAGGATGAAGGGCATATATAAATATACCAGGATGAGGGACATATATATCAGGATGGAGGACATATAGACATACATACTGTGACAGTCACTGGTGTGATATATGAGGGGAGGTATGTGTCACGTAGGTTGCTCTCCTGTGTGAACTAAAACCTACTAAATTTCTGCCAGCATGTTATATGCTGGGGGTTAACTCTCTTAAAGGGTGTGGTTTTATGGGAATGGCAAAGAGGTTGGGAGGCCATTCCCCCTACCTCCCCTCAGGGTGGTTTAAATGCTCAGTCACTATTGTTTCCTGTGTGGAGTGTGTGGTCTGGAGATTGCAGTCTCCAGGCTGTGTTGGGCCAGAGAGCAACACCGGAGGACTAGTGTTGCTGTAACTTTAAAGTGCTATCTGCAGCCGGCAAAGCCTCGCTGGCTAAAGGACTCTTTTATACTTCATCTTTTGTTTTCCCGTTAACCCCGAGGGGGACTGTTTATTTTGATGGGACGCTGATGGTGTTTATGCCACACAAATAAACCCGCAAGAAGTTTACTCAAATAAATAGTGTGTCCTGTGTCTGCCTCTGGAGAGCCGAGCAAGTCGTTTTACCACAGTTGGTGTGAGAGTACGTGCAAGATACCAGGAACACGTGTACCTGCCACAGAGACCGGTAGATGTCCTAGGTGAAGGCTGCAGCCAGCCAGAGTAGTCCGGCAGTCAGCCAGAAAAGTCCGGCAGGATGGAGGAGCTCATTAAGCACCTGGTGCAGAACCATCAACAGATGCACCAGCAGCACTTGCAGAGCCAGCAAAGCATGCAGCAGAGCCAGCAGAGCATGCAGCAGCACCAGGAGACAACCAAACTGTTGCTGCAACAGATCCAGTTGCAGCAAAAGGCGCAGCAGCGGAGGAGCAGCAACAGTAGATACAGATTCTGGCGGACGCCATCCAGGGCAGAGCGACCACCCCACCCCCAGGTCCGACTGATGACACACACGTCAGGAAGGCGGTAAGATGGGCCATGCAGAAGATGACCCCCAGGGATAATGTAAAAGCCTTTCGGACAGTCTTTGAGAGGGTGGCTGATCGGGAGAGATTTCCACCAGAACAGTGGACAGAGGTTCTGGCACCATATTTGTTGGGTGAACCCGAAAAGGCATATTACGACTTGGCACTTCAGGATACCAAGGAATATACCAAGCTAAAGACAGATCTTGGCACGCCTGGGAGTGAATATGGCGGTGAGAGCCCAACCAGTCCACCACTGGGTGTATGCCAGCGACAAACCCTCTCTTTCGCAGATGTTTGACCTACTGCATCTCGTTCAGAAGAAGTTGCAGCCAGAGTCCTCCACTCTGGCCCAGATGGTCGAGCGGGTGGTGATTGATAAATTCGTGCACTCCCTTCCCAAGTCGGTACAGACTTGGGTTGCCCAGGGTGATCCCCAGAACGCAGATGATTTCATTTTCCTGCTAGAGAGGTACCAGGTGGTTGAGAAATCCCTTGGGAAATCGGGTAAAGTCACTTCTACGTACTGGGATACCCAAAAGGGGGCGGATTCAACCCATAAGGGGTCTAGAGCCATCACTGGGGGGCGTCCCACTCCCACTGAAGGTGCCAAAAGGTCGATTGTTAAGTGTCAGTGAGATATTAATGTCGGGAAGATATTAAGAAAATATTAACCATTTCTCCCCCCTGAAGCCCCCGTCACCCCTCCCTTATCCATCTGTTGCCACAAGACAAGAGCTGACAGCCCATGCAGCTGTCTGTATGAGAGTAACAGTGCAAGAAGCTCAATTACCTACTCTACTTAACATATGAATGCATTTCCTCTTAACACTGACCTGGGATAGATTGACATCTTCCATCATAGGGGCAGAGATGGAAGGAAGGAGGAAATGGCTCGTTTAGTCTCAAAGAGAGTTTAACGAAAATCTCCAGACACTTCGGACCGGAAACGAAATATGGAATAACTAAAGTTCCATACATCCGCTAATAACGGGATCTATATTTTTAGTGACAGGGACAGCCAAGGAGCTATATGCTAATTTTTTCATAGCCGTAAAACCCTCCGTGGAGCTGTAGCACAAAAACACCAGAATAGCAGACTGCAACTGCACACTATCATGCGTGTTCTCTAAATGAAGGTAAAATCATAATAGAAAATATGGTACCACCTTTGGGCTTCTGGGATCAACGAGTGATAAGTTATCCCAAAAAACAGGTTTTTCATACAAACATGAGGGGTGGAGCCCAAGCCCACATGATGTCATCACAGGGGTGTGTGGGCCAATCTTCCCCTTCAGCATAAGAGAGCCGAAGGAAGATTGATCAATGTTCTTTGCCCGGGAGTATATGTTTATCATAACGAAGGATCACGTTCGATAACGCTCAAATCAAGCGGAATGTCCCTCCACCTATATTAAATCGTCTCAGCGATCGTATAGTAAGTTTCTTCTGTAATCCTGTTTATTTTATGTAACTGTCTATTCTGTACTGTAAATGTCTCCTTTGTAACATTCCTGTATATATTTTTCGTAAACACTGCCTCCCTTTTAGATTACATATAAAATGTAATAGTTCTGTTACTTTTGTCCTGTAATCATTCCCACCCCTGAAGCCATATACGCTACCAAAACGCAGGCGTCCGCCCAGGCCTGTATTATATTTTAAAGCTAGACGGTGGTGCAGTGAATAATATTAATAATCGGGCTATCGTGAAGCAGACAATGACCGTACAAAGGGCGTAAACACATATTCCATGCGCTGGAATTAAGAGGTGTGACGCCAAACGCTCACTGGTCGCTTGTCGTAGTGAGTAGTCTGGATCGTGTGCTCGCGATTCCGGACGAAATCTGTAACAGAGTGACAGCGCGGGGAGATATTGCGTGATCTCCCCGGTGTCGTCACTGTGGAATCCCTGACATTAAGGATATAGTCTGTTGGCGGTGTCACAACCCTGGACACTTAGCCGCCTGTTGTCATCTCCCCTGAGCCCATGTACTGCAGCCTAGGCAGACAGGTCTCCTATTATGTTTACCCAGCCTCCAGTGTGGACTGTTGACCCGGCGAGGGGACGCAGGTGTGCGCCGTGTCCATTAATGGAGTAAAGGTGCTTAGACTGTTAGACTCTGGGAGTCTAGTGACCTTAATCAGAGCTACCCTTCCCCACCAGTTGGTCCCTTCCAGAACTGTAGGCATTCGGTGCATCCATGGGGATGCCAAGGACTATCCCGTGGTCACAGTGACAGTGGGAACAGACTGTGGTGCCCAGTCCCACGAGGTCAGGGTGGTTAAGGACTTGATACATCCCATCTTACTGGGCAGTGATTTTTCTGTTTTGGGACTTGTGGGGGAAGGGAACCGGACTAAGTAGCATGGGCAAAAGCCAGGTCCTTGAAGAAAAACACCTGACGAAGTCTCAAGTGGATGAGTTCCCACTGTGCGTCCTTGCCGGCGATGAGGGAGAGAGGTTGACTGAGGAGGCCGACCTCCCTGAGTTAGACGTGTCCGGAAAGAACTTTGGGACTGCTCAAGTTCGAGACCTGACCTTAAAGGGGGCGTTTGACCAGACTACTGTATGTAATGGGGATGCCCAAGAGCTGACACCAGATTCCCCCACTTTGCAGTGCAGGGGGAGTTGTTATATCGGGTGGCCAAACTAAGGGTCGGTGAGATAGTGGAACAGCTGTTAGTGCCGGGGTCATACAGACGGAGGGTACTAGATATGGCCCATTCACATGTTCTGGGGGGACAACTAGGGGTCGGGAAAACTCAGGAGAGGATACCGAGAAGGTTTTATTGGCCAGGGTGTTACCAAGAAATTCAGAACTATTGTAGGTGCTGCCCCACCTGCCAAATAACCGCTCCCTCTTCCCACTTCCATAGTCCATTAGTTGACTACCGGTGATAGAGATCGCCTTTGAGAGGATAACTATGGACCTAGTTGGGTCCTCACTCAAATCAGCCCAAGGCCACCTATACATTCTGGTGATTATGGACTATGCGACCCGATATCCAGAAGCGGTACTGCTAAGAAACTCATAGAGTAAATGCATAGCCAGGGAATTTGTCCATATATTTGCCAGGACCGGCCTGGTGAAGGAAATCCTAACGGACCAAGGTCCTCCAGATTACCCACTTGCGAACCTCCATTTAGCATCCGCAGACAGACGGCTTAGTAGAGCGCTTTAACAAGACCCTGAAAGCGATGCTCAAGAAAGTAGTAAATAAGGATTGACGTGACTGGGACTACCTGCTGACCTTCCTGCTCTTCTCGGTAAGGGAGGTTCCAGTAGCCTCTACCGGTTTTCCTGCATTTGAGCTCCTGTATGGACGATATCCGCGAGGGCTCCTGGACATCGCTAAGGAAACCTGGGAAGCCGAGGTTACGCCACACCGGAGCATCATTGAAAATGTCGCCCAGATGCAGGAAAGACTAGCAAAAGTGATGCCGATCGTGAAAACACATCTCCTCCAGGTACAGGAAGCTCAGGCAAGGGTCTGTAACTGATCGGCGAGGTTGAGGCAGTTCCAGCCTGGGGACCGTGTTTTGGTGCTAATCCCTATCATCGAGAGCAAGTTCTTGGCCAAATGGCAAGGTCTGTAAGAGGTGGTGGAGAAAGTTAGTGAGGTTAATTATAAAGTCCACCAGCCTGGTTGAAGAAAGCCGCACCAAATATACCATGTGAACTTGCTCAAGCCATGGCGGGACTGGGAACCTGTGGATACTCCTTGCCTGGGAGCCACTCCAGAAGGCAAGGTGGAGAAGGTCACTATAGCAAAGACTCTATTGCCGGCCCAGAAGCAACAGTGTCGAGAACTACTACAGCGGAATCGGGAGCTGTTCTCATAGTTGCTGGGGCATACTCAGGTGATAGAACATGACATGCTAACAGAGCCAAATATAAGAGTGAATCTGAAGCCATACTAGATTCTCGAAGAATGTCGGGAGGTGATCTCGACTGAGGTGAAGAGGATGTTAGAACTCGGTGTGATAGAAGAGCAAAGAGTGGGTGGTTGAGCCCAATCATCCTTGTACCAAAACCCAATAGAGAGTGGAGGTTTTGTAATGACTACTGCCGGCTAAATGAGGTGTCCAAGTGTGACGCGTAGCTGATACCCCGCATCAACGAACTCATTGAAAGGCTTGGACAGGCGAGGTACATCACCACTCTTGACCTGATGAAGGGCTATTGGCAGATCCCCATGGCCCAGACGGCCAAGGAGGAGACGGCTTTCTCAACACCTGATGGGTGCTTTCAATACACTCTGATGCTGTTCGGACTACAGGGGGCCCCAGCCACCTTCCAGAGGGCTATGGAGGAAACAGAGATGTTGTTTCAACAGCTGAAGCTAGCACTCTGTAAGCAGCCAGTCCTGGTCGCACCAGACTTTAAGAAAGACTTTGTGGTCCAGACAGACACTTCGGAGGTTGGTCTAGCAGCTGTACTCTCTCTGGAGATAAATGGAGAAGAACATCCCATTCTCTATCTGAGCCGGAAGCTTTCGTCCTGCGAGAAGCATTACGCAATAGTAGAAAAGGAGTGTTTAGCCATAAATTGGGCCGTAGATACACTGAGACACTACCTACTAGACCGGAAGAAGTTTAAGTTGGTGTTAGACCATGCCCCTTTGAGATGGTTGAGGGAAAAGTGGGCTAAAAATACCAGGGTAACTAGATGGTTCCTAGTTTTTCCGCAGCATATACGCTTGAAAAATGCTACGTGGGCACACAGCCTTAGGAGACCTTCGGGAGGCAGACCAAAAATCGGCTGCTTTTTATTAGAGCTCCCTGGTTGTAGGAGAAACCCCTTCCTGTTTCCCCTGACAAGGGCACAAAAAGCCAGGATAAGGACCAGGCAAGGGCATCCACTACCGAACCCAGCTCTCCGGAAACCCAGGGGTCGACAGGCTCAGGTAGCGCCACATAAAGCAGCAGAATCACCATCAGCAGGAGCCTGACAATATTGTTCTAGTTAATCACTCTACCACTACCAGCTCCTTAGCTGAACTGCCTTACAGAGACCAATGTGACTATTAAGACAACAGTGACATCACCACCTTTTATACGAAACCTCGTAGTGACGCTACACGCTATGGATAAATTTGTGGGCAAAAACAATAAGGGAGGCAGAGTCTCGACACACACTCAAAACGCAAATTCTCCCACAAAGTTGGCAAATGAGGCAAGCAGAGGTGATCCACAACCCATAGCCCAAGCTATAATGGACCGTCTAATGCTAGAAATTGACAACAGGCTGACGGCCTTTTAGGCATCGCTGGAAATAATTGTATCACAGGTCAACACACAGGGGTCATGCCTAGCGGAAGCAGAGCAGAGTTTCGGATTTAGAAGACGCAGTAAGGCTGTGTGCCTACTATGCGTTTTTAAGCGTTTCCGCAGCGGCAATTCCGCTGCAGTAATGCTTAAAAAACACTTGGTAGAAGGTCTGCCATGTTACCCAATGATAATCCGCATGTGCTGTGCACATGCTGCGGAGATTTCCGCTGCGGATTATCATTGCGGAAAAATTCGCAGCACTACCAATTATTTTGCATAAACGCGGCGTTTTCGCCGCCATTGACTTGCATTGGAATGCTTGGATTCCGCATCACTACATCTACAGATGCGGAATCCATGCGTTTTAATGTGCGGATGGTACCCTGGTCTGGAGAAGAGGAGACTCTCCTCCGGACCCGGGTACCATAGAACCTGTAAAAAAAAGACTAAAATAAAAAACATACATTATACTTACCTTCTGATGGCCCCTTGTCTCTGCTTGCCGGCAGCTCGCGGTAGACTAAAGACCTGCGCTGACGTCATTTAGTCATGTGACGGGTCACGCGACCGCTGACTTCGGCAGGTCCTTAAATCTATCGCGAGCTGCCAGCAAGCAGAGACAAGCTGAGCCGAGACATCGGGGGCCATCAGAAGGTAAGTATATATTTATTTTTTACCATTATTACGGTCACACTATATAAATCCATGCCGTTTGCATGGATTTACACAGCTCAAAAAAATAAAGGGAACACTCAAATAACACATCCTAGATCTGAATGAATGAAATATTCTCATTGAATACTTTGTTCTGTACAAAGTTGAATGTGCTGACAACAAAATCACACAAAAATCATCAATGGAAATCAAATTTATTAACCAATGGAGGCCTGGATTTGGAGTCACTCCCAAAATTAAAGTGAAAAAACACACTACAGGCTGATCCAACTTTGATGTAATGTCCTTAAAACAAGTCAAAATGAGGCTCAGTATTGTGTGTGGCCTCCACGTGCCCGTATGACCTCCTCACACTGCCTGGGCATACTCCTGATGAGGTTGCTGATGGTCTCCTGTGGGATCTCCTCCCAGACCTGGACTAAAGCATCCACCAACTGCTGGTCAGTCTGTGGTGCAACGTGACGTTGGTGGATGGAGCGAGACATGGTGTCCCAGATGTGCTCAATCAGATTCAGGTTTGGGGAACAGGCGGGCCAGTTCATAGCTTCAATGCCTTCATCTTGCAGGAACTGCTGACACACTCCAGCTACATGAGGTCTGGCATTGTCCTGCATTAGGAGGAACCCAGGGCCAACTGCACCAGCATATGGTCTCACAAGAGGTCTGAGAATACCTAATGGCAGTCAGGCTACCTCTGACAAGCACATGGGGGGCTGTGCGGCCCTCCAAAGAAATGCCACCCCATACCATTACTGACCCACTGCCAAACTGGTCATGCAGAAGGATGTTGCAGGCAGCAGATCGCTCTCCACGGTGTCTCCAGACTCTGTCAAGTCTGTCACATTTGCTCTTTGTGAACCTGCTTTCATCTGTGAAGAGCACAGGGCGCCAGTGGCAACTTTGCCAATCCTGGTGTTCTGTGGCAAATGGCAAGCGTCCTGCACGGTGTTGGGCTGTGAACACAACTCTCATCTGTGGATGTTAGGCCCTCATACCACCCTCATGGAGTCGGTTTCTAACCGTTTGTGCAGACACATGCACATTTTTGGCCTGCTGGAGGTCATTTAGCAGGGCTCTGCCAGTGCTCCTCCTGTTCCTCCACAAAGGTGGAGGTAGTGGTCCTGCTGCTGGGTTGTTGCCCTCCTACGGCCCCTCCACGTCTCCTGATGTACTGGCCTGTCTCCTAGTAGCGCCTCCAGCCTCTGGACACTATGCTGACAGACACAGCAAACCTTCTTGCCACATCTCACATTGATGTGTCATCCTGGGTGAGCTGTACTACCTGAGCAACTTCTGTGGGTTGTAGAGTCCGTCTCATGCTACCATGTGTGAAAGCACAACCAACATTCAAAAGTTACCGAAACATCAGCCAGAAAGCATTGGTACTGAGATGTGGTCTGTGCTCCTCACCTGCAGAACCACTCCTTTATTGAGGGTGTCTTGATAATTGTCAATAATTTTCATCTATTGTCTATTCCATTTACACAACAGCATGTGAAATTGATTATCAATCAGTGTTGCTTCCTAAGTGGACAGAATGATTTCACAGAAGTTTGATTTACTTGGAGTTATATTCTGCTTAAGTGTTCCCTTTATTTTTTTGAGCAGTGTGTATAGTGTGACCAAGTTGTCAAGCACTTTCCAAGTGATGCTAAAATCGCTTGGAAAGCGCTTGTCAACCCGCATGCGGAAATGCATGTGAAGAATGCTTCACATCTGCTTGTCTCTGGCAGGAAAAACGCATGTACAATCCGCATGTGTTTTTTCTTCCAGGGAGATGCAGAAACGCTCAGGAAAAATCCGGAACATTTCTGCATTGTGGGCACATAGCCTAAAGGACATTACAGACAGGCTGATAGCCAAAGAAAAAGAAACTTCCTTCCTGCTAGATAAAGTTTATGACCTGGAAAATAGATCTTGCCGCAACAATTTGAGGCTGGTAGGTTTCCCTGAGTCGGTCCCATCGTCAGACCTCATTAACATTACATCAGAGTGGCTCCCAAAAGAGTTGAACTTAAATCCGGCATCAAAGAAGATCACGATCAAAAGAGCCCACCGCATAGGACCACCAAGGAAGGGAGAGAAGGATAAACCGCGACCGGTCATCTTCAAGGTCCTAGACTTTCAAGACAAGCTACGAATACCATCAGCCTTCAGGAAGAAAAGGAAGCTACTCTACAACAACAATGAACTCCTTCTCTTTCAGGACTACTCTGCGGCCTTAGCCACGAAAAGCAAAACCTTCAACCCAGCATGTAAAATCTTGGTAGATAACAATATTCGGTTTGGTTTACAGTACCTGGCTATCCTACGTTTTACCTTTTCCGGAAAGAATTGGACCTTTGATGATCCAACAAAGGCCCTCACCTATCTACGCTCAGAAATCCAGTCCTCACCTCGAGATCGGGGAGATACTTGAACATATGGAGTCACAATACTTATCTTTTTCCTTTCACTTGTTCTACTGTGATGTCACTGATTTTTTCTTTTTGGAAGGCTATTTTTTACATATGCTTTGCATTATTGATATGTTAAGGTTGTTCATGTCTTCTTCAAGAAATGATAGTTGTTGGAAGAAATTATTGTTGGGGGGGGGGTAGAGGGTCTCTACGTGCTCCTATATAGTTTGCTGGCCTTATCAGCTCTAGCACTTACTCGCTGGGATAAATGGAGAGCTGGATTACAAATTTTAATAATTTCATGGCTGTTTCCGCGTTTGGGGATAGGTTAATGGCGAACACAGCCAACCAAGAGGTATCCATAACAAATCTCTCCAGTGGTGTCATTGGAACGTCAATGGGCTTAATTCTCCTGTTAAAAGGAAAAAAGTCTTAAATTATCTACAACGTGCAAATTTCTATGTTATTTTTTTACAGGAAACGCATTGGGTAAAGAATAACCAGCCTTCTTTCCTTAGCAAGAAATACACACCGGGTGCAGAGGCCTCTTATGCCATACCTTTCAATAAAAGGTATTAATTATGAGATTTTAGATGTGATGGCAGACCCGCAAGGAAGATTCCTACTGGTTAAAGCTAATATAGAAGAAATTACCTATTGTCTGGTCAATGTGTATGCACCTAATGTTTATGACCCTCAATTTCAGGCACAACTAATAACACACATAACTGAATGGGAAACACCCAACTTAATTATAGGGGGAGATTTCAATGAAGGCCATGATGTGTCACTAGACAAAACTAGCTCCCATACAACACAACATTCATCACAGAGCGGTTACATACAGTCACTACTAAATCAGTTGGGACTGACGGACATTTGGAGGCTACAACGCCCCATAGAGAGAGACTACTCACATTACTCCCATGTGCACAACTCCCATGCTTGGTTGGATTACTGGTTGATGGGCATTTCCATGCTGACATTAGTGCTCCAATCGGATATTCTAAATATCCATGTATCAGACCATGCCCCTGTGACTTTCAGCTCACGTTTAGTCAGCCCAATAAAAAAAGAGAGAAGCTGGAGATTCCCCGCCTACTTACATAAATCAGATGATTTCAGGGCATTTTTACAATCCTCTAGGGACATTTGTAAGAATGATAATCAGGAGCAGAGTCAAAACACTTCCTTATTCTGGGCAGCATCCAAGGCTGTGATAATGGGACAAATAATCTCATATATAAGTAATGAAAGGAAGAAATTAATGGAGAAAACCATAGAAACACAGAAGCTATTAACACAAACATACAAAAACTTTAAATCCAACAACACACCCATCAACAAAAAAAAATTCTTGGAGGCAAAAGAAATAGCGGACACTTTGGCACATGAAAGAGCATTGCACAACTTAAGACTACCAAATACACAAATATTTTAAATGGGGTAACAAACCAGATTGTCTGCTAGCTTCCCTCACCAAACCCTTCAGAACACAAACTAGAATAAATAAAATCCAAAAAAAAAATGGCCAGCTAGCGTCTAAAAACAAAGATCGTGGATGAGTTTAGGACATTCTTTAGCTCCTTGTACAAAGAGGGAGGGGGAGAAGTTGACGAGAACTCTTGCTTTCTCAAGAACAATGTTACCCCTACACTTACAGAAGAACAAAGAACAACACTTAACAAACCCATTATCCCAACAGAAGTGTTGCAAACCATCAACACCCTAAACATATCTAAAGGACTGGATGGTTTCGGAAATGAACATTACAAAATACTAGGAACTGCAGTAAGCTCACACCTTTGCGAGGTATTTAATAGAATAGTGAAAGATGGTCAACTACCTGACCGGTTTAATGAGGCTAATATCATTGTGTTACCCAAACCGGGCAAAGACATCTCACAGGTTAATGGATATAGACCAATATCGCTACTCAACTCTGATTTAAAAATCTTAGCAAACAGAGTGCAACAGATAATTCCTGATCTAATATCACCACATCAAATGGGATTCGTTCATGGAAAATCCATCACATATAACATTAGAACAGCCATAGGGGCGATATCCTCAGGTAGAGAGCGTGGACACAAAAGAAGCATTGTGGTGAGCCTCGATGCAGACAAGGCTTTCGACCGAGTATCCTGGCTCTACTTACATAAACTGCTAAAAATTCGCAATTTTGGTCCACGATTCTGTGAAACTGTCAAACCAATATATAAAAATCCTACATCCCGACTCTACATAAACACCACGTTTTCTGAACACTTTCAAATACAACGAGTCACAAGACAGGGATGCCCACTGTCTCCGCTATTATTCAACTTAGCATTAGATCCTCTTCTAAGAACTTTAAAAAATCTACCGGCATTCTAAGGAATCATGGTGGGTAACTCATCAGTTAAGCTACTAGCCTTTGCCGATGACATATTTTTATTTATCGCTAACCCGACTCAAGCTATTCCTATAATGAAGATACTGGACTTATACGGGGAAAATACAGGCTTTAAGGTGAATTATTAAGCAAATCGGAGGCTTTTCATTCCAATGGAGTGAGGAATCCATTAAATATCTAGGCATACGACTTCCAGCAGTTCCTTCAAAATTATATTCTATTAATTTCAAACCACAAATTGCATCAATAATCAACCTCCTGAACTCTTGGAAACACTTTACACTATCCTTCTCAGGTAGATGTTATCTGATAAAAATGGTAATTTTCCCAAAGTTATTATACATATTCCAAAGTCTTCCATTGCTGTTGACACAACCAGACATTAAACAACTAAATGCAACATTTAGGAGATTCATTTGGGGCGAGAGGGGATAGAACACGGAGAGCAACAACTGAGTCCCCGGGTGTCACTAACTGCCCTGATCCACTTAAGCAATGATGAAATCTCTGATGATAACAGAGAACACCCGGTCTTGTGGCAAACTATTTTGACTTGGAGGAGAGGGAGAAAAATTTGTGGAGGGTCAGGGAATAGATCTCTCTTCCAGCCATTCCTAGGCAACCCAAACTTTATGAATAACTGTCCATCCTCACACTATGAAACCTTGGCAAAACAGGGTTGTATCATGATGGCCGATATGCTGGACCAAAATTTCTCGCTACTACATTTTGCAATAGCAACGCAAAGCTTCCCCTCTTTCAGACATAGGCCTTTCCTCTTTCTTCAGGCACGCAGCCTAGCCCAAAATATATTAGTGGTAAGAAAGATTCTGCTCAGATAAATAACATGGAGGTTTTTCTTAAAACCTCGAGGCTGTAAATTGCTTCAACGAGCAATATATATTCTATACTACGTCAACGCTGGTCTTGGGAAAAGAATAATAGTTCACCTTCCAAATGGGCAAGAGATATACCAGGGTTTGAAGTGGGAGATTTTTTGAATGCCATAATGTCACAAAATAAATCTATTCCCTATAATAGTTATACAGACACTGTGTGCAGAATTATTAGGCAAATGAGTATTTTGATCACTTTGATACTTTTTATACATGTTGTCCTACTCCAAGCTGCATAGGCTTGAGAGCCAACTACCAATTAAGTAAATCTGGTTATGTGCATCTCTGTAATGAGGAGGAGTGTTGACTAATGACATCAACACCCTATATAAGGTGTGCTTAATTATTAGGCAACTTCCTTTCCTTTGGCAAAATGGGTCAGAAGAGAGATTTGACTCGCTCTGAAAAGTCCAAAATTGTGAGATGTCTTGCAGAGGGATGCAGCAGTCTTGAAATTTCCAAACTTTTGAAGCGTGATCACCGAACAATCAAGTGTTTCATGGCAAATAGCCAAGAGGGTCGCAAGAAGCGTGTTGGCCAAAAAAGGCGCAAAATAACTGCCCATGAATTGAGGAAAATCAAGCGTGAAGCTGCTAAGATGCAATTCGCCACCAGTTTTGCCATATTTCAGAGCTGCAACATTACTGGAGTATCAAAAAGCAGAAGGTGTGTGATACTCAGGGACATGGCCAAGGTAAGGAAGGCTGAAAAACGACCACCTTTGAACAAGAAACATAAGATAAAACGTCAAGAATGGGCCAAGAAATATCTTAAGACTGATTTTTCAAAGGTTTTATGGACTGATGAAATGAGAGTGACTCTTGATGGACCAGATGGATGGGCCAGAGGCTGGATCAGTAAAGGGCAGAGAGCTCCACTCCGACTCAGACGCCAGCAAGGTGGAGATGGGGTACTGGTATGGGCTGGAATCATCAAAGATGAACTTGTGGGACATTTTCGGGTTGAGGATGGAGTGAAGCTCAACTCCCAGACCTACTGCCAGTTTCTGGAAGACAACTTCTTCAAGCAGTGGTACAGGAAGAAATCGGTATCGTTCAAGAAAAACATGATTTTCATGCAGGACAATGCTCCATCACATGCATCCAACTACTCCACAGCGTGGCTGGCCAGTAAAGGTCTAAAAGAAGAAAAAATAATGACATGGCCCCCTTGTTCACCTGATCTGAACCCATAGAAAACCTGTGGTCCATCATAAAATGTGAGATCTACAGGGAGGGAAAACAGTACACCTCTCGGAACAGTGTCTGGGAGGCTGTGGTGGCTGCTGCACGCAATGTTGATCGAAAACAGATCAAGCAACTGACAGAATCTATGGATGGAAGGCTGTTGAGTGTCATCATAAAGAAATGTGGCTATATTGATCACTAATTTTTTTGGTTTTTGTTTTTGCATGTCAGAAATGTTTATTTCTAAATTTTGTGCACTGATATTGGTTTACCTGGTGAAAATAAACAAGTGAGATGGGATTATATTTGGTTTTTATTAAGTTGCCTAATAATTCTGCACAGTAATAGTTACCTGCACAAACAGATATCCTCCTAAGATAGCCAAATCTAAAAAAACCCACTCCAACTTCCAAAAATATTAAGCTTGGATATTTATGAGTCTTTTGGGTTGATTGAGAACATAGTTGTTGATCAATAATAAAAATAATCCTCTAAAATACAACTTGCCTAATAATTCTGCACACAGTGTATTAATCCTCCATAGGGCATGCATAACCCCAGGAAAACAGGCTAAAATGACACCTACAACATCGTATACATGCTCAAAATGTGAGACACACAACATGGACATACTTCATCACTTGTGGAGTTGTTCAAAGATGCAGGATTTGTGGCATGAATCATACATAGAAATACAAAATACCCTCCATATTACATTTCCACTTACATCACAATAGGCAATCTTTAACATACTAGGGGAACCCCAAAAATATTTGCCCAAACATATAAAAGCAGTTCTGGTAATATGGGCCTCAGCGGTTAGGAAAAGTATACTACACCACTCAGCATCGGACTGGCCCACCGGGACACCGGACAATCCTCCAGGTCCTTGATGGGCCCCCTGTGCGGGATATAGTGGGTGTCAGCTGGTTACCGTTGTTGGACCTATCAGAAGCTGACGTTACCGTGCGGCGCATAGTAGTGGCATTTAATGCCGCCGGCCAATCAAAGGCCGTGCGCGTCACTGTCATAGAACATCCCTGCTATGCGCCGGGCGCTGATGTCAGTGCACGGCGCATAGCAGGGATGTTCACTGGCCGCCGGTCGGCATCTCACAGGACCATATGGCTCTCCTGCACCTGAGCTGCTCCCGGCTCTTATGGCTGCTGTCAAACGGTCCTGTCCTGGGACGTGGCTCCTCTTCTTGATGCTAGTGTCTCCGGTCCTTCATGTCTCTGTATCCCTGGAGCCTACTGTCCTGGGACGTGGCTCCTCTTCTTGTTGCTGGTGTCTCCGGTCCTTCATGTCTCTGTATCCCTGGAGCCTACCACCAGTGGTCTCACTATAGCAGCCATCTCAGCCATTACAGTCTCCAGGTACTCCCATAATGTCTGCTGCAGGCAGCTGGTGGAGTGCTGCCAGGTGGACAAGCTCTTCAATAGCACAGGTTAGATATGAATAGTAATGGTTTACATGTGCTGCTGTTGATCTGCTGGGATTTATAGTCCAGCACCATATGACATGCTGCTGTAAAAGTGTCGGAGATTGGGCTGATTTGGAAAGTTATAAGTTAACGCCACCTCAAAGAACCCAGAGCACCTAGCCAATGCTCAGACGTCGACATCATTCCAACCTGCCACCGTTGTAATCATAGCATTGTTCAACAGCCATATAAACCACATCTGACCCTTTCTTTCGCCGGGCGCTGACGTCAGTGTGAGATGCATAGCAGTGATGTTAAATGGCCAGCCTTTAAATGTCACGGCTATGCGCCGCGCATCAACGTCAGCGCGCGGCCTCTGATGGGTCTGCGGCCATGTTAACAACCACGCCGGATATAAAGGCGCAAGAGGACACCGGGGGAGCGCAGGAAGGTAAGAAGAATTTTTTTTTTCCACTGTGAATGGGCAGGGTAGTGGACATAGGATGGCGCAGCATAGAGGCCCAGGATGGAGGGAGATATGTAGGGGCCCAGGATGATAGGGGGATACATAGAGGCCAAGGATGGGAAGAGGGATACATAGGGGGCCAGGATGAGGCGACATAGCGTCAAGAGGAACATACATTATTAGTTTATGGTGCCAAGTGGGGGACATTATTACTGCTGTAATATAATTTACTTTTGAGGAAACTGTCTTCCATGGAGGAACAAAAGGGACATCCTGTTACTATGGAGGGCGGCACTATGTCGCTTTTTTTCTTCATCTGACGTAGTGTAGAAATTGGGGAAAAAGTGTGGATGTGCTCTCGATCAGCTATAGATAACTGTGTGTTATTTTCTGCAGAGATGAGTCCTGGCTGGAAGATGTGACAGCAGTCTGTGCCAGATGAAGAAAAGCGAAGAAGAAAGACTTCACCTAGAGACGTCACAGGTGAGTCAGTGTATTACATGTAGACTTACACTATACGCTGTATACAGCGCTCCTGTGTATAATGTCACGGATGATCCCTGTATTACCTGTACACTGACACTATATACAGAGCTCCTGTGTATAATGTCACTGGTGATCGCTGTATTACCTGTACACTGACACTATATACAGAGCTCCTCTATATAATGTCACTGGTGATCACTGTATTACCTGTACACTGACACTATATACAGAGCTTCTGTGTATAATGTCACTGGGGATCGCTGTATTACCTGTACACTGACACTATATACAGAGCTCCTATGTATAATATCACCAGTAGTAATATTCATGTTATTAGTATTGTGGTTTCTATTCATGATCATTATTGTAGTATTATTCGGTCACTATGTGGTAATATGTGATCTGGTCACGGTGTGGCGGTATTTCTCCTTGTATGGGATATTATTCGGTTACCTTGTTGTGGTAATATGTGTTTTGTTCATAGTGTAGCAGCATTTGTTCCTTGTATGTGGTATTATTCGGTCACTATGTGGTGGAAGTATGAGATCTGGTCATGGTGTGATGCTATTTCTTCCTTATATGTAGTATTATTCGGTCACTATGAGGTGGTAATACATGGTCTGGTCACGGTGTGACTGTATTAAACCCCTGTATGTGATATTATTCGGTCATTATGTGGTGGCAATATAAGGTCTGGTCATGGTGTGGCGGTATTTGGCCTTTGTATGTGGTATTATTGGTCTTGGTATAGGGGATTGTGTTGTGTATGGAGGTAATTTGTTCTCTCTGATACAAATGAGGCGAAGACTCTATTTCCAATAGAGATTAATTACTTGGATGTTTAACCCATCCCTGTCCTGTGTCTATTACACAGTAGCAAATATGCTCTTAGAGAGGTTCTCTGGTGAAAACAAGTAATCGCCTATCCTAAGGCCACGTTTATATGTTCAGTATTTCTTCCGTATTGTACATTAGTATTGGTAAGCCAAAACCAGGAGTGGGTGAAAAATACAGATGTGGTGGCGTGTTTCTATTCTACTTTTCCTCTGATTGTTGTACTCCTGGTTTTGGCTTAAAAATAAGTGATGTAAAATACTGAATGTGCGAACGTGGCCTGAGCATAAGTGATAAGTTATTGATTTGTGGAGGACGACTGCTGGGACCTGCACATATCGGCAGAATGTGGAACTTTTATCCTCATAAGAGTGGAGCTTCCATTCGCTCCCTCAGTGGCTGCACTTGCCTTTTTCTGGAAGCCCCAAAAAGAATGAATGGAGCTGCGGTCAGACATCCCATCTGCCACTGCATTTTAAAGTGAAGATAAAACTGCGCTGTTCTTCTGATCGGTGCGGTTTCAAATGGTCAGATTCCACCGATCAATAAGTTATCACCTACCTAACCTGTGGATCAGTGAACCCTGTAATGTAAACTACTGTAATTGTACATCCCAATCAGGGCTGTGGAGTCGGTAAGCGAAACCTCCAACTCTGACTCCATTTTATACCGATTTCACCAAAATGGGCACGGACTCCGACTCCACAGCCCTGATCCCAGTTATAGTGGTGCACAGTAGATGTGCAGGAGCCGTTTGTGTTTTACAGTTGACGCTCCACTATAACGGGGATAACTGCTAACAGGTATTTGCATATAGCTGTAGGGTGGGCCCCTAGGGTCAATTCCTCCTGTGGGTCCCAGACACCCCAGTCCGACCCTGACACCACTGGCTGAACCCTAATGTACCATCCTAATCATTGACACATACAAATGTTCCTATTCAAAATGGAATGGCTGGAAACATTAACTGACAAAGAGATTAACGGGGAGATTCCTCACAACTTGGTCTTTCCTTATTCCCACATTATCACTAGCTATTAAAGATAGATTGAGAGCTGAATTAAAGGACACAAAAAGGTATCTCCTTAAATGTGTTGAAGGTTGTGTTCTGATTCCATAAATACTGTTTTTCTTTTTCGGGGGAGCACGCAGAGGGGAAGGGCAAGGGGGGCAGGGGAATATAGAATAGGTAAAGTTTGAATAAGATTCTTGCTGTACTATATCATATGCATATCAAAATGCATTGCAAAGGACAAAAAAAGAGACACAGAACTCATGACATGTTATTGATTTGATATGTAATGCTTAAAATCAATAAAAAAAGTTTGGAAAAAATAAAAAATAAACAAAAAAAGGTACACGTATCTGGTATCGCCACATCCGGAACGACCTGATCTATAAACGTGTCACACTAGTTAACTCCTTCAGTGAACAGCGTAAAAAGAACAAAAAACATGGGAAACTATGCCTTTTCATCATACCGCTGGAAAAAAGTGATGAAACGTGATGAAAAAGACGGATGTAAATAAAAATGGTACCGCTGAAAACATCATCTTGTCCCGCAAAAATCAAGTCATCATACAGCTCCATCAGCCGAAAAATTTAAAAGTTACAGCTCTCAGCATACAGCTATGCAAAGATAATTATTTTTTCTATAAAAGTTTTTATTATGTAAAAGCGCAAAAACATTAAAAAAATTACATAAGTGAGGTATGGCTATAATCATACTGACCTGAAGAATAAAGCTGCCTCAATTTTACCACACAAGCTGCAATCAAAAAATGTAATTTGCCTAAAAATGGTACCAATAAAAACGTCAACTTGTCCCGCAAAAAACAAGCCCTTACATGACTCTGTTGGCAGAAATATGGAAAAATTATAGCTATCATAATATGGCGATGAAAACATTAGTTTTTGCAAAAAAAGCGCCTTTTAGTGAGTGACAGCTGTCAATCATAAAAACCTGATATAAATCTGGTATCACTGTAATCGCACCGACCCAAAGAATAAAGTCGTCTAATCACTTATACCACATGAGGAACGGCGTAAAAATAAATAAAACCAATTATTCACTTCCTGTTGTTTTGCTTATTCTGCCTCCCAAAGATCACAGTATGGCTCGGTTCACATTTATCCTGCGCTCTGCGCTGAGCACTTGCATCATGGTTTCCGTGTAATCTCTGCAATAAGTGATTCAGACAGAACCCCGGCAGAAGATTCCCTACAATGAGGCAGATGGAGGCACTGTGGATGCAGTGTGACCTATGATTCGGCGGTGTCCATCATTTTAGGCGTAGATAAAAGCGCGGTCAGCCACAGTTTTGTGCACCTCTGAAAAGAAGGACAACACTGAACAGAGGCCAGACGGAGTCCAGAGTAACTCTGCTGTCTCATCTCATTATAGTGAATGGATTCCTTGGGGGTTTCATCAGAATCACGTCATTCAGAGATTTAGATGGAAACCCCAAACTAAGTGCTCAGCGCAGAGCGCAGGATAAATGTGATCTAAAATGTTATGTGAAATGTCCCCAATAAAAGCTTCACATAAAAAGCCCCCACTCACGTCAGTCATCTGTTAATGGAAATATAGGGGGCTTCCACGTTACTGGTAGTACAAAGGCTCTTGAAAAGCGAAATGGCTCATCGCCCCCCAAAAGAAATTCAGCAAATTCTGCGCTCCCTAATCCAAATCCCGCCTCCCTTCTGAGATCCAGTGTGTGTCTAAACCACATTTAGTGTCCACATGTTTGGCAGGGGTATAATTTCCAAAATGAGATCACTTGAGGGGGGGGATTCTGTTCTTCTAGCACTTAAGAGCTCTGCATATGGAGTCCGCAAACTATTCTAGGAAAATTTGCGCTCCAAGAGGCAAATAGCTCTCCATCCCTTCAGAGTGTCGCAGTATGACCAAGCAGTACAGTACAGCCACATATGAGGTATTGCCACATTCAGCAGAAATTATGGGACACATTTTGGTGCCATTTTTATCCATTATCCCAGTGTGAAAATGTAAAATCTGGGGCTTAAATCTAATTTTTGCGGTAAAAAATGTAATTTTTTCCTCACTGCCCAATGGTATAAAATCCTGCGACACATCTGTGGTGTCAACATGACCACTGCACCCCTAGATGAGTTCATTGAGAGGTGTAGTTTGTAAAATGGGGTCACTTATGGGGGATTCTGCTGTTCTGGCAGTTCGTTATGGCAAGCTCAAACCATAACAATAAAATCTGCACTATAATATGGAGCTCCTTCCCTTCTGACCTTTGCACTGTGCCTCAAAAGCAGTTCACAATTACATGCAGTGTATTGGCATACTCAGGAGAAATTGCACAACTAAGTGAGTGGTCCATTTTCTCCTGTTATCCTGGGGAAAATAAAAAATTTGGGGCTAAAAGAAAATTTGTGATTTTTTTTTTATTTTCACGGTTCCACGTTATAAACTTCTGTGAAGCACCTGGGGCTTCACAGTGCTCACCACACATCTAGATAAGTTCACTGAGGGGTCTAGTTTCCAAAATGTGGTCACTTATTGGGGGTTTCCACTGATTAGGTACATCAGGGGCTCTCCAAATGTGGCATGGGATTCCAGCAAAATTTTAAATTCAGAGTCAAATGACGCTCCGTCCCTTCTGAGTCCTGCCATGTGCCCAAACAGTGGTTTTCCGCCACATATTGGGTATCAGCATGCTCAGGAGAAATTGCACAAAACATTTTGGGATCCATTTTTTTTTAAATTTGTTTATTAAACAAAAAAAACGTACACGTTTTATATATAGTTGTGCTCAAAAGTTTACATACCCCGGCAGAATTTTTCCTTTCTTGGCCTTGTTTTAGAGAATATGAATGATAACAAAAAAATGTTTTCTCCACTCATGGTTATTGGTTGGGGGAAGCCATTTGTCAAACTACTGTGTTTTCTCTTTTTAAATCTTAATGACAACCAAAAACATCAAAATTACCTTCATCAAAAGTTCACATACCCTGGTGATTTTGGCCTGATAACATGCATAGAATTTGACACAAATGGGTTTGAATGGCTACTAAAGGTAACATCCTCACCTGTGACCAGTTTTCTTGTAATCAGTGTGTGTGCATAAAAGCTGAGTGAGTTTCTCCAGACATACTCTTGCATCTTTCATCCAGCCACTGACATTTCTGGATTGTGAGTCATGGGGAAAACAAAAGAATTGTCAATGGATCTACAGGAACTGTATAACACAGGAAAGGGATACAAAAAGATAACCAAAAAGATAACCAAGGAATTGACAATGCCAGTCAGCAGCGTTCAAACTCTGATTAACAAATGGAAAATCAGGGGCTCTGTAAAAGCCAAACCACGGTCAGGTAGACCAACAAAAATTTCGGCCACAACTGGCAGGAAAATTGTTCGGGATGCAAAGAAAAACCCACAAATAACATCAGCTGAAATTCAGGACTCTCTGAAAACTAGTGGTGGGGCTGTTTTTAGATGCACAATAAGGAGGCACTTGAAAAAAATGCGCTGCATGGTCAAGTCACCAGAAGAAAGCCATGACTGTGCAAATGCCACAAAGTATCTGGCCTACAACACGCCAAATAGCACAGAGATAAGCCTCAAAACTTCTGGAACAAGGTCATTTGGAATGATGAGACCAAAATTTTTTGGCCCCAACCATAAACGTTACATTTGGAGAGAGGTCAACAAGGCCTATGATGAAAGGAACACCATTCCTACTGTAAAGCACGGAGGTAGATCGCTGATGTTTTGGGGATGTGTGAGCAAAAGTAGGCACAGGAAACTTGGTAAAAGTTGAAGGAAAGATGAATGCACACTTTATCAGCAAATACTGGAGGCAAATTTGCACTCATCAGCCCGGAAACTGCGCATGGGACATACTTGGACGTTCCAACATGACAACGATCCAAAACACAAGGCCAAGTCGACCTGTCATTGGCTACAGCAGAAAAAGTGAAGGTTCTGGAGGTGAGCATTTTTAGGTGGCGAGCATTTTTATTGATATATGGTCTCCCATGCTGGTATGTGCTGCCCCCATCCTGGTATTTGCACTGCCCACATCCTGGTATTTGTGCTGTCCTCATCCCTATCCTGGTACGCATGGCACCCCTCACCCCCAAAGCTGGTACGCATAACACCCCTCACCCTCAATCCTGGTACGCATGGCACCCCTCACCCTCAATCCTGGTACGCATGGCACCCCTCCCCCCCAATCCTGGTACGCATGGCACCCCTCACCACTAATCCTGGTATGCATGGCACCCCTCATCCCTATCCTGGCATGTATGGCACCCCTCATCCCTATCCTGGTATGCATAGCACCCCTCATCCCTATCCTGGTATGCATGGCACCCCTCACCTCCAATCCTGGTATGCATGGCACCCCTCACCCCAATCCTGTATGCATGGCACCCCTCACTCACAATCCAGGTATGCATGGCACCCCCCATCCCCAATCCTGGCATGCATGGTGCCCCCCATCCCCAATCCTGGCATGCATGGCGCCCCTCATCCCTCATCCTGGTATGCATGGTACCCCTCATCCCTATCCTGGTATACATTGTACCCCTCATCCCTTTCATGGTATGCAGGCCCCCCAGATCCCTAACCTGGTATGCATGGTACCCTCACGCCTCAATCCTGGTAAGCATGGCACCCCTCATCCCCCCAATCCTGGTATGTATGGTACCCCTCATCCCCCAATCCTGGTATGTGTGGCCCCCTCACCCCCCAATCCTGGTATGTATGGCCCCCTCACCCCCAAATCCTAGTATGTGTGGCCCCCTCACCCCCCAATCCTGGTATGTGTGGCCCCCTCACCCCCCAATCCTGGTATGCATGGTACATCTCTGCACACATACAAAAAAAATAAACACTTATACTCACCTTTCTTCTCTGTGCTCCAGCGCTGCTGTGTCCTGTTCTGCCGGAGGCCGGGGGAGGAGTGCGGCGCCAGAGCACCGCGCTGTCCGGCGCCATTTTGCTGAAGACACACTGCAAATGTGTCTTCAGTAAACTGGCGCCGGATAGCGCTATGCGCATGCGCCGATTCTGACGTCTTCACTCCGCCCCCCAGTCTCCGGCCAGAATAGAGGAGCCGCGGCAACGCTCCTCCCGGTCAGGTAAGTATGTAAGTATGGTGCCGGAGATCGAAGTATGCGTTCAGTATCTACGTATACCGCGATCTCCGGCACCATACACTCCTCTTACCTGTAACGGCTCCATACGTTCATCTGCCTGGAACCAGACTGCGCGGCGCGCATGCGCAGTCTATAGAGGCTTCAGACAGAGGGACGCTTGGTCGATTACATTATAGATATAGGTATATATAATCAGGATTTAGGGGAGCCCGGTCCAAATCTTGGACCGGGGCCCATCAGACTCTAGTTACACCACTGACTGTATGCTACATACACTGCTCAAAAAAATAATGGGAACACTCAAATAACACATCCTAGATCTGAATGAATGAAATATTCTCATTCAATACTTTGTTCTGTACAAAGTTGAATGTGCTGACAACAAAATCACACAAAAATCATCAATGGAAATCAAATTTATTAACCAATGGAGGCCTGGATTTGGAGTCACTCCCAAAATGAAAGTGAAAAAACACACTACAGGCTGATCCAACTTTGATGTAATGTCCTTAAAACAAGTCAAAATGAGGTTCAGTATTGTGTGTGGCCTCCACGTGCCTGTATCACCTCCCTACAATGCCTGGGCATGCTCCTGATGAGGTTGAGGTTGGTCTCCTGTGGTATCTCCTCCCAGACCTGGACTAAAGCATCCGCCAACTCCTGGACAGTCTGTGGTGCAACGTGACGTTGGTGGATGGAGCGATACATGATGTCCCAGATGTGCTCAATCAGATTCAGATCTGGGGAACGGGCGGGCCAGTCCATAGCTTCAATGGCTTCATCTTGCAGGAAATGCTGACACACTCCAGCCACATGAGGTCTGGCATTGTCCTGCATTAGGAGGTACCCAGGGCCAACCGCACCAGCATATGGTCTCACAAGGGGTCTGAGGATCTTATCTCGGTACCTAATGGCAGTCAGGCTACCTCTGGCGAGCACATGGAGGGTTGTGCAGCCCTCCAAAGAAATGCCACCCCACACCATTACTGACCCACTGCCAAACCGGTCATGCTGAAGGATGTTGCAGGCAGCAGATCGCTCTCCATGGCGTCTCCAGACTCTGTAACATGTGTTCAGTGTGAACCTGCTTTCATCTGTTTAGAGTACAGGGCGCCAGTGGTGACTTTGCCAATCCTGGTGTTCTGTGGCAAATGCCAAGCATCCTGCACGGTGTTGGGCTGTGAGCACAACCATCATCTGTGGACGTCAGGCCCTCATACCACCCTCATGGAGTCGGTTTCTAACCGTTTGTGCAGACACATGCACATTTGTGGCCTGCTGGAGGTCATTTTGCAGGGCTCTGACAGTGCTCCTCTTGTTCCTCCTTGCACAAAGGCGGAGGTAGCGGTCCTGCTGCTGGGTTTTTGCCTTCCTACGGCCCCCTCCACATCTCCTGGTGTACTGGCCTGTCTCCTGGTAGCTCCTCCAGCCTCTGGACACTACGCTGACAGACACAGCAAACCTTCTTGCCACAGCTCGCATTGATGTGCCATATTGGATAAGCTGCACTACCTGAGCAACTTCTGTGGGTTGCAGAGTCCATCTCATGCAACCACGAGTGTGAAAGCACAACCAACATTGAAAAGTGACCAAAATATGAGCCAGAAAGCATTGGTACTGAGATGTGGTCTGTGGTCCGCACCTGCAGAACCACTCCTTTATTGAGGGTGTCTTGATAATTGCCAATAATTTCCATCTATTGTCTATTCCATTTGCACAACAGCATGTGAAATTGATTGTCAATCAGTGTTGCTTCCTAAGTGAACAGTTTGACTTCACAGAAGTTTGGTTTACTTGGAGTTATATTCTGTTGTTTAAGTGTTCCCTTTATTTTTTTGAGCAGTGTAGTTTTAACTCTTTAATGCCCTATGATGAATAAATTCGTCTTGTAGCATGTCAGGGACTTTGGAACAGTCTCAAAAGCACAGCCCACTCTGCACTGGGCAGATGTCGGCTATATTATATAGATGAGATCTGACTCTTAACAACAGCACTTGATGTACCAGACATTTGCTGCTGTTAACCTGTTTAATGCCGTTGTCAGTTGCTGACATTAGCATTTAAACGTGACATGATCACATGGAGCCGTTGGGTTGCTATGACAGTTATGACAGCTATGACAGTTTCTATGTTATGTGATCTCTCCTGTGATTAATACTATATACTGCAGTACTCTTGTATTGGTGTGTATAGTATAAGCGAACAGACGATTGCAGGCTGAAGTCCCCTTAGGGACTAACAAATAAAGTAAAGTAAATTAAAAAAAGATTTAAAAATGTAAAAAAAGAAAATCAATATTCAAATCACCCTTTTTTCTCCAGGTAAAATTAAAGTAAGGAAAAAAAAAATCAAAAAAAAAAAAAATCACATATTTGGTATCAACATGTTCATTAAAGTCCGAACTATGAAAATATAAAATTAATTGGCCCAATCTGTAAAAACTATCAAGCAAAAAGAAAATCAAAAAGCCAAAATTGTTTTGGTTGTTACAACTCCACAAAAAGATGCATTAAGAAGCGATCAAAGAGTCGTAACTACCCCAAAATAGAATCAATTAAAACATCAGGTCACTACACAAAAAAAGAAGCCCTCACACAGCTCCATCGACCAAAAAATAAAAATGTTATAGGTATTCGAAAATGGCGACTCAAGCTAATTTCTGTTTTTTTCTGAATTATTTGAATTTTTCTTCACCACTTAGACAAAAAAAATGCAGGTTTGGTATCTTCAAAATCGTACTGACCTGATTGGTCCAGGCATTTGGCCGTGCATAAAGATCGGACATCAGACAGAAGAAATTCATTTTTATATATATGTATAGAGACAGCATTAGTCACTATTCTGAATTCCATGACTTTTCTTATTTCGTACTTAAGATTTACCCTGACCCACTTCTATTTATCACAAGATGCTGAAACTTCACATGTGTAATGATATAAGCCTCTATAGGTTACGTGCCAATTTGCAACTCAGAATTGATAACGGTCTTGATTTTACAGGTGCTGAAGTGGTGTGAGGTTTGATAATGGACCCAGTGGAATACAGAGCAGTCATCAAGTTCCTTTGCAGGAAAAAAGGAAGGAGAAGCTCCAGCCACAGGTGGATTCCAAAAATAAGTAGTCTTTATTGAATTAAGATACAGATGCCATAGCACATGTCCAATAAAAGCAACGCGTTTCGAACACCAATAGTGTGTTCTTTATCCAAGCTAGCTAGCCGCACACCAAGGGAGACGTTCGATGAGATGAAAGAGGTTTATAGTGACGATTCCCCATCATATGATGTAGTCAAGAACTGGCATCGTTTGGTGCAAATCGCTCCAATTCCAGGGTGACCCCACTCTGCTGTTGATAAGCACACCATCCAGCAAGTGGAGGTCGCCATTTTGGAAAATTACCACATAACCCTTGGCCACCTAGCCCAAAATGTCAAGATTAGTGTGAGTTAAGTGGAAAAAATCATCCAAGACCATCTTCACATGCATAAGGTATCCGCTCGCAGGGTTCCCCGACTGCTCACACCTTTTCAAAAGCAGAAACGAGTCGAATGCTCTCAGGCTCTATTGACGATGTGCCATGGAAACAGGAGGACTTTTTCAACAGACTGATCACACAGGATGAAATCTGGGTCCATCACCATGATCCTGAGACTAAATTCCAGTCGATGCAATGGAAGCATCATGACTCACCGCCTCGAAAGAAGACACGTGCCCAACCCTTGGCAGGCAAGGTCATGCTCACAGTATTTTGGGACCAGCACAGAGTAGTATTGATGGATTTTCTACCAAAGTGTGCCGTGATCACTGGGGCAAACTATGCTTCACTGCTGTGGAAATTGCGAGAGGCCATCAAAACCAAGAGATGTGGCATGCTCACCAAATCGTGCCATCCTTCAAAAAGACAATACACCAGTTCACACCTCACATGTTGCCCAAATAGAAACATGCTCCCGTGGCTTTGAAATTCTACCGCATTTCGCTTATTCACCCGACCTCGCACCATCGGACTACCACCTCTTTCCCAAAAAGAAGTTTTTTTTCCAGATGATGAGACTCTGATTTCCAAAGTCACAACATGGCTTTTGGAGCAACCTGTCGACTTCTACAAGCGAGGTGTTTACAGTTGCTTAAAGAGATGGTAGAAGTGTGTATCCATAGGTGTCATCTATGTAGAGAAGGACTAATAACTGTGCCAAGTTTCATTGCACTCAGTCCACAGGAAGTGGGTCAGGGGAAATCTTTAATGAACGCACCTCATACATAAATTGTTCTCCAATTTGTGCTTGACATTTTTCTAAATAGAAATAATCGTAAAAACCTTAATTGAATAAAAAGAGGGAGGTTTCCCTATAAATATCCTAATGTTAAATAGCAATTTTAGATTTTTTTTTTCATTTATTTATTTATTAACAAGTACAGTAAAATACACACGCAAGGTAACATTAGTTCACAGCCTCCAGGTGTTCCAGCATCTGGAAACTCCAGTAGTCTTAAAGGGAATCTGTCACCACTTTGGAGTTATCAGACCGCTACTATGGGCATACAGGGTATAGAAAAGTAAATCTATACTTACCTGTATGGCCCATAGCAGTGGTCTGATTGCAGAGAAAAGAGCTTTAATCAATTCTATTTTGTACAGGCTTGGTGTCCGGGGGGCGCCAAGCAATCCCCACCTATGTGCTTATTATTCCTCCAAATCCCCAAGTATATGCTTAATTATCATATTCCCCCCCTCCCCTGTACATCACAGGGCCCTGTGACCTGCACTGTGCTCCCTGACTTCCTGGGCATGCGCAAAGTGCCTCTCACATAGAACGCGCTTTGCTTCATCCCGGCCTCGTCTGCCTGTGCACTGCGCCGCAGGGTTCTATTGTGCAGGTGTCGGGAAGTGACAGTGACCTTCGGTGACCCGGTAGCTGTGAACTCTGGTAGCCTTTAAGGTTACTAGAGTTCACATCCATCGGGTCTATCGGTGGCTCAAGTGCTGGAGTGTTGGACTCGTGGTCATTCATCAGTACAGCATTTGAGCTGCCCTGGTGAGAACCGGGCGCTGTGAACTAAAATAACTTTACTGATGTCACCTCAATTCACAGCAGCCGGGTCTCGCAGAGCGCAATGTGAGCCTTGTAAGTGGCTTATGCTCCAGTCAATTGATCTGCGTTCTCTGAAACGAACTCCATAAACTGGATGAAGAAGACTGGGATCATCATGGGACCTCCATGTTATGGATTACGGCGGACGGATTATTTTTTTATTATTTTTTTTAATAAATGGGGGAAAGAGGGAAATTGATTTTCAAATAAAGATTTTTTCCTGTGTGTTTTCTTCTTTTTATTTACTGGGTTACTAACCTGTGGGCTTGATGTGGGCTTATTAACCTGTGGGCTTGATGTCAGCGGACATTACACCCCTGACATCAACCCCACGATCCCATTACCCCAATTGCCACCACACCAGGGCAATCGGGAAGAGCCGAGGCTATGCTCCAGAGTTGGAGCATCTAATGGATGAGCTATTTCTGGGACGGCTAAGGGCTGGTATTATTATGCTGGGAAGGGGTCAATATTAATGGCCGTTTCCAGCCTATTAGTATCAGCCTCCAGCTGTCTGCTTTGCCTTAGCTGGTTATTAAAAATAGAGGGGACCCCACGTCATTTTTTTATGCTCCCCCCATTTTTAATAACCAGCAAAGACAAAGCAGACAGATGGGGCTGAAATTAATAGAATGTGAAGGTCCATGGATATTGGCCCCTTCCCAGAATAATAAGACCAACTCACAGCCGTCTACTTACTCTTGGCTGCTTATTAAAATCGGGAGGACACCATGTCATTTTCTTCATTTATTTGCTTATTAGTATTTTTAATTTATTTATTAGCAATAAATAAATGAAAAAAAACGGCATGGGGTCCCTCCTATTTTTAATAACCAGCTACAGAAGAGCAGACAGCTCAGAGCTGATATTAATAGGCTGGGAATACCCATGGTTACTGGGCCATTGTCAAACCTACAAATATCAGCTTGTAGCCGCCCCAGAAGTAGCGCATCATATTTGATGTGCCAATTCTGGCACTTAGCCTCAGCTCTTCCTGATTACGCTTGTGCGGTGGCAATCGGGGCAATTGTTATTGGGGTTAGAAATGGAGAGGTGTCGGTCAGACACCCCCATAACTAACCCAGTAGTAAAAATAAATAAACCACTCACATAAAATTATTTTTACTTGAGTAAAGACTCGCCCACACTAGCCCTTGTACACCCATTAATTAATATAATTATGCCACAAAGTAATCCACGTCCATCTTCTTCTCTGTGGATAGTAGTAAGGTTAACACTATGCACAGTTGGCTGCTGACGACTACTCTCCTCAACATCGCCTACTATCGTTGTTATCAGCGAGAGCAGGAGACACTGATGACAGCAGTAGTCACCTCGATGGCGCCTGACCGCCGGTAACCTTGTCATTGCCGGTTACAGCTGCTGGTTCACACTCTGTCAACTGTGTGACAACATGGGAACCATGATATACAGTGGCTATGACCGGCGGTGACTTCAGTAAGGATACCGTATGTCAGAGCCGCTGTTTTCTACACTGTCGCACAGATGACAGAGTGGGAACCGCCGGATGTTCGGACCCCCATTGACTTGAATTGGGTTCGGGGTCAAGTTTATATACCGAATCGAACTTTTAACTCTAGTTCGGCCGAGCCCAACAAAACCCGAACATCCACTCATCCTTACATATGGTATATTATGGTATATTCTGCGATACACTTACCTTAGTGACCTGTATGACACCTGTAAGGCGGCGGTATTCACACCGTGCAGTAACTCAGGCAGTGACCCAAGCAAGTCCAACATAAACTGCTTTATTCAGCAACTCACAGGTAAACGGAAAAGTCCTCCGGTTCGCAGCCGGGTTAACACGAGTCCTTAAACAACGGTTGCCTGGGGCAACGGCCGCGCCGCTCAGAGCCTGACAGGTGCAGAGCCTTCCCAGGCGGTGGTTCAGCCACACTCAATCCTGCTGAGCTTTCCGGCTAAGCTCCTAGCAGGTTCCAACATAGAACAACGCTAATCCTTAATGCAGGGTTTTTAAAGGACCTGTGGCAAGAGCCACTGGAAAACCCGGGTTGGAGGGAGGAGGCCGTCCCACTGTCTTCCTGTAGCCTCCTCCAAGAAATGAAGGCCCGGCCGGGTTTTACTTAATCTGCCTTAGCCAGATAGCCTGACCAGGTCAATGTTCACCTTCATTCCTGCATTGCAGCCGCAGGTGAGTTTGTGACTGCAATGTACTCCAATGGATTTAATAGGTCTCTGTACACATTCTGGGGGATATATAACGTCCCTCGTATACGATCCCGGTCACTGCCTCACACACCATATCTTTATTTATTTATTTTACTCACTTATATAGCGCCATTAATTCCACAGCGCTTTACAGACATTATCAGCACTGTCCCAGATGGGGCTCACAAACTAAATTCCCTATCTGTAGTGTGGAAGGAAACCGGAGAATCCAGAGGAAACCCACGAAAACATGGGAAGAACATACAAACTCCTTGTAGATGTTGTCTTTGGTGGGATTTGAACCCAGGACCCCAGATCTGCAAGGCTGCAGTGTTAACCACTGAGCCACCGTGCTACCCTATATATTTCCACCATTACCAATCCTTTCTTAAAGGGAACCTGTCACGTCCTAGTTGCTATCTACACTGCCCCCATTGCTTTGTTAGTGATGCAATGTGCATCACTAACAAGCTTTTTTTTTATTAAAATCGGCGATAGTATAATGATTTTATATCCTTATACAGTATCTATCTATCTATCTATCTATCTATCTATCTATCTATATATATATATACAAACACACACACAGATTTATATGTAGATAGATGGATGGGATGGGGGCAGTGTAGATAGCAACTAGAACGTGACAAGTCCCCTTTAATCCTTGGTACCTTGGTATCCACCAATTCAGATGTGGATTCTATTACACAACATGCAGTCCCTTTCTTTTATTATATCATGTTTTAAATGTATTCACACCATTGCTTTATTTGGATGTGCACTTGCTTTTCATCTTCTTGCATGATTACCTCACTCCCACTGCTTGATCAATAAAGTTTACATTATCATCACCATTGTTAAATATTAATTACAGATATTCATTTTATTCTTAATTATTGTTAAATATTAATTATGGATATTCATTTTATTCTTAATTCCGAGTTCTGTACATAAGATTGCATCAGCCATCGTTTCTAGCTGACATGCGCTATTTGTGTATTTTTGGTTCAGCACCATAATTAGAAGAACAGGTGCCATATGACCGGGCTATAAAAGCCCATGCTGCAGAAAGGGGGGGCGCTTGCCATTCCACAGAACACAGGATGAGTATCTGTGTGCAAACCAGCAGCTGATGTAGGCCCAGGAAACACGTTCTTTACCCGGACACACGTGCTGGATTCCAGGGAAAGATGGGTGAATCTCAACAATTAAGCTAATTATGGACAAATGGATAATTACTCTGTAACTATCTAATTATCTAATTATTGTATGTACCTGCTGCAATCTGATTCTTTTTAATGGACAATCCAAGAATAAATCAGTACATTTTTTTTTTATAAGAAAATCTTGATATTGATACTTTGCAAAGTCCTCGATAGAGAAAAATAATACAGAAAGAAGTATTTATTTAACAACCATATCCTATATTGAGCTGCTTTTTCAGCCTTTCAGCTGAGGTGCGTTGTATGCTTTTCTGCAGCAGCTGAGTTGTGTGTTGTGAGGTTTTGCAGCACCTGAGGTGTTCTTAATTTGCATCTAAGAATAATGTAACCATATGAATAGAGATTGGTATAGATCCATATTTACTTACAGTGAGTATTGTAGCAAAGCCAGGTAGGACAGGGTCAAAACCTAGCTCTACAGGTGCTGATTATTTCCACCTGGCTGGCACTCCATATAATCAGGCTAGGTGCTCACTTTAGTCAGTCTGCTGGGGGGAGGGGGTGAAGCTGACCGGAGTGAGTGTTATTGTAGCTGTAGAGCGACTGCACAGGCCGTGTGCACCAAACTGCAAGTATCACTGGTTGCTATGGACAATAGCTGTTTTTTTTACCTAACTGGGACTAGCTCAGCAGTGTCTGAGTAGCCAGGGTCTATTTTGTGTATTAGCGCCTGGACAAGGCTAGGGATTTATGTTTATGGTTTTATGTTTTGGTGCTGTGCAACCTGCACAAATAAATGTCACATTGTTTCACAAGAATCCAATGTCTGTGTGAATGTGACATCCGGGTGGTACTCTTCTCCTAGCCCGCCCTGAGAGTTGGGGTACTCGGAGCCGGGCCTCCGTGGAGGGTGGATGCAGTCGTGGCCTAGGCACGGTCCGTGCCCAGGGTTGTCACATTAAAAATATGGGCTTGGAGGGACGGTGGTAATCGAGTGGATTTAATGACTACGCCACCTATGGTGTCTGGTGATTCGCCACCAGCGCTGCAGCAGTCCTCTGAGGCAGGATGTCGTGGCAGCAGCAGATGGTACTACTCCCCACAGGCGGAGCAGGGCCTCAGGGCAGAGAAGCGGGATCAGGGGAGTAGCAGTGGGTGGTGTTGTGTGATGTGGTGCCGCGCTGAAATAATGGACCGGAAGCAATGGATGCAGTCTTCCAAGCTTTACTCACGTTGATAGGCATCAGCTGCAAGGCTTCTCCTTGCTCCTCACGGCGCGCTGCGGCCACCAGGAAAGGGGGTTCGGCACACTCCGGGTAGTTCGGGTGCATCAATCAGGACCCCTGCACCAGAGTGTTCCTAGAATCTCCCACTAGATCCTCTCCTGTCCGTATGTGGTGCGTGTTGTAAGGCTGGGTCTCCCTCTGGTTATACACAGAACAAGGGTACGGGTGGCGACTCCGCTCCGTCCGTTACCCGGTGGGATCCATTAAGCCTCCAGAGCTTTTCTAACTAGGACGTGGAGTAACAAAGTCAGATATCGGGGGCCAGTCCCCTCTTGCAGCAGGAATCCCTCTGGCTAGACCAGAGTGGAGAGTACAGGTGGCGTATACAGCTCCGTCCGTATTCCCTGGGATCCTTTTGCCTGTGGAGCTTTACTCCTCCGCTCCCCTCCAGGCCTTCTTAGGTAGGGACCTTGACCGGGCAGAGACAGCGGTTAACTCTAACCCGCTCCTTGTCTCAAGGCCAGAGTACGAGGACCGTGTATCTTCAACAGGCTGCAGGTTCTAACAGAAAGCCACGATCAGCGATGAAGATCACAATCAAAAGACCTTGAACCCAAGATGGCTGTAAATTAAATATGTATCAGTAAGTGTAACCTAAAGGTGTGTCCTCCACCCTCACCCACTACTAGGTTCCCCCTATCTTTGGTTCCCCCCATCTCCTCTATCCCGGCTGAGGCAGCACCCTGGTGCATATAAGCCCCCCGCAGGACAGGAGTGGTGTAGTGTTGAGTGAAGAGGTGGGGTCCTGACAGGTGCTCCATCCTTACCTCAGAGAGTAGGTACCACACCTCTTTTACAAGGTGCAGCACCCCTGTGGCGACCGAACCCTCAGGGGCGCCACATGAACACTACTTAATGCTACCTGAGAGTTTGAAACCCTACAGTGTGTGTGTGTGTGTGTGTGTGCACTCATACATAAAGATAAATCTCTATATCCACTAAAGAAAGAAGCACTATACAAAACTGATATTGCAAATAGCTGCAAGCTTTAGAGTACTGACCCAGTATCGTTCATATACAGTACATATGGCACATCCAATGTACCCATGTTTTCTCACACCATGGGATCAAGAGATCCATAGATGGGTGTCTGTTAATTTGGTAGATGGCACTAAGTTTTTAATACCTATAATGGTTGAGCTATACATACAACCATCTGGAGATTAACTGATAGTCTGCCATGAATGGCACCTTTTTCTTCTTATACCAGAAACAGTAGCGGGCCCACCCGAAGATACGCTACCCTTAACTATATTGGAGTGCACAGCTCCCCAATATAGTTAATCCAGGGCTGCACAGCATGCAGCAAGGACACATGGTGCTTGCATATTATGGGGCAGTGAGGAAAATTGTGAGAGAGAGCGGCGTGGGGGTGAGTGGACCATATGAAGTGTTGGGACAGTATGGAGAGGATGGAGGAGTGGGGAACAATATGGAGGAGTGGGGGACCATTTGGAGAAGTGGGACACATTATGGAGAGGTGGGGGGACCATACGGTGATGAGGGACTGTTGGGGATTGTATGGAGAAGCAGAGGCACAGTATGGAAAAGTGGGAGCATGGGGGTACCATATGTAAAAGTGGGGGACATTATGGAAAGGTGGGACAGTGGGGGGACTGTATGGAAAAATGGGCGCATGTGGGGACCATACAGAGAAGTGGGAGAGTGAGGAGATTGTATGGAGAAGTGGGGGGACAGTATGGAGAGGTGAGAGCTTTGGGGACAATATGGAGAAGTGGGGGCACAGTATAGAGAAGCTGGATTCATGTACTGACAGTGGATCTGGGAAAGGTAAACGCCTTATAGAGCCAAAGGTTATAGGGACTTTTATTGTATATGACGGATGTTAATGTGAAGGCACAGTATTACTCTACTGACGGTGGTTCTGGCACTACATTCAATTACTTATAGTGGTTCTGGTGCTGGATTCATGTACTGACAGTGGTTCTGTGTACAGGGAAGCTGTGGGGACCTCATAATCTGTATAAGAGAGCTGTGGGTCCTCTATACTGTTATTATACATTATTAAATGTTAAGTGGGCATTGTGACAAAATCACTGGAAAAGTACTGGAGGGAGATGCAGCACTGATGTTGTTAGCTCCACTAATTTAAATCTAAGAAAATGCTCCAGCACACTAAGTGCTGAGAGGGGTTAATCGGTCATGTTTAGTGCTAGCTTGATTAAACAGCTGTACAGTGGTAGGAGTCCAGAGGATAAATACCCAGCCTTCTAGAGCATTCAGTGTGGGGTGGGCCTGGAGGTGAAAGCTCTGGAGCTGTGTTTTCATGTTAAGGAAGGCTAAACCTTTTGGTGTTTGTTCCTGAAGCAGACGGATTCTCATAGCAACAAGGACTGTGCTACACCTTATGTTTTGTTTTCCTCTTAGGTCAGGAAGGCTATGTTGGTTTTGATAACATTGTACAGGGGAAGATTTAAAGAGACAGTGTTCCTGTGTCTTTCTCTATGTGCAGCCAAGTGAGCCGATCTACCACAGCATTTAAGAAGCATTACTGGGGCACTCGGGTTATTGTAGTCATCAAAGAGGCAAAATGTGGATACTTTTCTATGGCATTTATACAGGGCATTAATGTTTTCAAGGAAGCAATCTTACCATGAAGAGGGCACAAATGAGGCATTATTACTTTGTAAGGGGCAAAGTGGTTAGTTATTACTATGCGGGTCAGTAAGAGTAGCTCTGTTTTTGTACCCAAAAGAAGTACAGTAATAGGGACACATACGACAGCAGCGGCTCAGTATTGGGATAGTAGCAGGATGAGGAGTTTGTGCAGATTGGGTATACAGTAGATGGGGATGGGGCTGGAAATGTGAGAAGTCAATTGTGCTTTTTGCTGTAATCTCTGTAGACAAGTCGTAACTGGAAGAAGTTGTCATGTCGGTCTGGGATGGATGGAAAAGACAGGAAAATGAACTACTCTACCAGAAAGGAATGTCAGCTGTAAGTTACTATATATAATGTAATATTAGGGGTGCATTGGTGAGCAAAACACTCAAAGCTGCAGCAGATAACACACAGCTACCACAAGCTGTGAAGTAAAAATAATAATCAAGAGTCAAGGGTTATATCTGCGCTGGTTCAAGTGATGGTGAATGGGTGTCAAGGATTGGACAAAGAGGGATTTAATGTTAAAACAGATTGTAGTTTATTAGGCACAAAAGGAAAACATGCTTAAAAGTATTAAAATGAGGATTACCTTTTGATGTTCCCTGGTAGAGTAGAAAAGGGTGCTCTATAGAGCGGGATGTCTCAAAGGAGAGTTAGCCTTTCTGCAGGGAATATATTAGAAACACGGTAATTGGAAAGCAATACTCAAATAGAGGGACGATTGTGTCTAGCTTAGTACATGGATTTTACCTGATAATGGTTCAATGGTAGGTATGATGTGTCTCGCTCATGTGATTTCGTGCTGGGTATAGGGCACTAGAGAAGAAAATAAAAGGCCGTGAGAGACAAATTAACCCCTTTACGACATAGGGCGTATTAGTACGTATCTGTGCCCTGGGACTTATGGACCAGATAAGTATTAATACGCCCTGGCGATTTCGCCCGCACACAGGCTGTGCGGGCGCGATCGCTGCCAGGTGTCAGCTGATTGTCACAGCTGACACCAGGTACTATGTGCAGGGAGCGGTCCCGCACCGCTCCCAGCACATTAACCCCCCCAATGCTGCGATCGAAGTCGATCGCAGCATTGCGGTGGCTAAGGGGAGGTGATCAGTGTACTCACCTCCTCTTCCGGCCTCCAGAGCTGTCTGCCGCGGCTTCCTGGATGTTGCCATGACGACCCGATGTCGTCATGACAACATCCGGGTCACCAGACAGCAGGAAGATTTTTTGGACATGTGCAGTGCATTTCCAAACTATCTTCTCCCTGTCCAGCGCTGACAGCCTGCATGGCACAGGGATGGTGCTCCATTCCTGTGCCATGCAGGCGATCAGAGAAAAAAAAGTGAAAGTCCCATAGTGGGACAAAGTAAAAAAGTAAAAAAACTGTCATAAAGTGAAAAAAAAAACTAAAAATTTTTTTTTAAAAAAATATATAAAAAAAAAGAATCCACCAAAAATAAAAATATAATGTACCCATCAATAAATATTATTATGACAAAAAAACAATAAAAGTACACATATTTGGTATTGCCGCGTCTGGAACGACCTGACCTATAAAACTGTCCCACTAGTTAACCCCTTCAGTGAACAAGGTAAAAAAAATAAATAAAAAACGAAGCAAAAAACAATGCTTTATCACCATACCGCCAAACAAAAAATGGAATAACACGCGATAAAAAAGGCGAATATAAATAAAAATGGTACCACTGAAAACGTCATCTCGTCCCGCAAAAAATCAAGCTGCCATACAGCTCCATCAGCCGAAAAATAAAAAAGTTATAGCTCTCAGAATAAAGAGATGGTAAAAAATATATTTTTTTATAAAATAGCTTTTATTATGTAAAAGTGCAAAACATAGAAAAACGATATAAAAGTGGTACCGCTGTAAACGTACTGACCCAAAGAATAAAGCTGCCTTATCAATTTTACCACACGCGGAGCAGAATAAAAAAAACAAAAAAAACAATTCTTGAATTGTTGGTTTTGTTTATTCTGCCTCCCAAAAATCTAAATAGAAAGCGATCAAAAAATGTCACGTGCCTGAAAATGGCACCAATAAAAACGTCAACTCATCCCGCAAAAAACAAGCCGTCACATGACTCTGTCTGCCAGAATCTGGAAAAATTATAGCTCTCAAAATATGGCGATGCAAAAACTAGATTTTACAAAAAATGCGTCTTTTAGTGTGTGACAGCTGTCAATCATAAAAACCCGATATGATTCTGGTATCGCTGTAGTCGCACCGACCCGAAGAATAAAGTCGTCTAATCACTTATACCGCATGAGGAACGGCATAAAAAATAAACTCTCGGGTTAGGGTTGTGCTAGGGTTAGGGCTGGGGTTGGTGTTAGGGTTGGGGTTAGGGTTGTGATGGGTTTGGGATTTTTTTTCAAAAGTAAGAAAAAAAGATGACGATATGGCGACTAGTGTTGAGCGCAAGTGCTCACTACTTGAGTTTGCATCGCGTGCTTGGGTATGCATTGAGTATCGTGGTTATTTGAGTGACATGCTCGAGTCTCCGTCCCATATGCTTCGCGGCCAAAAAAAACTTTGCGGGGATTGCCTGCCATGCACGAGCAATTCCCGCATGTTTTTTTGTGGGTATCTAATAACCGTGAAACATGCGGGGCAGGGACTTGAGCATGTCACTCGAGCACACACAGTACATGGTGCATACCTGAGTACCCGATGCAAACTCAAGTAGGCAGCACTTGCGCTCAAGACTAATGACAACTTATTCAATATGATGACCTAATGTTATCAAACATATCGTACCTCTGGGTTCAAAATGTTCACTATACCCCTTGATAAAATCCTTGAGGGGTCTAGTTTCCAAAATGGGGTCACTTGTGGCGGAGCTCCAATGTTTAGGCACACAGGGGCTCTCCAAACGCGACATGGTGTCCGCTAACAAATTGAATGGAAAATCGGCTCAAATTGTTAGCTGACATCATGTTGCGTTTGGAGAGCCCCTGTGTGCCTAAACATTGTAGCTCCCCCACAAGTGACCCCATTTTGGAAACTAGACCCCCCAAGGCACCTATCTAGATGCATAGTGAGCACTTGGAACCCCCAGGTGCTTCACAGATTGATTCGTAAAAATGAAAAAGTGGAAAAAAAACACTTTTTTACTTTTACAGATTAATTTGTGAAGCACCTGGGGGTTCAAAGTGCTCACTATGCATCTAGATAGATGCCTTGGGGGGGTCTCGTTTCCAAAATGGGGTCACTTGTGGGGGAGTTCCAATGTTTAGGCACACAGGGGCTCTCCAAACGCGACATGGTGTCCGCTAACAAATTGAATGGAAAATTGTTAGCGGACACCATGTTGCGTTTGGGGAGCCCCTGTGTGCCTAAACATTGGAGCTCCCCCACAAGTGACCCCATTTTGGAAACTAGATCCCCCAAGGCACCTATCTAGATGCATAGTGAGCACTTGGAACCCCCAGGTGCTTCACAAATTGATTCGTAAAAATGAAAAAGTGGAAAAAAAAACACTTTTTTATTTTTACGGATTAATTTGTGAAGCAGCTGGGGGTTCCAAGTGCTCACTATGCATCTAGATAGATGCCTTGGGGGGTCTAGTTTCCAAAATGGGGTCATTTGTAGGGGAGCTCCAATGTTTAGGCATACAGGGGCTCTCCAAATGCAACATGGCGTCCGCTAATTATTCAAGCAAATTTTACAATAAAGAAGTCAAATGACGCTCCTTCCCTTCCGAGCCCTGCCGTGCGCCCAAACAGTGGTTTTTCCCCACATATGGGTATCTGCGTGCCCAGGGGATATTGCACAACAAATTTTGGGATCCATTTTTTCTTGTTACCCCTGCAAAAATAAAAAAAAATGGGTCTAAAGTAACATTTTTGTGAAAAAAGTTAAATGTTAATTTTTTATTCCACATTCCAAAAATTCCTGTGAAGCACCTGAAGGGTTAATAAAGTTCTTGAATGTGGTTTTGAGCACCTTGAGGGGTGAAGTTTTTAGAATGGTGTCACTTTTGGGTATTTTCTGTCATAAAGACCTCTCAAAGTGACTTCAAATGTGATGTGGTTCCTAAAAAAATGGTTTTGTAAATTTTGTTGGAAAAATGAGAAATCGCTGGTCAACTTTTAACCCTTATAGCTCCCTAACAAAAAAAAATTTTGGTTCCAAAATTGTGCTGATGTAAAGTAAACATGTGGAAAATTTTGTTTATTAACTATTTTGTGTGACATATCTTTCTGATTTAAGGGCATAAAAGTTCAAATTTTGAAAATTGCAAAATTTTAAAAATTTTCGCCAAATTTCCGTTTTTTCACAAATAAACGCAAGTGATATCGAAGAAATTTTACCACAATCACGAAGTACAATATGTCACGAAAAAACAATCTCAGAATCAGGGTGATCCGTTGAAGCGTTCCAGAGTAATTACCTCATAAAGTGACAGTGGTCAGAATTGTAAAAATTGGCCTGGTCATTAACGTGCAAACCACCCACGGGGGTAAAGGGGTTAAGCATAAATATGAATAAAAGAGGTAAAAGATCATAATAAATAAAACGAAATGGTTACCACTGGGTGGTGGAGGCCCCACAGCTATTTATCTCTGGGGTAATTAAAAGTGTCTATATAAGTCCACCTGCACTCCTGGTGGAGTGTTGATAGTATGTGGTATATTTGGCTACTGGCCACTGGCTGATGACCAACATGTATCAGTGTCAGTAATGTACCCGGTACACAATAAGGGCTTGTACTCGGCTGGTGGATGCCGCACTGAACGAGAAAGATGCAGGTGTTAGCCTGGAGAGATTTCATACACTTCAGCTGGAGCTGCCGGTGAGTCTGCTTATGATGTAGAAGCGGACTTGCCAGTTGTCTCGCTGCGCTGAGGTAGGTGAGGATGTGCTGTAGACAGGGACGGACTGGGACTGAAATTCAGCCTGGCATTTTAAATCACATAGGCCCATGCTGTCCCCGCCCTTGTATTTGGCTTTGTTAATTTCATTTGTATTGAGCGAGGCTGTGCACATCTAGTTAGCACGTGACCACATGTATGCAAATTTCATACTTGCGGTCACATGATCAGGGACATAACTCCAGTAAGTGCGAGGGTTGCAATTGCACCCGGGCCCTGGAGCCTAGGGGGTTCCAAAAGTCCCATTGGCCTATATGAAAAGACCAATGCTATTAACGGCTTGTAATAATTGGGAGCCCCATTAGAGCTTTTGGTTTATGGCCCATGCTGTTCAAGTTACACCACGGCGCATGATCACCAACTCCCAGTGCCAGCACCGGAGAATCCTCCCAGCACACGACCTCTGTGAGAATTCAGAAGTCCGCGGTCATATAGAGCCACTGCATACTTTAACTTCAAGCTTGGAGAAATACTTCAACCAAAAACACTGTACTAAGATTAATATCACCACCATAGATGCAGACCATATAAGTGTGTACTGTGCAGATTCTCGCTGATTGTTGTCATTCATTTTCCCTTTGCGTTCTTTCCAGACCACCATGACCTCTTCTTCCATCTATAACTCGTCCCTGCAAAATGTAACACACAGACATCTACTTATTTTCCAGGACCCCCCTCACATTCTGGCACTTTTACACAAACCACAACTTGTGATACGTTATAATAATTCTCCTTTAATAATGTTTCCCCTTGACCTCTTATAATAATGACCCTGTACCTCCTTATAATAATAAAAATATCCCCTGAGCTTTCTTATATTAATAATAATAATAATGACTCCTTACTTCCCCTAAAATGATAACAATCCCCCCTATTGTTCCTCCTTATAATAATGACCCTCAGTGCCTCTTGATTGTAATAATGCTCCTGAGCAGGGGTGTACATAGAATTAACAGGCGCCCCATAGGAAAAATCCTATCATGTCACAGTCAAAGAAGAGCAAATCTCCAAACATTTTAAGAAACGGAGAAGGAAATGTATTGCAGCACTTAGACAGGTTTTTTGCCCCTATTAAAGCCTCTAAGTGGTCTCACTCACTATGATACCCCTTTCATGACCCCCATGGAGTATTATGCCTCCACAAAGTATGACGACCCCACACAGTATGATTGCCCCACAAATCTTACAGAAATTATGATCTCCCACAGCACCTCACAGAGTAAGATTGTCCCTGCAGCCTCCCATGAAGTATGGTATCCACCACAGCCCCCAGTATATAGTATGAGTGTAGCACCCCGAGGGCTCGGCTGCTACAGGGGTATTGCACCTCGAACCAGAGGTGTGATATTCCACTCCCGGGTAAGGATGGAGTATGGACCAAGGCTCAGTAAGCTGCATGCACCACACACACCCCATTTCCGAGGGACAGCTCAACGGTGCTCCCACTAGACAGAAGTGCAGGCACGACAGCATCTGTCCCTGGCTGGAGTGGGGCGGGGGGTGGAATACCCAGTGGTGTAGGAGCAGATAGGGGTGGGTCTCTGGGCATAGGTAGGAGCCCATTGGTTGCTAGTCACCAGGGCTCGGGTGTCAGGAGGAGGTATAAAAGGGGGGCACCATCTTAGAACAGTGTTCAGTGCAGTGCAGAGAAGAAGCTAAGAGTGAGAGGAGAGGACGGGAAGCAGGGTCCCTGCATGGGCTCTGCTCCGCAGGCGGGCCTTGTCAGGAGGCTGGAGCCTGAGAGAGAGAGAAAGGAGAATGAACAGAAAGGACAGTAAGAAAGGAAGCAAGGAACTGGAACACAGAAAAAGGCCCAGAGACACGAGTGAAGAAGGAACCCTAAGAACCCACGAGATAACGGGTGAAGGGTTGGCAGAGCAGGGTACCGGAACCCAAATTGGTGGAGGCAACAGAAACCTCAGCCAAAGACCGGAGGTTGTTACCACATCTTGGTGCGACCCCTCACTACATCCACCAGAAAGGCATACCGTATAGGGTCAGGGAAACCGGGAGAGGTTTCGCCAACAGAAGGCCCGAGGAAGCTGGACAAAATTGGGTCACTGGTGGGGACGGCCAGAGAAAGGTAGAGAAGGGAGCTCTGAACCACACTCTGGAATTACCTGGGAGTTGACCGAGTCCCTTGCCTGGTGGACGCAGCACGGCTCGGGCAGTCATCGCCTGCAGCATTGACATGAACAACAACTGTGAGTAAAGCATTGAAAACTGCAACCGCACGCCTCTGTGGTTCCTCGCCGCACCAGCACCATTAGCACTGGGATGCTCACACCATCACTCCCATCATAATCCACATTAGCTGCCCTGAGGCAATACTTCTCCCGTGGAGAGTCATCCCATACTCAGCTGCGCAAACAACATCAGCTTCAGCGGTCTGCAGCGCGGCGGCGGTCCCCACTGACCGCAATCCACGGGTGGCGTAGTCGGACATTTGCTATACATCAGGACTGCCACTGGTTTGACCACCCTGGGCACGGACCGGGTCACCGCCACACGGAGACTACAACCCCCAGCATCCTACAACAGGCCCGGTTCCGGGTTCCCCAGCACAGCACAGGCCCAGGGGGCGCGTCAACTTTGGCGTAGTCGGCAGGATCGAGACCAACCCGCCACAAATGGGTATTGCGTGCCTGAAGAAAATTGTACATGTACCTGGAAAAGAAGTCTCCCGCCATTTCCCGAAGTTTCCCGCCGTCCGGAGTCGTTTCCCGCCGTCCGGAGCCGATTCCCGCCAACAGACGCCATCTTGGACCGTTTCCCGCCATCGGACGCCATCTTGGGTCGTTTCCCGCTGTCTTCCCGCCATCCGCAGTTGTTTTCCCGCCATCGGGCGCCATCTTCTGGACACCGCGCGGGAAGAAGAGGGGCGTGGACGCCGAAAGCGCGCGAGATCTGAAGCTCCGCCCCACGCTCCGCCCCACGCTCTGACGCTGCGCAAGGTCCTGGAAGGGAGGAAGAGCGACGTTGACGTCACAGGAGCGTGACGCAAGGTCCTCAACCCCGACGATCGACTGCGGAGCCGCGGCCTACGGAGGAAGATCAACGCAAGGTAGGCCACGGTCCACCAGGGGGGAGGAGGACACCAGGAACGGAGAGCAAGATGGCGGACCGGCAGCAGACCAAGCTGCCCAGCATCGGCAGTGCCCCAGCCGTCGCGGGCCCCGACCAGCGCCAGGAGAAGACGCGTGATGCAGGAGCGGTCGCGGGAGCAGGTAAGAGGAGTCTCCCTGTCCCGGACGCTGCCAGCGTCAGCCTGCTCCCGGGCCCCCTGGTGGAGCCGCCGATCCCGGGCGCTGCAGACACCGACCTGCTCCAGACCCCGCAACAAGCCCTGCTGCCGAGCCCTCCAGCCCTGGTCACTGCCGCCACCAGCCCGCGCCCAGGCCCAAAGTCGCACCCTCTGACCCCGGGCGTCATTAACAGTGACCTTCTCCAGGCCCGGTCGCAAGGCCTGCTACACAAGGGCGCAAAGCGACTGTATGCCCTCCATGTCCACCATCTAACAGAGGAGGAACTGCGATACTGCCCAGACATGGACTACCTTGAGGGCCCGGACGGGTCTGAAGAGTACAAGGAGGAAGCATCAGGAGGACACCGTTACCAGTGAATGGTAAATGGAACTGTATATAGTTACCCGTAAGGGTATAGAAACTGTTGCTGAGTGGAGTGTGGTCCCCTTTGGGACTGATATAGAACTGTGTAGAAGTTACCCCCTATATCCCTTATCTGGCTGGGGACTGAGAACAGCCATCCCTTTTCCCTAATCTGGCTGGGGACTGAGAGCAGCCATTCCTCTAAGAAGAAAGAACACCTGGTCGCAAGTCGCACCACGGCCAGAACTCAAGAATGTGTTTTTGAAAAAAAAAATGTTTTACTTAAGAATGTCTTATACTGAAAAAGTTTTATATGCTGCTAAAAGAGTTTATGGTATTTTATGTGTGTGTGAAGAAAGTCTTATAATGTTTTATAATGTTTATACCAGTAACGTTGGAAAGAAAAGAGTACCTCCCATAAAGGGATGAGTTTTGGTTAATGTCTTATATGCGAGTGCACTTTAAAAATTTGTATGTTTTTAAATTGTTTTATTCTCTTCCAGCCCGAGGACGTGCTGTGATTTACCAGGGGGGAATGTAGCACCCCGAGGGCTCGGCTGCTACAGGGGTATTGCACCTCGAACCAGAGGTGTGATATTCCACTCCCGGGTAAGGATGGAGTATGGACCAAGCTCAGTAAGCTGCATGCACCACACACACCCCATTTCCGAGGGACAGCTCAACGGTGCTCCCACTAGACAGAAGTGCAGGCATGACAGCATCTGTCCCTGGCTGGAGTGGGGCGGGGGGTGGAATACCCAGTGGTGTAGGAGCAGATAGGGGTGGGTCTCTGGGCATAGGTAGGAGCCCATTGATTGCTAGTCACCTGGGCTCGGGTGTCAGGAGGAGGTATAAAAGGTGGGCACCATCTTAGAACAGTGTTCAGTGCAGTGCAGAGAAGAAGCTAAGAGTGAGAGGAGAGGACGGGAAGCAGGGCCCCTGCATGGGCTCTGCTCCACAGGCGGGCCTTGTCAGGAGGCTGGAGCCTGAGAGAGAGAGAAAGGAGAATGAACAGAAAGGACAGTAAGAAAGGAAGCAAGGAACTGGAACACATAGAAAGGCCCAGAGACACGAGTGAAGAAGGAACCCTAAGAACCCACGAGATAACGGGTGAAGGGTTGGCAGAGCAGGGTACCGGAACCCAAATTGGTGGAGGCAACAGAAACCTCAGCCAAAGACCGGAGGTTGTTACCACATCTTGGTGCGACCCCTCACTACATCCACCAGAAAGGCATACCGTATAGGGTCAGGGAAACCGGGAGAGGTTTCGCCAACAGAAGGCCCGAGGAAGCTGGACAAAATTGGGTCACTGGTGGGGACGGCCAGAGAAAGGTAGAGAAGGGAGCTCTGAACCACACTCTGGAATTACCTGGGAGTTGACCGAGTCCCTTGCCTGGTGGACGCAGCACGGCTCGGGCAGTCATCGCCTGCAGCATTGACATGAACAACAACTGTGAGTAAAGCATTGAAAACTGCAACCGCACGCCTCTGTGGTTCCTCGCCGCACCAGCACCATTAGCACTGGGATGCTCACACCATCACTCCCATCATAATCCACATTAGCTGCCCTGAGGCAATACTTCTCCCCTGGGGAGTCATCCCATACTCAGCTGCGCAAACAACATCAGCCTCAGCGGTCTGCAGCGCGGCGGCGGTCCCCACTGACCGCAATCCACAGGTGGCGTAGTCGGACATTTGCTATACATCAGGACTGCCACTGGTTTGACCACCCTGGGCACGGACCGGGTCACCGCCACACGGAGACTACAACCCCCAGCATCCTACAACAGGCCCGGTTCCGGGTTCCCCAGCACAGCACAGGCCCAGGGGGCGCGTCATGAGACACTACAGTACACTATATAGTATGGTGGTTCAGCCCCTTATATACTATGGTGCCACCATATTATATAGGAGGCTATGAGGTGAAACATCATACTATGTGGGGGGCTGTTGGGGGCACCATCATTGGGCTGGGACAGCTAATAGAGTCTCAAGGCTTTCAGTATCACCTCTATGCTGATGACACACAGATCTACTTCTCTGGACCTGATATCACCTCCTTACAACCAGAAGCCCACAATGTCTGTCCACTATTTCATCCTTCTGCTCTGCTAGATTTGTAAAACTTAACAAGGCTAAAACCAAATTCATCATCTTTCCACCATCTGTCCTTTAAACCACATATCCAAGCCCTTCCTGCCGATTCCAACTCAAAAATATCCCCAGATTCGCACATTCCTCAGCCACGAATATGCAAAAACACTAGTGCATGCCCTCATCATCTCCAGCCTCGACTACTGCAACCTCCTGCTCTGTGACCTTCCCTCCATTTCAAAACCCTAACCTTGGCATACAAAGCCATCTACAACCGGTATTCTCCATACATCTGTGACCTGGTCTCCCGCTACTTACCTGAGCATAACCTCCGATCCTCACAAGATCTCCTTCTCTACTCTTCTTTTTATCTCCTCTTACCACAGTCGTATACAAGATTTCTCCCGTGCATCCCCCCTACTCTGGAACTCTCTACCCCAACATATCAGACTGTCGCCTACCGTGCAAACCTTCAAAAGGAACCTGAAGACCCACCTCTTCCGACAAGCCTACAACCTGCAGTAATCACCACTCCACTATACCGCTGCATGACCAGCTGTGCCCTCACCTACTGTATCCTCACCGATCCCTTGTAGTCCTCTCTCCTCCTGCTCAAGTCGAAGACCTAACACACAAAAGACGGCCTTCATCCTTCAAAACGGGTTGACAGACAACCAGTTGATGCATCGTGTCTATCAACCACATGCCTACTCAATTATATATATATGACAGGAGAAAAGGAGTATAATGGCATAAAACAGATTTCTTTATTTAATACATTGTTAAAATCTAGTCCACAAAGTCAAATAGTATCACAATATATATTATTCATCACAATACAGGGTAAAATATAGTGTACACACAGGTCATAACACCCCAAGAGGCAAACACAAAATGTGAGCCCTAGTATGAATATAGCACGCCAAGCGGACCACTAGTATATATATTATCCACAAGTGTGTGTGATTGCTATAGCATAGTACTCAACAAGGATTCCGCTTACCGGCTAATTACATAGGGAAGCCAAAAGAGGGGGGAAGAGAGGTCAGGATCAGATCGTCATCTGGCCAGGAAAGAGCCCCTTGTGGACTAGATTTTAACAATGTATTAAATAAAGAAATCTGTTTTATGCCATTATACTCCATTTCTCCTGTCATATATATCAAGTCGAAGACCTGTATTGTTTAAGATTATTGTACCGTTTTTTATTATGTATACCCCTTTTCACACGTAAAGCGCCATGGAATAAATGGTGCTATAATAAATAATAATAATATGATGGTCCAACTCACAGTGCCTTATATAGTGTGATGGTCCCCCTCACCCCAAAAATTAAAAAATACGTATATTCACCTATTCCAGACACCGCATCCTTCGTCTCCTCTTCTACTTATTCTTGCCATGGATGCTGGTGGCGCGTTGCAGTGACGTCATTGCACCTCTGACGTCCCCTGCTTGGTGCTGGCCTCCGGCAGGTCATGGACGGGAGGGACACCTGCAGCCTGCTGGGTGAAGTGATGGAGCCAGTGACATTGTGCTCCATCACAACTGTTAACAGTATGGGCGTCTTGACGATGCAGATTCTGATAATGTAGCAGACAAGGAGGCCCACGACCAGACAGGCCCTTCTGGCATTAGCCATAATTGCCAGATGGCCAGTCCAGCCCTGGCTTTAGATGACAGAACAACTCACCAGTCTTCTTGCGAGAGCGGGATGATAGCGCAGCTGTACGCATGGTGCCAAGATGGCTGGTAGCAGTTTCCATGCCCACTGGTCAGTGGTGGGTGGTGAGTAATGCTGGAGTAGCAAGAAGAAAACGGTGGATGGTCCGTGATGGTGCACGCAGTCCTGGCCAGAGGCTGCAAGCAGAGGACAGTTGGTAGAGGATGGCGCAGTCAGAGCTTAGTCAGGTGAAGGACCTGCGTGACGCGTGGTCACATGTATCAAGTGATGTGGATCCGTACGGAGGCCTAGCAGGGCCAAATTTCTACGCATTTCGGAAATACAGCGTTTTCCTTCGTCAGGGATGGCCCTTCAAGGTCTGTGGATGTTTATATAGGAGGTCCCATACAGGTATTGTAGATCAATCAGTCCCATGATTGATGGTAGTATTACTGTGAATTAATAACATTAATTGAACCTAAACAGTTCGATCTCACTATTGAGGCCTTTTGGTATAAAGGTGTCAAGTTGGAATATCCAATAGCTTTCCACTCTGGACATCCGTTTGATAAAGTCACCTTTTCTTCAGTCTTTCTGCACAATTTGTATGCCTGCCACTTGCATGTTTTTAATGGAGCCCCCATGCTTCTCTTGGAAATGTTTGGATGAGTGGTGCCCTTCAAATTTTTTCTTGATGTTCCGTAAGTGTTCCTCTATTCTGGTGCTCATTGGACGGATTGTGCGTCCGATGTATATTTTGCTGCAAGAGCATTTGAGGCTGTATATAATGCCTTTCATTGAACAGGTTATGTGATCCTTTATAATAAATTCATTGGTCCCATTGTTGATATTCTTTTGTCTCTTACTATGTAGTGTTTCGCACACTACACATTTTCTACATGGAAAGAAGCCTGGAATAGCATAGAGTGACATTTGTTTTTGGGTGGATGGATTTTTGACAGATGGTGCTACTAAACTGCCCAAGTTCCGTGCTTTACTGAAGATTACCTAGGTATTTCAGGTAAAAGATCACCTATGGTTTTATTAGCTTTCAGGTTGTTCCAGTGGCGGCATACTATTTTCCTGATAAGGTGTGTATTGGAATTGAAGGTGGTTATGATTGGGGGGGGGGTGTTGGTACAGAGAGTGCTTTTACTTATATGAGCACTCTTATTGCGTAACAGGTCTGAACGCATTATGTTTTGTACTGATTCTTTGGAGGAATGAAGGTGTTGATGGTCATACCCTTTTTCCAAAAATTTGTTGGTAAGGAGATTTTTCTTCATTCTCATAATCTTGTGGATTCAAACAATTGCGATGGAGCCACATGTATTAGCTCAGTGGTACGTTCAAAAGCCAACTGGGTAAATGGCAGCTATCTCTGCGGATGAAGCCAGATGTCCCCCATGAATGTAGATGTTCAGAACTAAAAAATGTATATTCTCAGTGCTAATGGTAGAGGTAAAGTTTAAAAAGAAATCATTAGAATTGATTTCTGTTAAGAAGGTGGAGAGAGAGTTGATCACCCAACCAGATAGATAATATGTTGTCTATAAAACGTCACCAGAGGACCAGGTTCGCGTGCAATTCCCCCGGGGGTATATGGTAGAATGTTCCCACATACCCGCGTAGAAGTTAGCGTAGCTGGGTGCAAACCCGCGTAGAAGTTAGCGTAGCTGGGTGCAAACCTGGTCCCCATAGCAGTGCCCCACCTTTGGCTGTAGTGGTTGTATTCATATTGAAATGAGTTGTGGGTTAAGATGAACAACATGCAGGCCTGAATAAAATTGACTTGGTCTGATGGGATTCCACTGTATTCATTTAGAAAATGCGTAGCCGCCTGGCATCCCATGTGGTGCTGGATGTCGGTATATAGACTCGTAATGTCGAGGGTCCCCAGGATGTAGTGGCTTTGCCATTGGACTTTGTCCAGTAGTCTTAAGACATGTGTGGTGTCTTTAAGGTACGATGGTAATAGTGGGACTAAGTTGTGTAAATGACTATCAACATATCTAGAAAGGTTGGAGGTTAAACTTTGAATGCCAGAAATAATTGGCCTCCCTGGTGGGTTTTTCCGGGTTTTGTGGATCTTTGGTAGATAATAAAAAATTGCTGTCCTGGGGTGTGGGGTGTTGATGTACTCAAATTTGCACTTATTCAGGTATCCCTCCCTCCGTCCTCTGGTAATAAGGTAATTTATTTATTTTGTGTATAATGGGGTGGGGTCACTTTCCATGCGCTCATAGGTTCTGCTATCACTTAGGAGTCTTAGGGACTCGTTGTGGTACTGTTGGTAGTCAAGTATCACAATACCTCCTCCCCTTATCTGCTGGGTGTATGACTATATTTTTGCTCCTTTGCAATTGAATTATTGCTTGGCATTCTCCCCTGGTGAGATTATTTTTGAGTTCGAACACCTATTGTCGCTAATCTTATCTATATCGTCAATTACATTTTTTTTAAATGTTTCCATTGACGTAGAGTATTCAGTTAGGGGATTGAAATTTGATTTGTTCTTGAGGTCGGTGTGTTTGTAGTAGTCAGGAGGGGAATTGGATGAAATCAGGTTGGTTTGGGGTGTTTTTTTCAGAAAATGCTTTTTAATAGCTAGCTGTCTCATGAATTTCTTAATTCCTATGAATGCCCCGAACTTGTCAAACTTGGTAGAGGGAGCATATTTTAATCCTTTAGTAGTTTGACCTCGTTGTGGAGTAGGGAATATTGACTAAGATTGAAGATAGAGGTCTTCCCTTGAGTTAGTTCCTGAGTTGGTAACGTTTTCTTATTGGAGAGTTGCCTCCCCCTGCAACTCCTTTTCCGTTTTGCTTTGGTGCCAACTGAATAAAATTAGACTTGGCTGTGTGTTTGCGTAGCTGTGGGGGATGGGACGAGGTAGTCTTTGTCCTCTCTAGCATAGTGCCTGGAGTTGCGTTGGATGTTTCTCGAGTGAGGGACGTAATTGGGTGGCAAATGGATGATGTTGTTAGTACTCAGAATGTTGAACATGTTCTGAGTATTAACCAGTGTATTTGAAATGGGAGGGGGGGGATCTCTGATCCCTTGAAGTGGTTATTACGACTCTCTGTGTGTTGCTGCCGGTGGATGGATCCTCGTTGTCGGATGTTGGATAAATGGAGAATCTGTCCTCAGACATCGGTGTAGTGTTGGGTGTACTTTGTACCTCGTCAATGATTTCAAATACATTAGCTCTAGGTAGTGGGACGGCGGTGAAGGGTACTGGGACAGCATCTCTGCCAAATTTTCTCCTCTTTCTTTGTATACTTTCAGTTTCTTTGGTGTGGATCTTATTTCTAATGCTAGTGGAGAGACGGATAATTTCTGGATGGTTTTCGTGCGTTTTGATGCCATGATAAAGTTTATGAATTTTTGCTTTACTCTCCATAAGTTGTTTTCATTTTTCAATTATGAACGAGACAACCTGTTTAGTCAATGACTTAAACATCTGGTTCCATTCGGCTAGTGTTGTCTGATCGCCTATATCTCCAGATAGGGGTTTGGATACATAAAGACAAGTGGGAATGCTGTCAAAGGCCGAATAAGGTTCCAGAGTAGCTACTTCCCAAAGATCCCGCATCTCGTTAAGGAGCAATTGTTCCAAAATTTTAAGTGATTCCTTAGTGTTGCTGTCAGCATTATTGGAGTTATTTAGTGTCTCTGGCTGATGTGGTACATTGAAGAACCTCTGGATATTGTGGATACGATCCTTTCTATCAGTCCAGAGGTCCCTCATATTGATTGTGTATAATGATAGAGTGAGCAGGTGGAGTCAGAAGATGGCGGTATAATAACTCACAGCAGCAGCCGCCTATGTGGTATAAATAGATAAAATAATGTAGTATTAGGGGTGCGCTGGTGAGCAAAACACTCAAACTGCAGCAGATAAAACACAGCTACCACAAGCTGTGAAGTAAAAACAATAATCAAGAGTCAAGGGTTATATCTGCGCTGGTTCAAGTGATGGTGAATGGGTGTCAAGGATTGGACAAAGAGGGATTTAATGATAAAACAGATTGTAGTTTATTAGGCACAAAAGGAAAACATGTGCGTAAAAGTATTAAAATGGTTAAAATACTGTGGATCAAAAAACTGTATATTGCCGGCGGGTTACAGACTGCAGATGCCAATTATGGGCCCTAAGTCTCTGTAAGGGAACCAGAGAAGTGTTGTTAAGGACAGCGGTTGGTATATGTGTGGCTGTATAGCGTGTAGAATGAAGATGAGGATTACCTTTTGATGTTCCATGGTAGAGTAGAAAAGGGTGCTCTATAGAGCGGGATGTCTCAGAGGAGAGTTAGCCTTTCTGCAGGGAATATATCAGAAACATGGTAATTGAAATGCAATACTCAAATAGAGGGACAATTGTGTCTAGCTTAGTACACGGATTTTACCTGATAATGGTTCAATGGTAGGTATGATGTGTCTAGATCATGTGATTTCATGCTGGGTATAGGGCACTAGAGAAGAAAATAAAAGGCCGTGAGAGACAAATTAAGCATAATGTCAGGTATTCCACAGGGACCACACCGGGGAGATCACACAACATTTCACCGCTGCCGTCACTCTGTCAAGATTTCATCAGGGATCCGCGAGCACACGGTCCCCACTACTCACTATAGAGATATCAGCAAGCGACCAGTGAGCACATGGCGTCACACCTCTGGATTCCAACACATGGAATACGTGTATACGCCCCATCCAGCTCTCCAGCTTTGAAATATAATAGAGGCCTGGGCGGATGCCTGCGTTTTGGTAGCGTATATGGCTTCGGGAGAGTGAACGATTACCGGACAAAAGAAACAGAACTATTACATTTTAGATTTAATTCAAAAGAGAGGCAGTGTGGCGCCCTGCTGCGCATTGGTGCCACAGAACCCAGAAGGGTGCATGGATGGACTTCCCTCACACATTCACACACCTCCACCCTACCACCTCAGACCAACAGAGGGAGTCCATTAGGGATATATATAGGGAGGGTGGAGGCAGGCAGCTCAGACTAGAGTAAGAGTTTAGTGAGTTTTATGTTTAGTGTTCAGAGAGGGACACAGCTCAGAGTTGAGCAGAGAGCGTGCTGACGCTCAGAGAGCAGCACGCTGGCTGCTGTGCTTAGGCGAGCCAAGGTCTACAGCATGTGTGGAAGCCTAGTGAGGGCCTTGAGGGGGCAGAGGAGCATACCAGGCTCACCCCATTATATATACCGGACACCGGGTCCGCGCCTACAGGGACGCCTTATACCCAGTAGGAACCACCGGAACCCCTGGAGGACTACAGGTCCCAGGTTCACCAAATGCTGATTATAGTATCAGGGCTAGGAGTCACGGAGGCCCCAGCGTGCAGGGAGAGTGATCTCCAAGGAGAAGGCCCTACAACCAGGTCAGCAGGTGCAAGGAGAAACAGTAACCGAACTAGGCCTAGCTCCAGGCAGGCCAGAAGCTTAGAGAATAAAGCAACGGATCAGGAGGCCCTATACCCGCTCACTAGGGAGAGTCCAGAAGTGCGCCCTTCACCTGGAGTACTCTGGACCATGCCTGCAGCATCACCAGTAAAGGTACTGAAGCTTACCCCCGTGTGAGTGTCCGTCTTTCCTCTGGGACAGTCCTGCGATCTCTCCCCTGCACCACCATCCAGTCCACCCCACGCTGCCCTGAGGCCCGCTCCACCTGTGGGGAGCCATTCCATCACAAGCTTCCCTACCATCTGCCTCAGAGGACTGCTCCGCAGCGGCAGCACCCCTTGGCCGCATTCCACAGGTGGCGTCACGAATAATCCCAAAAACCCCATATAATAGAAGTCCCCCTTTTGCACTGACCACCCTGGGTCACGGACTGGGCCAGCCACCGTGATATCCCCCAGCAACCAAAGGCCCGGCTGCCGAGTACCCCACGGCCCTGGGGGCGCGTCAGCAGTGTTTAAGAAAAACATATACAAGGAAATTATGAAAGAGACATTTACAGTACAGAATAGACAGTTACATAAAATAAACAGGATTACCGAAAAAACTTACTATAGAGTTCGCGGCGACAAATTAGTGTAGCTGGAGGAGGGCCTTGTCGATTTGAGCGTTATTGAACGCTATCTGTTGCTTATAGTATCTATACCCCCCTGGCAAAGAATATTGATCAATCTTCCGTCGACTCTCTTATGCCGAAAGGGAAGATCGGCCCACACACCCCTGTGATGACATCATATGGGCTCGGGCTCCACTCTTCATGTTTGTATTAAAAACCTGTTTTTTTGGTACAACTTATCACTCGTTGATCGCAGAAGCTTGCAAACGACGCCATTTTTTCCATTATGAATTTAGCTTTGTTTAGAGACCACGCATGGTTTTGATCCGTTATTCTGGTGCTTTTGCGCTACAGCCCCACGGAGAGGTTTACTGTGTCAGAAATATATTCCTATCGTTCCCTAGCTGACCCTGCCACTAATAATATGGGTCCCATTATTGTCAGAATTATGGAACTTCAGTTATTCCATATTTTGTATCAGCTAAATGAGACTAAACGAGCCATTTCCTCTTTCCTTTCATCTCTGCCCATATGCTGGAAGGTGTCAATCTATCCCAGGTCTGTGTTAAGAGGAAATGCATTTGTATGTTAAGTAGAGTAGGCTATTGAGCTTCTTGCACTGTTATTTGCATACGGACAGCTGCGTGGAGGGTCAGCTCTTGTCTCGTGACAAAAGATGGATAAGGGAGGGGGGCTTCAGGGGAAGCAAGAAAGAATATGTTCAATATTTCTCAATGTTTTCTTAAGACATAAATATGAATAAAAGATTTAAGAGATCATGATAAATAATACTAAATGGTTACCACTGGGTGGTGGAGGGCCCACAGGTATTTATCTCTGGGGTAATTAAAAGTGGCTATATAAATCCACCTGTACTTCTGGTGGATTGTTGATAGTATGTGGTATAACTGGTATACAGATAAATATGCTTACGTGTTTTCCTTTTGTGCCTAATAAACTACAATCTGTTTTAACATTAAATCCCTCTCTTTGTCCTTGACACCCATTTACCATCACTTGAACCAGCGCAGATACTGTATAACCCTTGACTCTTGATTATTAAGTTACTGTATATAACTGTACTGTAATTAAGTGTATGGTCTGCAGGTCTAGTATCTACCACTATATGATGTCCATATGGCAGTAATATCAATGTTGGTCGTTGCAGAGATTAATTTTCAGTAACAGCGTGGTCATCTGCGAGGTTCCTCTATACCCACGATCAGGGTTCACAGCCATAGTTGTACACACGGTTACCTTGTTAAGGGCTCATTTAGATGTCTTGTCCCCCCCTGAGCTGAACCCCTAGCTACGCCTCTGACCCGAAACATACTGAATGGATCAATATACATGCAGTTTACATCTGCTATGTGGCTATTGCCCTTGGTTCACATAGGTCCCTGTGCAAACAATGTGGTTCTGCTTCCTATACTATTATTAACATGCCATCCTTTTTATATACTAGATCTATCTGTAATTCCTTTGTTTCTCAATAGTAAAATATTGACAAAATATCTTCAAGTTCTTTACAACCTTATACAGCCTGTGCAAGAGTGGACATTCTTCACTCCAATATGGCAGTTACATATAACTAAGAGTGCAACAGACATGCACAGATTTTGAGGGCAGCTCTCTGATCCATTATAGCACCACACATCTTAATGGAGAGTAGCGAGCAGGTGCAAATCAGTCAGTGCAGCTGCAGACAATGACATCTTGGTGTCCCTGTACAAGAAATGTGTTTGGGATGACCTCCGCTTCTGGCAATCATGCTACAGAGAGATAGATCTATCTATTTATCAATAAGAGTCTCTGGAGATGAGTAAGCGCGCTCACTACTGCTTGTTCGAGCGTCGGGGTGCTGGGGAACGCTTGTTACTCGATCGAGTATTGCGGGTGCTCGGGAAGCATCATCAAGTCCCTGCCCACATATTAAGTAGCTGTTCGACAGCCAATAAACATGCGGGGATTGCCTGTCATACACGGTAATGCCATAGCCATGTTCACTACTGGGATTACTGTGATTATATAAGACCCAATGACGCGATGCTCTGCACACTCTTCTCTGGAAGCAATTCAGGGAGAGTTGATCTAGGAGGCAGATAACTCGCCTGACCTTAACACCATAGAGAATCTATGGGGTATTGTCAAGAGGAAGACGAGCTGAGGGCTGCTGTCAAAGCCACCTGGGCTTCCATAACACATCAGCAGTGCCACAGGCTGATCGCCTCCATGCCACGCCGCATTGGTGCAGTAATTGATGCAAAAGGAGCCCGACCAAGTATTGAGTGCATTTACTGAACATACATTTCAGTAGGCCAACATTTCAGATTTAAAAACTTTTTTCAAGCTGTTGTTATAAAGTATTCTAATTTACTGACGTTACGGGCGTGGTTTGAGGAACCAGGAGGAGCCTGGAGGGGTGTGACTAAGCGAGCATCCGACTGTTCACTAGAGCCTCCGATGGTGAAGTTAGACTTGGCTCCCTATGAATGCCAGGTGCCACTCCAGGACAGACCAAAGGACGCGCAGCAGCTGGACACAGTAGGACAGACTGGATGGTGCAGCGGGCTGAGTTTGCACCAGAGTGCAGCGGGCTGAGTTTGCACCAGAGTGCAGCAGGCGGGATATGCACCAGAGTGCAGCAGGCGGGATATGCACCAGAGTGCAGCAGGCGGGATATGCACCAGAGTGCAGCAGGCGGTATATGCACCAGAGTGCAGCAGGCAGGACTGGTACACAACCTTAACAACTTAGACTGCAGAGCAGGAAGGTTGCTCAGGCACGTGCCCAGTGGGGAAGAAGCAATCTATATATATAATCGTCTTATCCCGTCTGTCTGTGTGTCTGTCTGTCCAGGAAATCCCGCGTTGCTCATTGGTCCGGCAGCGGCCAATCAGCTCCGCGGGATTTCTAAAAAAAGATGGCGGCCGTTAGCGGCTCATCTGCGGGACGGAGCTGAGCGGCGATGCAGCCGGGAGATGACCGGCGCGAGGCGCTCATCTCCCGGCCGACAACAGCAGAATGACCCCGACCGCCGGACCCATCTGCGGGACGGAGATGCAGCCGGGAGATGAGCGGCGAGAGGCGCTCATCTCCCGGCCGGTATCAGCGGAAGGACCGCCAGCGCCGCTGACCTCCATGCGGAAGGAAGGACCGGGGAGCGGCGCTGCGGGTCGGGATACTTCTGCTACGAGCGCCCGCTATGTCCCGGGTTCTCGCAGCGTAAGTAGCCGCACAGGCAGCGCCGCTCCCCGGTCCTCACCAAGACGATTCGATGATTGGTCGCGGTCTTCGGACCCGACCAATCACTCATCTTAGCGCAAAACTTAAACACCGCTGTGCTGATTGGTGGGCAACGCCGCCCGCGACCAATCACCGATTTGGGCGCCACATTTAAATATCGGCCGCGACCAATCAGCACAATAGTGTTTAACTTTGGCGCCAAGATCAGTGATTGGTCGCGGGCCAAGTCCGCGACCAATCACCGATTTGTGCGGCAAATTTAAATAGCGGCCGCGACCAATTGGATGTCAGCGCCGCTCCACGGTCCTCCCTTCACACCCTAGCCGCATGGATGTCAGCGGCGCTGCCTGTGCGGATACTTCCGCTCCGAGAACCCGGGACATGAGCGGGCGCTAGGAGCAGAAGTATCCCGACCCGCAGGGCCGCGACCCGGTCCTCCCTTCACAACCTAGCCGCTGATGTCCCCACAGTATCCGCATGGTGTTACAAAGGTCCAGACATTTGTGTTAAAAATCGCTGCCCGCGACCAATCACCGATTTGGGCGCCAAATTTAAATATCGGCCGCGACCAATCAGTACAGCGGTGTTTAAATGTGGAGCCAAGATCGGTGATTGGTCGCGGCCGATATTTAAATTTGGCGCACAAATCGGTGATTGGTCGCGGGCAGCACCTGCGACCAATCAGCGATTTTTAACACAAATGTCCGGACCTTTGGAACACCATGCAGATACTGTGGGGACATCAGCGGCTAGGGTGTGAAGGGAGGACCGGGGAGTGGCGCTGCGGGTCGGGATACTTCTGCTCCGAGCGCCCACTCATGTCCCGGGTTCTCGCAGCGGAAGTACCCGCACAGGCAGCGGCGCTCCCCGGTCCTCACTAATACGATTCCGCTCCCTGCTCCTCACCAATACGATTCGCTGATTGGTCGCATGCGGAGAGCGCGACCAATCAGTGATCTTGGCGATAAAGTTAAACACCGCTCTGCTGATTGGTCGCGACCGCTGCCCGCGACCAATCACCGATTTGGGCGCCAGATTTAAATAGCGGCCGCGACCAATCACCGATCCTGCCGCCACATTTAACCACTGCTGTGCTAATTGGTCGCGGACGCCAGCGGCAACCAATCAGCGAGCTTGGCGCCAAATTTAAACAACGCTCTGCTGATTGGTCGCGGTTGCCGGACGCGTCCAATCAGCGAGATTGGCGCCAAATTTAAACAACGCTCTGCTGATTGGTCGCGGTCGCTGGCCGAGATCAATCAGCAGTATTGGCGCAAAATTTAAACACCGCTCTGCTGATTGGTCGCGGTTGTCGGCCGTGACCAGTCAGCAGTATTGGCGCCAAATTTAGACCTCACTCTGCTGATTGGTCGCGACCAATCTTCGTTTTTTGTGCCAAATTTAAACAACGCTCTCCTGATTGGTCGGGGTCTCTGGCCGCGACCCATCAGCATTATTGGTGCCAAATTTTAACCCCGCTCTGCTGATTGGTCGCGGTCGCCGGCCGCGACCCATCAGCATTATTGGTGCCAAATTTAAACCCCGCTCTGCTGATTGGTCGCGGCCGCCAGCCGCGAACAATCAGCGAGATTGGCGCCAAATTTAAACACCGCTCTGCTGATTGGTTGCGGCCAGTGACCAATCAGCGATTTTGGCGCCAAATTTAAACCCCGCTCTGCATCGCTCTGCTGATTGGTCGCGGTCGCCGGCCGCGACCAATCAGCAGTATTGTCGCCAAATTTAAACACCTCTTCGCTGATTGGTCGCGGTCGCGACTAATCAGGGATTTTGGTGCCAAATTTAAACACGCTCTCCAGTCCTCACTAACACGGTTCGCTGATTGGTCGCGGCCGCCGCCCGCGACCAATCAGCGATTTTGGTGCAAAATTTAAACACCGCTTTGCTGATTGGTTGCGGCCGCCAGCCGCGACCAATCAGCGAGATTGGTGCTCAATTTAAACAATGCTCTGCATCGATCTGCTGATTGGTCGCGGTCGGCGGTCGCGACCAATCAGCAGTATTGGCGCCAAATTTAAAAACCGCTCTGCTGATTGGTCGCAACCAATCAGCGATTTTGGTGCCAAATTTAAACACGCTCTCCAGTTCTCACTAACACGGTTCGCTGATTGGTCGCGGCCGCCGCCCGCGACCAATCTCCGATATTGCCACCAAATTTAAACACCGCTTTGCTGATTGGTCGCGGTTGCCGAACGCGACCAATCTGCGATTTTGGCGCCAAATTTAAACACCGCTCTGCTAATTGCGCCCGGTCGGCCGCATACATATTCTAGAATACACGATGCGTTAGAATCGGGCCACCATCTAGTATATACATAATGTCCCACAGCCAGTGCACGCGCTGGACCTTTAAGAGGGCGGGAGCGCGTGCGTGCCCTAAGGACATGGCTGGAAGCCCTGCTGGAAGCAGGCAGAGCACGGGGAAGGGAAGCATCGATCGCAGCGCGGGTGAGTGAAGTAACACGCCAGAGACCCTGCCGGTCAGAGCAGGGATCCGGCATGGTGGTAACAACTGAGATAATGACTGTTGTGTTTTCATTGGCTGTAAGCCATAATCATCAACATTAACAGAAATAAACACTTGAAATAGATCACTCTGTTTGTAATGACTCTATATAATATTTTCACTTTTTGTATTGAAGAACTGAAATAAATGAACTTTTTGATGATATTCTAATTAGTGAGAAGCACTTGTATGTGTATGTGTCACAGCGTGTATATGTGTGAATGTATGTGTGACTGTGTGTTCAGCATTTTTAAGCAGCCGACCTTTTGTTAGTTCGTGGGGTGATCGCCCGCCTATTTACACTCCGTAATTATCGGAAAATGACGGTTCTTAAGAACGGCCATTCCTGATAATTGACCAGTGTAAGTGCGCCCTTAGTTAGACATAAGCTATAAATGGTCTAGGTATAAAGATAAGATAGAAATATATGTATAAATCTTCCATGTAAAGCGGTGACGGGCCCATCCAGAGCTGACCTCAGTGACCCAGGGATTGCCGGTCGCCAGTACTTGGGGTCAGGAAGGAATTTTCCCCACACATGGGGTTGTTTTGCTTCCTCTGGTTCACCTCCTTTTTATGCAATAACTCCTATAAATGGCACTGGATGACTAAATGAAACTAAATTGATAATAGATAAGAATAAAGATGAATAAACTCCATTTATTGTGTCTGTGTCTTCTTTATATGCTGTTCTCTCTGCTGAGACTATTATTTTAATTTTGGACTTTTATAGTGAATGTTACAAATGGCCAAGGAATTAAGAGTTAATCTGATTTTTTTGGGGGGAGTTGGGTCACGTGATCTCGCTGCCGATTCTTTCCCATCATGACAGTGATGTTCTGGCCATCTGTCATATGGCTTTCCCAGACTAATGTCACTGCCCCAATATGCAGCAGATCATCAATCACATGTTGTGCATGGCATAGGGCTGACCTCATCAGCGACTGCTCTTTACCCAGTGTATCCTCTCCACTAATGTCCCCGCATCTCACAGAACATGGAGAGGACGGCCATATTCCATAGTCACTGTGTTACCCCGCAGCAGCTCCACACCGTGCACCATGTCAGAAGCCTCCAGCCCATCACATATGGAAAGGTGAACCTGGTGCAAGGGGATGTAATGGGAATATCATGTATCAGTGCAGCCAGAGATGTATCGGGTGGATATAGATGGAGAAAGGAGGTGTCCATGGCCTTACACAACAAGGAGGTATTGTGGCAGGATAAAGATGGTGGGAACGGGATGCCACAATGGAAAGTATAATTGTAGTAAGCTGAACTGGCACCACGAACATAACCCTGAAAGCAAATGCGTGGCATGCGAAACAGTCTAATAAAAGGGTATTTCCTCCATAAATAGTTATTGCCTATCCACAGGATATGTCAGCACGGTCTGATAGATGCACTCCAACTTCCAATGAATAGAGATATGGCCGTGCATATTCATGGTCCTCTTCATTGATTTCCATGGGAGTTACGGAAATAGACGTATAGAGAATACCCATTCTGAAGACAGGTGTGGAGCACAAATGTAAAAACGCCATTTGTCAGACATTTATGGCGTATTATATGAACACAAATGTCTAAGATGGTAATACACCTTAAGAGTGGATCCGTTAGCAGCTTTCATATTACACACTGCAAAATGTATTCATTATGTCTCTTAAATCTGATGAGACTGGTGTACTTACCATGAAAATCAAAATGGCTGTCTAATTCTCAAATTTAAAAGAGCATTTTAAGAGTGAGTCCAGCTAGACTTAGATTAAAAAAATCATTTTCAAATGAGGCAGGAAAACTTCTATATAGGATCATTCAGCCTTTCTTAAAGGGATTTTCAAAGTCTAAAATAACGTATTCAGATTGTATCTTGAATATTGGTGGCAGATCCACTTTAACTACTTTTATTTACTCCTTTTCCAATTATATTTAAATAAAATCTTCTGCCAATAATTCTAAAAAAAGTTATAACAGCAACTACAGAAAAACATAAAACAAATTATTGTAGAATCCCTTTTTTGTGGATGGCAGAACAGGAGCGCCAGGAAGGCTTTCCTTTTGTGGACCATTATCTATCCTGCCCCTGGATAATATTGTGAGATGGAGAAATAGAACAAGGACTTACCTTACTATAGCTCACTATGGACACGTTCCTGACAGTTTTACAGCTGAATATATTATTTATTTTGGTGATCAATGGTATCTGGAGGTTTGCTCCATGGTGGGAGGTAGACATATGATGGGAACATAGAAGAAATTATCGAAATAACTTATGGAAATAATGCACAGATCATTTGCAAAATAAAAAAAATACAAAACAATGACACTCCTTAACACTGAAATTACTACACCAATAAGGAAAAGTCATAAAAAATTATGGAAATCACAGGATGGATAGAAGCAAAATTTCAATACATCTTGATTTATTCAGCATCGAGTACGAGCGCAAAGCGCAGAAATCCCCACGATTACACACCTTGGCTGCTGTCAATGAGGTTATTAATGGCTGTCTGAGGAAGTTTCTGCCACACTGAATGCATTTGGGCAAATCATCAACATCCGCTGCTGGCAGCTCCCTGTGCAATTGCCGACCAACGACGTTCCAGATGTGCTTGATGGGAGACAAGTCCGGAGACGCTGCAGGCCATGTTAGGATATTTTGGCCTTGCTGTTCACAGTAGCAGGGGAAATATGCGGCCTGGTGTTGTCTTGTTGAAAAATGGCTCCAGGAACACTTTTGAGAAATGGCTTTACCACTGGATCCATAATCAAATCAATGTAATGCCGAGCAATTAGTGTACTTAGAATTAAGACTAGAGGGGTCTGGCTACCTTACAATACGTCACCCCACACCATAACTCGAGGAGCATAACCTGTGTGATTTTTCTTTGTAAAGACCTCTTCATTGACCTCATGCCACCACTCTCATAGGCTATAATGTGATGAGGCCTGCCTTTTACTTGGATGCAGAGATAGCCAGAGATTGGCATAAAGACCATGTGAGCAACGTCATGAGGCGGCTTTGTCTCTGTATGGTGGATTTTTAAAAATTAAAAAAAATCTAGAATATAAAGGGGAACAGCAGGAATAAAATGCAAGTAAACACCGGCCAGTTTTGACCGTGTGACAAGTCCTCATTAACCCTCCGTCACATACAATATCGATTCTAACGAGTTCACATACAATGTGACTGTCAGGCGCAGGCTAGAAAAATACCTATAATATCTAATGTTTGCAATTTCAGTGCTCTAAAAGTGATCAGTGACCTTCATAGGGATGTAATAAGAGACCACACATAATCAGGTGCAAAAAAAAACATTTACTTAACATAAAGCTAATAACTCTGAAATACAAACATTTCAAAACTCCCGACAAATAGTCCCCAGTTCGACTCTGTCAAAAAACTCTACAAAGAAAATTTATGGAAACAAACTTAATTTTAAGGTACCTTAAGTACTATTAAACACATATTCAATCAGAATTAGATGCTGAAGTTTCCCCAGAAAAATTACACTTGCAGAGCAAAGAGCAAGAATTACACATCATTTTTGCATGTGTCAGGCAGATTGCATTATGACATTTGTGACATTCATAATTAGAAAGCCTTCTGATTCCGCTTTCCGTGGTGCAGGTGGTGCATCTCCTTCTTTTGGGAGGTGGTGCAGGTGGTGAATTTTCACTATCATCTTCTGAGCGGAGTCTTTTGAGCTGAACTTGAAGGCGAGAGGGGATACCGATTGTTTTCATACTTCTCCTGTGTAGCTCTCCAAGCACTAGTTCATGGGCCAATTTTTTCAGATAGAATCGTCCACGGAGCGGTTCAAGCTTGTTTTCAAGGTAAATGACTTGTGAATTTATACCACCCAAATTCAACATAGCAAAAAATATGACCATTGGCCAGCGTTTGGTGTTTCTGCTGACGTTGAAAGTTGAGCACATCTGATCAGCTGTATCAACACCCCCTTTGGTTGCATTATAAAATGTAATTATCTCCGGGTTTTTTGTGTGCCTCAGTCCCAGGATCGATGGCATCATCATCATGAAGTGTTGATAGAAGAAGTACAATTTTTTTTGCTTGTGGTACATAGGAAACCAAAACCTTTCCATTATGGAATGCAAACATACTGCTGTACTGTTGTCTCCCTTTCACACTTACAAACTGTGTAGGCAATTCTTCTTTATTTTTTCTTACAGTTCTGACATATGAAAGCTTCTGCATTTTCAGATAATCAATCCGATCACAATTTGAAAACCAATTGTCAGCTGTTATATTGTGACCCGATCCAAATAAGGGCTCAGCCAGTCTTTTTACAACATCACTGGGTTTGTTGCTGACACAGTAAGGACCTTCTGGTTGCTTTCCTGAATAAACTTCCAGGTTGTAAGTGTAGGTCTTACTGGCATCAACAAGGGCATACATTTTTATTCCATATTTGTTAGGCTTTGATGGAATATATTGACGAAAGGCACATCTACCACGAAAACCAGGGAGCATTTCGTCAATAGTGAGATTCTCCCCAGGGCAATAGCTTTTTTTACAGTTTTCAACAAATTGTTGGAATATATCACGAATTGGAGCAAGTTGGTCATGTGTTTTACGTTCGGTTCGGGTAGTTCTGTCGTCAAACCGAAGGCAACGAATTAGAAGCTTGAATCTGTTTATGGACATAACAAGGCCAAATTTTTCAACTCCATCCCCATCTTTACTCCAAAGTTCCTCCAAACTTTGTCTATTTGCCCTATAAGCTCCTGCAAGGTATAATAATCCAAAAAAAGCACGCAGTTCTATTTCATCTGTGGCCTTGATGGTTCTGTTGCAGATGAACTTGTCCTTTATAATGTCTATATATTGGTTGGTATATGTGACAATAGAGTCCAGAATGTCATCTGTGAATAAACTATTCCAGCATTCAACTGCAGTTTTTGCATTACTTGCAGTTCCTATAACTGCAGGATGGTGAGTAATAATGTTTTGAGGTTCGCCACGTTTTTTCTGGAATGACTTCTTGTTCCATTGTTTTTTCTTTATCTTTTCCCATATAATAAGATTCTACATCTTCATCCTCATCACTGTCACCATCTTGCTCTGTTTCAGAATCCACTTCACATACTTCCACCTCATCATGAGAATCAATCTCACTTTCCTCTCCTAAATCCTCATTCAGTGTGGGGTCTGCATCATCTAACAGCATGTTTGCTACTTCCTCAACATCAAGGTTTTTTGATAAATTGTACATTTTCCTCTCCATTTCAGCAGATAATCTGAAGCAAGAGAAGGAATATGTGTTAGGGAACTACTGTATATGCCTGAGCAGCACACTTTCTTTTTTAATCTGCCTTATTTCTATGAAATATCCTCACACTTTGTGCTATACATTCATAAAACAAGCTAAATAAACAATTGTGATGAATAAAAACATAAAATACCAACCTTATTGAGTGTGACGTGTTCACATACAATGAGCCTGAGAGATTAGCGCAGTTATATCTGTCCTCCTGAAGCTCTGCAATCCAACTGTGGTATGAGGTTTCACAGAGCTGCTAGAGACAGGAGACTACCTGGAGGGAGGGGATTTCCTCACAATCTGGTGAGGAAGGAGAAATGAAAGTAAAAGAGATGTGCCTGTCAGGCCTATTGTATGTGACGGAGGGTTAAAGGGAACCTGTCACGTCCTAGCTACTATCTACACTGCCCCGATTGCTTTGTTAGTGATGCAATGTGCATCATTAAAAAGGGTTTTTCATTAAAATTGGTGGTGTTATAATGATTTTATAACATTTTATATACTTTGTCCTACCTGCTCATTTTCAGTCATAGGGGTGTGATTCTGCTATTCAGTCATGGGTGGCACCACATTCACTCACTGCTGACGCCGCCCACGTATTTGAATATTGCTCCCGGCAAGCGCTATTATTGTGGGGTGCATTTCTACATGTCCGGCCGCTGGTCCTGCGCCTCTGCAGTATGGATGTGTGGTTACCAGCTTCACTGCGCAGCGCTATGACCCTCTGCTCCCCGCATGTGCGGAGTGAGGCTGTGTGGTTACCAGCTTCACTGCGCAGTGCTATGGCCCTCTGTTCCCCGCATGTGCAGAGTGAGGCTGTGTGGTTACCAGCTTCACTGCGCAGCGCTATGACCCTCTGTTCCCCGCATGTGCGGAGTGAGGCTGTGTGGTTACCAGCTTCACTGCGCAGTGCTATGGCCCTCTGTTCCCCGCATGTGCGGAGTGAGGCTGTGTGGTTACCAGCTTCACTGCGCAGCGCTATGGCCCTCTGTTCCCCGCATGTGCGGAGTGAGGCTGTGTGGTTACCAGCTTCACTGCGCAGTGCTATGGCCCTCTGTTCCCCGCATGTGCGGAGTGAGTCTGTGTGGTTACCAGCTTTACTGCGCAGCGCTATGGCCCTCTGTTCCCCGCAGGTGCGGAGTGAGGCTGTGTGGTTACCAGCTTCACTGCGCAGCGCTATGGCCCTCTGTTCCCCGCATGTGCGGAGTGAGGCTGTGTGGTTACCAACTTCACTGCGCAGTGCTATGGCCCTCTGTTCCCCGCATGTGCCGAGTGAGGCTGTGTGGTTACCAGCTTCACTGCGCAGCGGTATGACCCTCTGTTCCCCGCATGTGCAGAGTGAGGCTGTGTGGTTACCAGCTTCACTGCGCAGCGCTATGGCCCTCTGTTCCCCGTATGTGCGGAGTGAGGCTGTGTGGTTACCAGCTTCACTGCGCAGCGCTATGGCCCTCTGTTCCCCGCATGTGCGGAGTGAGGCTGTGTGGTTACCAGCTTCACTGCGCAGCGCTATGGCCCTCTGTTCCACGCATGTGCGGAGTGAGGCTGTGTGGTTACCAGCTTCACTGCGCAGCGCTATGACCCTCTGTTCCCCGCATGTGCGGAGTGAGGCTGTGTGGTTACCAGCTTCACTGCGCAGCGCTACGACCCTCTGTTCCCCGCATGTGCGGAGTGAGGCTGTGTGGTTACCAGCTTCACTGCGCAGCGCTATGGCCCTCTGTTCCCTGCATGTGCGGAGTGAGGCTGTGTGGTTACCAGCTTCACTGCGCAGCGCTATGACCCTCTGTTCCCCGCATGTGCGGAGTGAGGCTGTGTGGCTATGATTATTAGGGGAATTGGATGTTTCGTCCCCAGCATTTGGCCCCCAGGATGTTTTGCCCCCGCACATATAGCCCCCAGCAGTTCGCCCCCGGATGTTTCTCCCCCAGCAGATCGCCCCCGGATGTTTCGCCCCCGGGATGTTTCGCTCCCAGCAGTTTGCCCCTGGATGTTTGTACCCTGTTTTGCCCCCAGAATTTTGTGTTTGGATGTTTCGCCAGTTTGTCCATGTGGTTTATAAATTCCCGTCCGTCATCAATCCACATGTCACCAAAGTACTGTACAGAGTGCTGCACTTTTGTGACATGTTAAATCAATAGTTTCCATCAGAGCATTTTGCCCGCAATTTTAACAGGACATTTTCCAAAAGGTTTCTAAAACGCTTTTGTGTTACAAAAACATAACACGAAACAAATAAAAGGATTCAAAAAATGTAGTGTGAATGAGGCCTGAATTTTGTGGGGAATGTAAACCACTCTAAGGCTGCGTGCCCACGTTGCGGATTACAAGCGTTTTTGATGCGGAATTTCCGCTGCGGAAACGCTTGGTAATCCGCACCCCATGGTCCCCAATGGGATTCCGCAAGTTCTATGCACATGTTGCGCATTTTTCCGCAGCGTTTATGCTGCGTTCAAAAATCCGCAGCATGTCAATTAATTTTGCGTTTCCGCAAGCGGAATTGCCTTTGTCCAATGCATTAAAAAACGCAAGGCAATTCCGCATGTGGAAACGCGCGATAAACGCGTGCGGAATTCCGCATGCGTTTTTCCGGGAGAGGACTTGCAGAAATGAAGCAGAAATTTTCTGCTTAATTTCTGCAACGTGGGCACATAGCCTAAAATCTAAACATTTTGTGAACTTTTACCTGACCCAGCACTGACCTGCTTTTTGGCAAGTTTTGTTGCAGATGTAACAATTTGCATGTCAGGTGTCCTGCGAGATGAATTAGACTAGCTTTTATTCCATCTTTACATCAGAATCTAGCAGTATCTAAAATCTCTACAAAGAGAGAGGTGTACGAGCACAAAAAAAATCAGTCAGCTTTCACAGCAATTCACGGTCTACAAGTATGAATTCAGTTCTATTCAAACGTGGGAAGAAGAAGATGGTCTACGAGAATCACATTTACGTATTTTCCAAACGAACGTCTGACGATGTCCATTCCATCTGTGTGTGTGAAAACCGGTCGACTTGCAAGGGACGTGTTTGGATCAATGAAGCATCTGGTGAAGTGGTGAAAGTAACCAATCCCCACAACCACGCAGCACAAGCAGCAAGACCTGAAGCAATCCGACTTGTCAATGAGGCGGTCACCAGGGCAAGGACAACACAGGAGACACTACAACAGATTCTCACAGAAGTCATTTCAGGAGCCCATTCTAATGTTGTAGCACTTCTCCCAAGGAAAGCATCACTGAAGAGAACAATACGATTATCAAGGCAACTTGGCAATATTCCAAGGTTGCCCCAAACCCTTGATCAACTTGTTATTCCCCAGGAGTTCCAGGAGATCAATATTGATGGTATCCAGCAGCAGTTCCTTCTGCATGTAAGTATTTAACATTTCCATTATGCAGAATTATTGCAAAGTTTATGTTGCACAAATGTGAAAAATTCTATATTACAAAGTGCTGATATAGAATACTATGTGATTTTTTTGCCTTAAAGGGAAACTTTGAGGATAGTATAACGTAGGGTGAGGCCTACTGATTCCAACTATGCCTCACTTGTTTAGTTGCAGTCTGATTCTCTGCTCAGCTTCAAAGTAGAAGTCCTGCCTTTGAGATACAGTGGTCTGCCATATTTATAAGCAGAGTCGTAACCTTGTCCACCAACCATGATTTGCAGGTATCCAGCCATTGTCAATCACAGCCAGAGGACAAGGTTGTCGCATCAAACCCGCATCACTAGATATCAATTTTAGTGTAGAATTTTCTGCTATAAAATAGCTGCAGATTGTCTGCTGCAACTACTTAGTGCATGTGAATGTACCTTAAGGATTCATTAACATGTCTCCTAACCTCTGTGGATTATCCACAACTGTAGATATACAGCTATTCTGGTGTAGATAATTCTACACCAAAATCTCCATTTAGCTCTATGGATTTAGGTGCAGGTTTTAGTGCAGAATTTTAGCCCCTTGTCTGAATGGCTGGAATCTTCTTTGCATAATGGCAGCATACATTCACATGCAGGGTGATAAGTAGCTTGGCCCTAGCCCCATAGCAAAGTTTTGAAGGGGCCTGGGCCCCCCTTCCTCCGCGATGCCCTGCCCCGTTTAGCCACGCTGCCCTGCCAACAGCCTGAAATGAAGTTCCAATAATGAATTAGTGCTGGGAAGAGGGTACACCATGCTCCGGTAGGTGCCTGTCACCTACCGGAGCATGGCAGGGGGTTAATTAATATTCACCACCTGCTGCCACACGCTCCGTTCCTCTGCTTTGATACAGGACCTGGAATGATGTATGCAATCATGTGATCGCTCACGTCTCAGGATCTGCATCAAAGCAGAGTGAGGAAAGCAGCGCAGCAGCAGGTGGTGAGTATTAATTTATCCTTGCCATGCTCCAGTAGGTGACAGGTACCTACCAAAGCATGGTAGATCCAGGGGGCCCGATGTTCATGGGCGCATTACACCCCTTGGCGGCAGGCCCCCTGGGGGCCCGGGGGCAGTGGCGTCCCCTGCCTACATGGTAGGTATGCCACTGCTGCACTGCATGTCATTTTTTTTTACTGTGCATTTTTTCATCACCATGTGGATGGGATTTAGACATTTACGCTGCATATGACCCCGACCTAATTAACAATTGAGTTAGTATGCTTTTTTTTCACAAATATTTCTTACATATTTGCTCTTTTTTCCTGATAAAAAACCAAGCAATGTGAACTGAGGTCTAAGATGGTACACATGCAAGAAATAGGAGCATGTTCACACTAGCAAAAAGATGTAAAACCTACAAAAGACAAAAAATATCTCATACCCTACATTCATTATATATAAATGTAAAGCAAAGTTGCATATGAAATATAGGGTACTTAGTGAACTATTTTTGATCAAAAAAAGTATACAAGCCGTCCCACCAGCGACAAGGTGACCCTAAATTGGGACGGTCCTACACTGTCTATATTAAAAATATTACTGTATATCAAAGTTGAAGTAATGCATATAAAAGGGTAGACAAATAGAACCGGGTCCCAATATCAGACCACCCAAGCCCGCGGTAAGCTACATATATACTAACCAGCTCAACAAGGGGGATGCCACACCCCTAATTTGCACAGAATGCAAACAAGACAAAAAAACAAGCAATGTGAACTGAGGTCTAAGATGGTACACATGCAAGAAATAGGAGCATGTTCACACTAGCAAAAAGATGCAAAACCTACAAAAGATAAAAATATCTCATACCCTACCATCATTACATATAAATGTAAAGCAAATTTGCATATGAAATATAGAGTACTTAGTGAACTATTTTTGATCAAAAAAAGTATACAAGCCGTCCCACCAGCGACAAGGTGACCCTAAATTGGGACGGTCCTACAATGCTGAATTAGTGCTGGGAAGAGGGTACACCATGCTCCGGTAGGAGTCTGTCACCTACCGGAGCATGGCAGGGGGTTAATTAATATTCACCACCTGCTGCCACATGTTCCGTTCCTCTGCTTTGATACAGGACCTGGAATGATGTATGCAATCATGTGATCGCTCACGTCTCAGGATCTGCATCAAAGCAGAGTGAGGAAAGCAGCGCAGCAGCAGGCGGTGAGTATTAATTTATCCTTGCCATGCTCCAGTAGGTGACAGGCACCTACCAGAGCATGGTAGATCCAGGGGGCCCGGTGTTCATGGGCGCATTACACCCCTTGGCGGCAGGCCCCCTGAGGGCCCGGGGGCAGTGGCGTCCCCTGCCTACATGGTAGGTACGCCACTGCTGCACTGCATGTCATTTTTTTTAACTGTGCATTTTTTAATCAGCATGAGGATGGGATTTAGACATTTACGCTGCATATGACCCCGACCTAATGAACCATTGAGTTAGTATGCTTTTTTTTCACAAATACTTCTTACATGTTTGCTTGTTTTTCCTGATGTAAACCTTTTATTATCATGGAATTCTGCATTTTGCTGGTTTCTGGTGCCGTTAATCCTTTCACAACTTTGAAAATGTGACATTTTTGAAGCTTGGAAACATTTTTAAACAGGAATATATCATTTTCCACGGGGACAATACATGTCGTAGAAAAAATTATTGTTTAGCCCCTTCACACCAGATTTTGCTTCAGATTTAAGTTTCTGTTATAAAATCAGAAAATCTGAAGCAAAATGTGAGTTTTTAATGTGAGATATGAACAACGGATGCTTCTGATAAGGAAATTTTTTTGTGAATTCATCCCGAAATTCTCTGTCTGCTACTTGTTACTTTTTATTTTGTCTCTCATTATTTCCTGTACTAATACTTTCACTTTTAATTAGGAAGTGGACACAGCCGTATCTTGATATTTGGAACAAGAGACAATCTCCATCTACTGGCACAAAGTAAAGAGTGGTTTGCTGATGGCATGTTTTTCAGTACACCAGCCCTGTTCAAGCAACTTTATACAATCCATGTAGTCCACAGCGGCCTTGTTGTTCCTGTAGTGTACGCCTTGCTGACGGACAAGAGCCGTTCAACGTACCAGAGGTTGCTACAAGAGCTGAAGAACATGCAACCCGGACTACAGCCACACAACATGATGTTGGATTTTGAACTAGCTGCAATTCAGGCATTTGAGAGTGAATTCCCCAACCTTGAGGGGAATAAGCTGTTTTCCAGATGTCCCAAACAATCGAAAAGGGGATTCATCAGAGAAAATGACTTTGCCCCAGTCCTCAGCAGTCCACTCCCTGTACCTTTTGCAGAATATCAGTCGGTCCCTGATGTTTTTTCTGGAGAGAAGTGGCTTCTTTGCTGCCCTCCTTGAAACCAGCCCTTGCTCAAAGAGTCTCCGCCTCACAGTGCATGCAGAAGCACTCACACCAGCCTGCTGCCATTCCTGAGCAAGCTCGGCACTGCTGGTAGTCCGATCCCACAGCTGAAACAGTTTTAAGATAAGGTCCTGGCGCTTGCTGGTCTTTCTTGGGCGCCCTGGAGCCTTTTTGACAACAATGGAAGCTCTCTCCTTGAAGTTCTTGATGATGCGATAGATTGTTGACTGAGGTGCAATCTTTGTAGCTGCGATACTCTTCCCTGTTAGGCCATTTTTGTGCAGTGCAATGATGGCTGCACGTGTTTCTTTAGAGATAACCATGGTTAACTGAAGAGAAACAATGATACCAAGAACCAGCCTCCTTTTAAAGTGCCCAGTGATGTCATTCTTACTTAATCATGACTGATTGATCGCCAGCCCTGTCCTCATCAACACCCACACCTGTGTTAATGGATCAATCACTAAAACGATGTTAGCTGCTCCTTTTAAGGCAGGACTGCAATGATATTGAAATGTGTTTTGGGGGTTAAAGTTCATTTTCTGGGCAAATATTGACTTTGCAAGTACAGTAATTGCTGTTAAGCTGATCACTCTTTGACATTCAGGAGTATATGCAAATTGTCATTACAAAAAATGAAGCAGTAAACTTTGGAAAAATTACTATTTGTCTCATTCTCAATACTTTTGGCCATGACTGTATAGCCTATAGAAATATATGGAGTATGACCCCCTAAAAGGAAGTATGGAGCAATATTGAATAATATTAAAAAGACAAATTTTATTCAATATAAATATTAAAATCAATATACTCTTAACAAATAAGTAGGTCACCGGGGATGGAAAACACAAATACAAAGCGACAATTCTGTATAGAAGTGCACATGAGATCATCTGATAACATTAAAGTAGGGGTTGCACTCTGATATAAGTGTGACTAGCCACATGAAAGGAACGTACATAAATAGTCTAACCAAATGGCAGTATATATAGTCAGAAGAACCCAAGAGATGGCATGGAATCTATAGGTATGCAGATTCCGTAACTGTTCCAGCCATTCTCACAAAATTGTGAGACAGTCATAGTGGTGTCTTCAGCAAGTCAAATGACTCACCCATGTGCAATGTAAACTCCGATGTCGCGTTGAAGCCCCGACGCGCGTTTCGCGTGCTGCTTCCTCGGAGGGCTGTGGTTGTACATGTGGACCGCCATCATTATATACTCCGTTAAACAGCAATCAGCTGTAATCGCCGATAGATGCGGCGCATGCGCGAAGACGTCCGTCCCCTCCGACACGTCATTTCCGGCTCATTCCCAGCGGAAGTGCGGGCGGGAACAATGCGTTCCATTGACGTCAGTGGCCCGCACCCCCCGCTGTACGGAAGCCTTATGAGACGTGATCGGAGAGGGACAGTCTCGCGCATGCGTCACACGGCGCCACCATATTGGACAAGGGAAAAGAGATGGGCAAACACAAATGGAGCAAATGCCATCAAAAAGAATCACCAGGAAAAGCGCACTCATCCGCGGCACATTACACAAAAGGTGAAAAAATATACATACTACATGAAAATAGACAAAACAATAAATCCTCGGATAAGCATTGCAGTTGGCCCATTAGAAATGGAGATATCTGGGGAATCCTATGATGTATTTTGATGTTCACAAATATGTGGAGAGAGACTTGGCCCATATAGGAGGCGGAGGCACTTGTCTGAAGTAGATCCAAAAGTCCAGGATGTCCTCCAAATGTGAGGCTTAATGATGGCATAATACTAAAAAAGAGCAATAAATTAAAATCCACATAATAAAAACAAAGGGGGAAGGACGAATCGATCTAAAGATAGGGGGCAAAACTATTTTGTTCATTAAGGCCCCCCGGGGTCATCGTGTCCAAAGTGGCTATCCAGCGACACTCCAACTGCGCCAAAATGCGCTTATAATTACCACCCCTAGTACCAAGATGCACTCGGTCAATGCCTCTAAATATGAGGCATGTGGGGTCACAATTATGGTACAGCTTGAAGTGTCACGGGATCGTCTTGAGTGATACTACATCAGAGACCTCTTGAGCCGCCAGCACATCACGGATGTGTTCCCTGACTCGAATCCGAAATTCTCTGGATGTGAGTCCCACATAGCTTAAATTTGTGCTCACCCACAACTTTTTTGTATTTAAAGATCATTTTTTTTATTCAAAAACGCGGCACTGCGATGGGCGCGGCGTGCGCACCGTCCTATGCTAATCTCTTTCTCGGATTTTGGGAGAGGGAGATTTTCGGGGACGGGGCATGCGCCGCCTCTCATGCGCAGTGATAGTACAGATATATAGATGATGTCTTCATCATCTGGCAGGGTCCCGAGTCTGGGCTTCATGAATTCATGGCCTCCTTAAATTCCAAAGATAGGAATATTAGACTTACCTATAAGTTCGATTACAATCAAATTGATTTCTTAGATATTAGGATTACTGTCAAACAGAATGGCATGGTTGAGACCGATGTATTCCGTAAGGAGACATCGGTCAATGCATTGTTGCATGCAACATCGGCTCATACATCTTCAACCATTCGGGCCATTCCTGTTGGACAGTATCTGAGAATGAAACGCATCTGTTCCTCCGATACGGCCTTCGAGGCTCAGGCCCGGGACCTTGGTCAGAGATTTCGGGAACGTGGGTACAGTGCACGTAGTATCAAAAGAGGCTACAAACATGCCAAGAATACTCCACGGGATCTTCTTCTAATTAACTCCACCAAACAAATTGAGAGAGATCCCCCTATTAGATTCATATCAACTTATAATAGTCGTTGGCGGGAGATACGTGAGATCCTCTCTAAACATTGGTCCATCCTCAAAACAGAACCCACACTAAACAAAATCTTACCTGATAAACCATTGATGACGGCTAGGAGGGGTAAAAGTCTAAAGGACTCACTGGTCAAAAGCCACTATGTCGCTCCAACTCCCACCATATTTGGGGCTGGGAAACAAAGATGGGGATGTTATCCTTGCGGGTCATGTTTGGCCTGCAAGAATATAATTCGCACTACGTCATTTACCTCCGCGGAAGGGCAAAAGAATTTTAAAATCACACAATATATTTCTTGCAGTTCGACATATATTGTGTATATGGCCACATGTTCGTGTAATTTAAGCTATGTGGGACTCACAGAGAATTTCGGATTCGAGTCAGGGAACACATCCGTTATGTGCTGGCGGCTCGAGAGGTCTCTGATGTAGTATCACTCAAGACGATCACGCGACACTTCAAGCTGTACCATAATTGTGACCCCACATGCCTCATATTTAGAGGCATTGACCGAGTGTATCTTGGTACTAGGGGTGGTAATTATAAGCGCATTTTGGCGCAGTTGGAGTGTCGCTGGATAGCCACTTTGGACACGATGACCCCGGGGGGCCTTAATGAACAAAATAGTTTTTCCCCCTATCTTTAGATCGATTCGTCCTTCCCCCTTTGTTTTTATTATGTGGATTTTAATTTATTGCTCTTTTTTAGTATTATGCCATCATTAAGCCTCACATTTGGAGGACATCCTGGACTTTTGGATCTACTTCAGACAAGTGCCTCCGCCTCCTATATGAGCCAAGTCTCTCTCCACATATTTGTGAACATCAAAATACATCATAGGATTCCCCAGATATCTCCATTTCTAACGGGCCAACTGCAATGCTTATCCAAGGATTTATTGTTTTGTCTATTTTCATGTAGTATGTATATTTTTTCACCTTTTGTGTAATGTGCCGCGGATGAGTGCGCTTTTCCTGGTGATTCTTTTTGATGGTAGTTGCTCCATTTGTGTTTGCCCATTTCTTTTCCCTTGTCCAATATGACGGCGCCATGTGGCGCATGCGCGAGACTGTCCCTCTCCGATCACGTCTCATAAGGCTTCCGTACAGCGGGGGGTGCGAGCCACTGACGTCAATGGAACGCATTGTTCCCGCCCGCACTTCTGCTGGGAATGAGCCGGAAATGACGTGTCGGAGGGGACGGACGTCTTCGCGCATGCGCCGCATCTATCCTGGGAAGGGAGCTCCTGGGAAGGGAGGAGAGCCAGGCGGAGGTGACCGAGCGGACCGGGAGGACCAGTAGGAGGCGACCGGAGGGACGAGCGCAAGAGAGCGCTGTGGCAGCGTGCAGTGCCGGCCAGTGGAGGGTGCCAGGTGGTGGTGACCAGGAGGTGATCAGGAGGACCGGTAAGAGGCGACCGGAGGGACAAGCGCGCTGTGATAGCGTGCAGCGTCCCTAGAGGAGGTGAGTGAGGGGCAGGAGGCCGCGATAAGCGGCCCTACTGAACCCAAGTGTGTACTGTACTGTATTGTATTTGTATCTGTATTGTAATTGTATTGTATTCCCTAGTCCATATTTAATTGATTACCCCCCCGTCCATATTTAATTGATCACCCCCGTCCATATTTAAATTGATTCCCCTGAACATCCCCGTCCATATTTAACTGATCCCTCTGACCACATTAAATTGACCCCCCCGTCCTCATTTAATTGATCCCCGACCACCCCCCATCCATATTAAAGTGATCCCCCTGACCACATTTAAATGATTGACCCCCCCAGCCCATAATTGAGTGATCCCCCTTGTCCTATTTAATAGATTCCCCTTGTCCACTTTTACTCATCCCCAGTCCCTATCTATTTGCCTTATCCCCCACCATATTTAATTAACCCCTGTCCATAATTAATTGATTGATTCCCCAGACCACAATTAATTATTTCCCCAGTCCATATTTATTGATATTATTGATACTTATTGATCCCCAGTCCTTAGTTAATTGACCCACCATCCATACCTATTTATTTGCTTTACCCCCCATCCTATTTAATTAAACCCCCTGTCCATAATTAATTGATTGATTCCCTAGTCCACAATTAATTATTTCCCCAGTTCATACTTATTGATCCCAGTCCATAGTTAATTGACACACCGTCCATACTTAATTAATCCACCTGACCCACTCAGCTGATCCCCCGTCCATACTTAATTGATACTTAATTGATCCCCCGTCCATACTTAACTGATCCCGTGCCGATATCTAATCGATACACTTGCACATCCCTAATTGATCCCCGTCCATACACCTATATATAAATAATTGTGTTTTGTACTTGTACATATATACTGACTGTATCCCCATATTTAGAATGACGTCCATGTTGGCCGGAGCCGTGCAGTGTACATCTTGCGCAATGTATGCATTCCCTGAGCTACCGCTCAGGGATCCATACTGCTGCGAGAGATGTGAGCATATCGTGCACTTGGAAGCCCAAATCCTGGATCTAAGTGCTCAGATAGCGGTACTGAGGAGCATCGACAACATGGAACGGAGTTTGCTGCTCACCGAGCAGACACTCAATGGGTCAACACTGGGGGTGGAGCTTAGTGGGGAAGCGCAGGCTGAACAGGCAGGGAGCTGGGTAACAGTTAGAAGGGATAGAGGGAAGAAGTATAGGAAGGCTGGTTCAGAACCGGCATTATTGGAGCACGACAGATCCTCTGACCGCCGGGGGAGTGTATGCTCCAGTAATGAGGGGGAGGGGGGAAGTGTAGGGCAGGCTAGACAGGTCCTGGTAGTGGGTGACTCTATTATTAGGGGGACAGATAGGGCAATCTGTCACAAAGACCGGGATCGCCGAACGGTGTGCTGCCTCCCTGGCGCTCGAGTCCGGCACATCGCGGATCGGGTTGACAGGTTACTGGGTGGGGCTGGCGAAGACCCAGCGGTCATGGTCCACATTGGCACCAATGACAAAGTGAGTGGTAGATGGAGGGTCCTTAAAAATGATTTCAGGGATCTAGGTAGGAAGCTTAGGGCAAGGACCTCCAAGGTAGTTTTCTCAGAAATACTACCAATCCCGCGAGCCACACAGGAGCGCCAACGGGAGGTTAGGGAGGTGAATAAGTGGCTAAAGAGTTGGTGCAAGGCAGAAGGGTTTGGGTTCATGGAGAACTGGGCCAACTTCGCTGTCGGCTACAGGCTCTACCGTAGGGACGGGCTGCACCTCAATGGGGAGGGGGCAGCGGTGCTGGGGAAGAAGATGGCTAATAGGTTGGAGGAGTTTTTAAACTAGAGACGGGGGGGGGAAACCAAGGAAATAGGTGGGATGTGAGGCAAGCAAGGGGGAAGGGGAGAAGTGAATATAATGAGGGTGGAGAGGGGGGTGGGGATAGTACAGTTAGATCATTAGAGAAGAATAGGATGCTAAATAACCCCAAAGTTTTATCTTGCATGCTGACCAACGCAAGAAGCCTGACCAATAAGGCGGATGAGCTGCAGGCGCTTATATCGGAGGAGAGGTATGACATCGTAGGTATAACAGAGACTTGGCTAGACGATAGCTACGACTGGGCGGTAAATTTAACAGATTATAGTTTATTTAGAAGGGACCGGAAACAGGGGAAGGGCGGAGGAGTCTGCTTATATGTAAAGTCACGTCTAAAGCCCAGACTAAGGGAAGATATAGGAGAGGGAGAAGAGGGGGTCGAGTCCATGTGGGTAGAGATAGAGGGGGCAAAAAATAATAATAAAATATTACTGGGGGTCTGCTATAAGCCACCCAATATAACAGAGGAGAATGAAAAACTGCTATTAGGACAAATAGACAAAGTAGCAAAACATAATGAGGTGATTGTAATGGGGGACTTCAACTACCCGGATATTGACTGGGAAACAGAAACCTGTAGATCGCAGAAAGGAAAAAGGTTCTTGACAAATATCAAGGATAATTATCTCTCCCAACTAGTGCAGGAACCAACGAGAGGGAAGGCCGTGTTGGACTTAATATTGACTAATAGGCCTGATAGAATAACTGAGGTACAGATAGGGGGGCACCTAGGTAATAGTGATCATAATATTATCAATTTCAAAATGCCCTTCAGTAGGGTTATCAATAAGGGAACAACTAAAACATTAAACTTTAGGAGGGCGAAGTTTGATCAGCTGAAAGAAAACCTTCAACTTATAGACTGGGACAAAGTTCTTAATCAAGGAAATACGAACAGTAAATGGGAAACCTTCAAAAGAATTCTGAATACTCAGTGCGAAAGGTATATACCGTATGGGAATAAAAGGGCCAGAAATAAGAGGAAACCAATATGGTTGAACAAGAACGTAAAAGGGGCATTAAATAGCAAAAAACAGGCATTCAAGAGATTAAAACAGGAAAACAGCAAGGAGGCACTAATGTGTTACAAGGAAAAAACGAGAACCTGCAAAAAACAAATAAAAATAGCAAAGGAGGAAACAGAGAGACGTATTGCTAGGGAAAGTAGATCAAATCCCAAACTGTTCTTTACGTATATAAATAGTAAAAGGATTAAATCGAATAATATTGGACCGATAAAAAGTGATGAAGGCAAAATCATAGAGAAAGATGAGGATAAAGCTAATCTATTAAATAAATTTTTTTCGTCAACTTTCACAAAGGAAAAAGAACTAACAGGCGAAATGAGAAGTGACAAACTTAATCCTCCACTAAGTATGACAAATCTAACCCAAGCTGGGGTACAGAAACGCCTCAGTAACATTAAAATAAACAAATCACCAGGACCTGATGGCATACACCCACGGGTACTAAGGGAACTAAGTAATGTGATAGACAGACCCTTATATCTTATATTTAAGGACTCTGTTGAGACTGGGTCTGTGCCACTTGATTGGCGACAGGCGAATGTAGTGCCAATATTCAAAAAGGGAGCGAAAAGTGACGCCGGAAACTATCGGCCGGTGAGTCTGACGTCCGTTGTGGGCAAAATTTTTGAAAGCTTCATTAAAGAGGCAATTACGGAGCATCTTGATGCTAATAATCTTTTAATCCCGAACCAACATGGATTCATGAGGAATCGCTCCTGCCAAACAAACCTGATTGACTTCTACGAGGAGGTTAGCTCTCGAGTAGATCAGGGGGAACCAGTGGATGTCGTGCATCTCGACTTCTCAAAAGCGTTCGATAGCGTGCCACATAATAGGTTGGCATACAAAATGAGAATGATGGGGCTGGGGGAAAATGTCTGCAAGTGGGTAGCTAACTGGCTAAAGGATAGAAGGCAGAGGGTGGTTATAAATGGAATATACTCAGATTGGGTAAGTGTCACTAGTGGGGTACCACAGGGGTCTGTACTAGGCCCAATGTTATTTAATATCTTTATTAACGACATAGTCAACGGGATAAATAGTAAAATATCAATATTTGCAGATGACACAAAGTTATGTAAAACAATTAATACAAAAGAGGACAGTGCAGACCTACAGAGGGATTTGGATAAGCTGGGTAGGTGGAGCATTAAATGGCAAATGAGGTTTAACGAGGAGAAATGTAAGGTCATACATATGGGAAGGAAAAATGGAAGTCACCAGTACTCACTGAATGGGAAATCATTGGGGAATTCAGAGATGGAGAAGGACTTGGGCATCTTGATTGATAGCAAACTAAATTGGAGTGCCCAAAGTCAGGCGGCTGCTGTAAGGGCAAACAGGGTAATGGGATGTATCAGAAGAGGTATAGCTGCAAAGGATGAGAACATTGTTCTTCCACTGTACAAAGCACTGGTCAGACCACACTTGGAATACTGTGCTCAGTTATGGGCCCCACTATATAGAAACGATATAAATGAGCTTGAAAAGGTACAAAGGAGGGCAACAAAATTAATAAAGGGAATGGAGGGACTGCAATACCCAGAGAGGTTGGCAAAACTAGGACTATTCAGCCTGGAAAAGAGAAGGTTGAGGGGGGACATAATAAATGTGTACAAATATGTTAGGGGACAGTATAGAGACCTTGGCCGGGATTTGTTCAAAAGGAGGGATATTACGGTAACAAGAGGGCATTCACTAAGACTGGAAGAGAAAAGGTTTCAGCACCAGCATAGGAAGGGGTTCTTTACGGTAAGAGCAGTGAGAATATGGAATTCACTGAGTGAGGAGACGGTAATGTCGGATTCACTAAACCAGTTCAAGCGGGGACTGGATGCATTTCTAGATACCAGGCAGATTTCTGCATATACTTAAAAATAAAATAAAATAGTAGGTTGATACAGGGATTTATTCTGACTGCTGGTTTCAGAGTCGGGAGGGAATTTTTCCTCAGGTGAAGATTGGCTAAATCATTTGGGGTTTTTGCCCTCCTCTGGATCAACTTTAGCAATTACAGAACTAACAGGTCGAACTTGATGGACGCAAGTCTTTATTCGGCTTTACTAACTATGTATATGTAACTATGTATATCGGCGATTACAGCTGATTGCTGTTTAACGGAGTATATAATGATGGCGGTCCACATGTACAACCACAGCCCCCCGAGGAAGCAGCACGCGAAACGCGCGTCGGGGCTTCAGCGCGACATCGGAGTTTACATTGCACATGGGTGAGTCATTTGACTTGCTGAAGCAACCACTATGACTGTCTCACAATTTCATGAGAATGGCTGGAACAGTTACTGAATCTGCATACCTATAGATTCCATGCCATCTCTTGGGTTCTTCTGACTATATATACTGCCATTTGGTTAGACTATTTATGTATGTTCCTTTCATGTGGCTAGTCACACTTATACCTTTTTGGGGGTCATACTCCATATATTTTTATAGGCTATACAGTCATGGCCAAAAGTATTGAGAATGAGACAAATAGTAATTTTTCCAAAGTTTACTGCTTCATATTTTGTAATGACAATTTGCATATACTCCTGAATGTGAAAGAGTGATCAGCTTAACAGCAATTACTGTACTTGCAAAGTCAATATTTGCCCAGAAAATGAACTTTAACCCCCAAAACACATTTCAACATCATTGCAGTCCTGCCTTAAAAGGAGCAGCTAACATCGTTTTAGTGATTGATCCATTAACACAGGTGTGGGTGTTGATGAGGACAGGGCTGGCGATCAATCAGTCATGATTAAGTAAGAATGACATCACTGGACACTTTAAAAGGAGGCTGGTTCTTGGTATCATTGTTTCTCTTCAGTTAACCATGGTTATCTCTAAAGAAACATGTGCAGCCATCATTTCACTGCACAAAAATGGCCTAACAGGGAAGAGTATCACAGCTACAAAGATTGCACCTCAGTCAACAATCTATCGCATCTTCAAGAACTTCAAGGAGAGAGCTTCCATTGTTGTCAAAAAGGCTCCAGGGCGCCCAAGAAAGACCAGCAAGCACCAGGACCATATCTTAAAACTGTTTCAGCTGCGGGATCGGACTACCAGCAGTGCCGAGCTTGCTCAGGAATGGCAGCAGGCTGGTGTGAGTGCTTCTGCACGCACTGTGAGGCGGAGACTCTTTGAGCAAGGGCTGGTTTCAAGGAGGGCAGCAAAGAAGCCACTTCTCTCCAGAAAAAACATCAGGGACCAACTGATATTCTGCAAAAGGTACAGGGAGTGGACTGCTGAGGACAAGGGCAAAGTCATTTTCTCTGTTGAATCCCCTTTTCGATTGTTTGGGACATCTGGAAAACAGCTTATTCGGAGAAGAAGAGGTGAGCGCTACCACCAGTCTTATCTCATGCCAACTGTAAAGCATCCTGAAACCATTCATGTGTGGGGTTGCTTCTCAGCCAAGGGAATCGGCTCACTCACAGTCTTGCCTAAAAACACAGCCATGAATAAAGAATGGTACCAGAATGTCCTCCAAGAGCAACTTCTCCCAACCGTCCAAGAGCAGTTTGGCGCCCAACAATACATTTTCCAGCATAATGGAGCACCTTGCCATAAAGCAAAGGTGATAACTAAATGGCTCATGGAACAAAACATAGAGATTTTGGGTCCATGGCCTGGAAACTCCCCAGATCTTAATCCCATTGGGACTTGCGGTCAATCATCAAGAGACGGGAGGACAAACAAAAACCAACAAATTCTGGCAAAATGCAAGCATTGATTATGCAAGAATGGACTGCTATCAGTCAGGATTTGGTCCAAAAGTTGATTGAGAGCATGCCAGGGAGAATTACAGAGGTATTGAAGAAGAAGGGGCAACACTGCAAATATTGACTTGCTGCATTAACTCATTCTAACTGTCAATATAACCTATTGGTACTCATAATATGATTGCAATTATATTTCTGTATGTGATATAAACATCAGACAAACACTAATAAAAACCAGAGCCCAGCAGATCATGTGAAAATATAATTTTGGTGTCATTCTCAATACTTTTGGCCATGACTGTACAGGAGAAAATGTGCCTGGTGTATGATATACTGTGACTGCAGACATCAGATATTACACCAGCCACATAGTATCCTGTATATAATATCTAATGTCTGTGCACACAGTATATTACATCCAGTGTACAGGAGAAAATGTGCCTGGTGTATGATATACTGTGACTACAGACATCAGATATTACACCAGTCACATAGTATCCTGTATATAATATCTATTGTCTGTGCACACAGTATATTACATCCAGTATACAGGAGAAAATGTGCCTGGTGTATGATATACTGACTACAGACATCAGATATTACACCAGCCACATAGTATCCTATATATAATATCTAATGTCTGTGCACACAGTATATTACATCCAGTATATAGGAGAATACATGACCGGTGTATGATATGCTGACTACAGACATCAGATATTACACCACCCGCATAGTATCCTGTATATAATATCTAATGTCTGTACACACAGTATATTACATCCAGTATATAGGAGAATACATGACTGGTGTATGATATACTGACTGCAGACATCAGATATTACACCAGTCACATAGTATCCTGTATATAATATCTAATGTCTGTGAACACAGTATATTACATCCAGTGTACAGGAGAAAATGTGCCTGGTGTATGATATACTGTGAATACAGACATAAGATATTACACCAGCTATATAGTATCCTGAATATAATATCTAATGTCTGTGCACACAGTATATTACATCCAGTATATAGGAGAAATGTGCCTGGTGTATGATATACTGACTGCAGACATCAGATATTACACCAGCCACATAGTATCCTGTATATAATATCTAATGTCTGTGCACACAGTATATTACATCCAGTATATAGGAGAATACATGACTGGTGTATGATATACTGACTGCAGACATCAGATATTACACCAGTCACATAGTATCCTGTATATAATATCTAATGTCTGTGCACACAGTAATAAAAAAACACAGCATTTTTACTACATCTGAACACGGCCTAAATGTCCAAGCACAGTGGATGTGATTTAACCACTTCGCGCCAGAGCCTGTTTTTGCCTTCGTGACCGGGCCAAATTTTTCAATTCTGACCACAGTCACTTTATGAAGTAATTACTCTGGAACGCTTCAACGGATCCCCCTGATTCTGAGACTGTTTTTTCGTGACATATTGTACTTCATGATAGTGGTAAAATTTCTTCGATATCACTTGTGTTTATTTGTGAAAAAATCGGAAATTATTTCACACAAAATAGTTAATAAATTACATTTCCCACATGTCTACTTTACATCAGCACAATTTTGGAACCAAAATTTTTTTTTGTTAGGGAGCTATAAGGGTTAAAAGTTGATGAGCGATTTCTAATTTTTCCAACAAAATTTACAAAAACATTTTTTTAGGGACCACATCATATTTGAAGTCACTTTGAGGGGTCTTTATGACAGAAAATGCCCAAAAGTGACACCATTCTAAAAACTGCACCCCTTAAGGTGCTCAAAACCACATTCAAGAACTTTATTAACCCTTCAGGTGCTTGACAGGAATTTTTGGAATGTGGAAGAAAAAAATTAACATTTAACTTTTTTCACAAAAATGTTGCTTTAGATCCAATTTTTTTTATTTCCGCAGGGGTAACAGGAAAAAATGGACCCCAAATTTTTTGTGCAATTTCTCTTGAGCGCGCTGATACCCCATATGTGAGGGAAAACCACTGTTTGGGCGCACTGCAGGGTTCAGAAGGGAAGGAGCGCCATTAGACTTTTTGAATGTAAAATTTGTTTCAATAATTAGCAGACACCATGTTGCGTTTGGAGAGCCCCTGATGTGCCTAAACAGAGGAAACCCCCCACAAGTGACACCATTTTGGAAACTAGACCCCTTAGGGAACTTATCTAGATGTGTGGTGAGCACCTTGAACCCCCAGGTGCTTCACAGAAGTTTACAATATTGAGCTGTAAAAATAAAATTTTCACATTTTTCCCACAAAAATGTTTTTCATCCCCTAATTTTGCATTATCATAAGGGTAATAGGATAAATTGCACCATGACATTTGTTTCGCAATTTCTCCTGAACATGCCGATACCCCATATGTGGAGGCAAACCACTGTTTGGGCGCACAGCAGGGTTTGGAAGGGAAGGAGCGCCATTTGACTTTTTGAATGTAAAATTTGTTTGAATAATTAGCGGACGCCATGTCGCATTTGGGGAGCCCCTAATGTGCCTAAACAGTGGAAACAGCCCACAAGTGCCACCATTTTGTAAACTAGACCCCTTAGGGAACTTATCTAGATGTGTGGTGAGCACATTGGGAGACATAATAAACAAATCAGTAGCAGGTGAAGAATTGGTTTTATTTATTTTTTACGCCGTTCCTCGTGCGGTGTAAGTGATTAGACGACCTTATTCTTCGGGTCGGTGCGATTACAGAGATACCAGATTTGTATCGGGTTTTTATGATTGACAGCTGTCACACACTAAAAGACGCTTTTTTTTGCAAAATCTAGTTTCTGCATCGCCATATTTTGAGAGCTATAATTTTTCCATATTTCGGCCGACAGAGTCATGTGACAGTTTGTTTTTTGCGGGACGAGTTGACATTTTTATTGGTACCATTTTTGGGTACGTGACATTTTTTGATCGCTTTCTATTCCGTTTTTTGGGAGGTAAAATTAACAAAAACTAACAATTCAGGAATTGTTTTTTGAGGGTTTTTTTATGCCGTTCTGCGTGTGGTAAAAGTGATAAAGCAGCATTATTCTTCGGGTCAGTACGTTTACAGCGATACTACACTTACTGTATATTTCTTTATGTTTTGGCGCTTTTACACAATAAAACAATTTTATAGAAAAAATATTTTTTTGCATTGCTTTATTCTGAGAGGTATAATTTTTTTATTTTTTGGCTGATGGAGCTGTATGGCGGCTTTTTTTTTGCGGAACAAGATGACGTTTTCAGCGGTACCATTTTTATTTCCATTTTGCTTTTTGATCGCATTTTTTTACACTTTTTGCTTGGCGATATGAGGAAAAAGCATAGTTTTTTGCTCCGTTTTTTATTTTTCTTTATTACGGTGTGCACAGAAGGAGTTAATTAGCATGACAGTTTTATAGCTCGGGTTGTTTCGGACGCGGCGAGATACCAAATACGTGTACTTTTTTTTATTTTTGCATAAATATACGGATTTATCGGTTTAATATTTTATTTATTTATTTTTATTTATTTTGTAATTTTTTTTTAACAGTTTCAAAACATTTTTTTTACTTTTTTTTTTACATTTTTACTTAGTCCCTGTATGGGACATTAATTTTTATTTTTCTGATCACTGATCTCATGTAATGTAATAGACATATATTACATTACATGAGATCTTTGCTGACTGTTTCACAGTCAGATTCTCCTGCCAGGCTACAGCTGCAGGCTGAGCCAGGCAGGACACCATATATGGCAGATCTGGAGGCGGTCATGTGACCTCCAGCTGCCATAGCAACGTCAGGTCCTGGAAGGTATAAGGGGGCCGTCGGAGAGGTAAGTGGACGACCCCCTCTCCTCCTGCTGTCTTCTATATGCCGCGATCACTATAGATCACGGCATATAGAAGACAGCAAAGGGTTAACATCACTGGGACCTGATCCAATCAGATCCCGATGATGTTCCCTGTCAGAGCTATCGCTCTGCACTGCACCCGCAGAGCTTGCAGGACCCTGGGGGTCCTGAGCGCTGCGGGACCACCCACCGTTTTTAAACGTCCGTGCTGCACAGAGCCCAGGCAGCGCGGACGTTTATCTACAGTGGGCGGTCGGGAAGCGGTTAATGAAATCTTCGCCTGCAGTGCAGCTAAAGACGCTGCTGAACTATGCGGATTTCATACATTTTTTTTTATATATGTAAGCCTATGTGGAGCCTGTAAAAAAAACAACAAACAAAACACATTTTTAAGCTCAAAAATCAAAGTTTTTCTGTGGTATTAAAAATGTAGATTCACAGCTTCACCAAAACACATTTTAAGGGGGAAAACTCAAAAGAAACTCAAACAAAACGCAAACACACAATAATAAGATTGTTATTTTGTTGTATGGTGCGGACACATGCATAAAAAAATGCAGTCTTAATGTTGTGTGTTAGTGTTACATTTTATTTAATTTTTATGGCTTTAGTAGAGACTAGCACACCTTTTCATTTTATGGGGTTGAAATTAAGCTGTTATACAAAGCTAAGTGCAGAGCACAAAAATATATTTTTTAATTTGCTAATGTGATAGCGCAAGCTATAGTAGCCCACCTTATCAGTTTTTGGGGGGTGAAATTCAGTTGTATGCACAGTAAAAAAAAAATATATATTTTTTTTTCAGTTGCTAGCCAGAGTCCACCTAGTCCTTTTGTGGTGGTAAAATTCAGCTGTATGCAGAGTAAAAAAAAATATTTTTTTTTGCTGTGACTAACTTGATACAGCAGGCTAGATCTGAGTTTGAAATATCTTGGAGCATATATTCCATGTTATACAGGCCTCATCCACAGTAAAAAAAATACTATCTTCTGTTACTAACGTTATACAGCAGAAGACATTTCAGTTTGGAATAGTTTAGAGCATATCTGCTATGTTATAGAGGCCTCATCCACACTAAAATACTTTCTTCTGTTATTAACGTCATACACTGGGGGACATCTCAGGGTGACTAGGGAGGGTGGTTCACTGCGATCGAGGGGGGTTGGTGATACCAGACAAATTGTTAGTGAAGGTGCAAGAGGCGAGGAACAAATGGAAGAGGAAGAGGTGATGGGGGCGAGCAACAGTCTGAACATGAAGAGAATGATCATCCCCTCTCTGTTCGTGTTTGGTGGGAGGGGACAGAGGAAACAAGCTTCAGAACTACCCAGCCACCAACACAGCATGAGCTTAAACCTCATGGAAGAGCCCAACATATGAGTGCCTTCTTGCTGCACTATCTGCAACATGATCCCCATATAGTTATGATTCTAAATAGTGCTGACTACTGGCTTGCAATTATGTTAGATCCATGTTATAAGAGTAAATTTTGCCACATGCTTCTCACCCTGGAAAGGGGCCTGCAAATGCTGGAGTATCGAAACACGTTTTTACACAATCTTAACCACTTCGCAGCAGAGCCTGTTTTTGCCTTCGTAACCGGGCCAATTTTTTCAATTCTGACCACTGTCACTTTATGAAGTAATTACTCTGGAACGCTTCAACAGATCCCCCTGATTCTGAGATTGTTTTTTTCGTGACATATTGTACTTCATGATAGTCGTAAAATTTCTTCGATATCACTTGCGTTTATTTGTGAAAAAATCGGAAATTTGGCGAAAATTTTGAAAATTTTGCAATTTTCAAACTTTGAATTTTCATGCCCTTAAATCAGAGAGATATGTCACACAAAATAGTTAATACATAACATTTCCCACATGTCTACTTTACATCAGTACAATTTTGGAACCAAAATTTTTTTTTGTTAGGGAGCTATGAGGGTTAAAAGTTGACGAGCGATTTCTCATTTTTCCAACAAAATTTACAAAAACATTTTTTTAGGGACCACATCATATTTGAAGTCACTTTGAGGGGTCTTTATGACAGAAAATACCTAAAAGTGACACCATTCTAAAAACTGCACCCCTCAAGGTGCTCAAAACCACATTCAAGAACTTTATTAATCCTTCAGGTGCTTCACAGGAATTTTTGGAATGTGGAAGAAAAAAATTAACATTTAACTTTTTTTCACAAAAATGTTACTTTAGACCCAATTTTTTTTATTTTCACAGGGGTAACAGGAAAAATTGGACCCCAAATTTTTTTGTGCAATTTCTCTTGAGCGCGCTGATACCCCATATGTGAGGGAAAACCACTGTTTGGGCGCACTGAAGGGTTCAGAAGGGAAGGAGCGCCATTTGACAAAATTTGTTTGAATAATTAGCGGACGCCATGTTGCATTTGGGGAGCCCCTGATGTGCCTAAACAGTGGAAACCCCCCACAAATGACACCATTTTGGAAACTAGACCCATTAGGGAACTTATCTAGATGTGTGGTGAGCACCTTGAACCCCAAGGTGCTTCACAGAAGTTTATAATAATGAGCTGTAAAAATAAAATTTTCACATTTTTCCCACAAAAACGTTTTTCATCCCTTAATTTTGCATTATCATAAGGGTAATAGGATAAATTGCACCATGAAATTTGTTGTGTAATTTCTCCTGAACACGCCGATACCCCATATGTGGAGGCAAACCACTGTTTGGGCAGACGGCAGGGTTTGAAAGGGAAGGAGCGCCATTTGACTTTTTGAATGTAAAATTTGTTTGAATGATTAGCGGACGCCATGTTGCATTTGGGGAGCCACTGATGTGCCTAAACAGTGGAAACCCCCCACAAGTGACACCATTTTGGAAACTAGACCCCTTAGGAAACTTATCTAGATGTGTGGTGAGCACCTTGAACCCCCAGGTGCTTCACAGAAGTTTATAATAATGAGCTGTAAAAATAAAGTTTTCACATTTTTCCCACAAAAACGTTTTTCATCCCTTAATTTTGCATTATCATAAGGGTAATAGGATAAATTGCAGCATGAAATTTGTTGTGCAATTTCTCCTGAACACGCCGATACACCATATGTGGAGGCAAACCACTGTTTGGGTGCATGGCAGGGTTTGAAAGGAAGGAGCGCCATTTGACTTTTTGAATGTAAAATTTGTTTGAATAATTTGCAGACGCCATGCTGCATTTGGGGAGCCCCTGATGTGCCTAAACAGTGGAAACCCCCCACAAGTGACACCATTTTGGAAACTAGACCCCTTAGGGAACTTATCTAGATGTGTGGTGAGCACCTTGAACCCCAAGGTGCTTCACAGAAGTTTATAATAATGAGCTGTAAAAATAAAATTTTCACATTTTTCCCACAAAAAAATGTTTTTCATTCCCTAATTTTGCATTATCATAAGGGTAACAGGATAAATTGCACCATAATGTTTGTTGTGCAATTTCTCCTGAGTATGCCGATACCCCATATGTGGGGGAAAACCACTGCTTTGGTGTACGGCAGGGTTCGGAAGAGAAAGGAGTGCTATGTTGGCTGGGATAGGTTGCCGACACCATGTCACATTTGAAGAGTCGCTGACATGCCGAAACAGCAGAAACCCCCACAAGTGACCCCATTTTGTAAACTACACCTCTCAAGGAATTCATCTAGGGAAGTAGTGAGTATTTTTTAATTTTTAAATTTATACCATTGGGCAGTGAAAAAAGCATAATTATATTTTTACCACAAAAAAATGTTTTACCCTCAGATTTTACATTTTCACACAGTGCAATGGGTAAAAATGCTGCCGAAATGTGTCACACAATTTCTTCTAAAAGTGTCAATACCCCATATGTGGCTGTATCGCACCGCTCAGCCATACGGCGAGATCTGGGGGGGGGACGGAGCGCTATTTGACAATTGGAGAACAAATTATTGTAGAATAGGTATTTGGATTTGGGAGCACAAAATTTTCTGAATTTCTTTTGGGGGGCAAGGGCCATTTCGCTTTTCCAGAGCCTTTCTGCTATCAGTAACTTGGAAGTCCCTTATATTTTTAACAGATGACGGACCTGAGTGGGGACTAGCTTTTTTTGAGGACTGAGTTGAACCTTTTATTGGGAACATTTTACGTAACATTTATCCGGTGCTCCAGGCTTAGCACTTACATCGGGGTTTCCATCTAAATTTCCAAGTGATGTAATTCAGATGAAACCCCTGCGGGATCCATTCACTGTAATGAGGCAGCAGAGTTACTCTGGATTCCGTCTGGCCTCTGTTTAGCGGTCTCCTTTTTTTCAGAAGTGCACAAAACTGTGGCCAACCGCACTTTTATGCACGCCTAAAACAAATGACACCGTGGGATCACAGGCCAGACGGCATCCACAGTGGCCTATATCTGCCTCATTACAGGGAATCTTCCATCATGGGTTCCGGCTGAATCACATATTTCAAAGATTTACACGGAAACTCTGGTGTAAGCGCTTAGCGCAGGATAAATGTGAGCAGAGCCTTACTGCGATCTTTGGGAGACATAATAAACAAATCAGTAGCAGGTGAAGAATTGGTTTTATTTATTTTTTACGCCGTTCCTCGTGTGATATAACTGATTAGATTTCTTTATTCTTCGGGTCAGTGCAATTACAGAGATACCAGATTTATATCGGGTTTTTATGACTGACAGCTGTCACACACTAATAGACGCTTTTTTTTGCAAAATCTAGTATTTGCATTGCCATATTTTGAGAGCTATAATTTTTCCATATTTCGGCCGACAGAGTCATGTGATGGCTTGTTTTTTTGCGGGACGAGTTGACATTTTTATTGGTACCATTTTTGGGTATGTGACATTTTTTGATCGCATTCTATTCCGTTTTTTGGGAGGTAAAATTAACAAAAACCAACAATTCAGGAATTGCTTTTTGAGGTTTTTTTTTATGCCGTTCTGCGTGTGGTAAAAGTGATAAGGCAGCATTATTCTTCGGGTCAGTACGTTTACAGCGATACTACACTTACTGTATATTTCTTTATGTTTTGGCGCTTTTACACAATAAAACAATTTTAGAGAAAAAATATTTTTTTTGCATTGCTTTATTCTGAGCGCTATAACTTTTTTATTTTTCGGCTGATGGAACTGTATGGCGGCTTTTTTTTGCGGAACAAGATGACGTTTTCAGCGGTACCATTTTGATTTCCGTTTTGTTTTTTGATCGCATTTTTTTCCACTTTTTGTTTGGCGATATGATGAAAAAGCATATTTTTTTTCTCCGTTTTTTATTTATTTTTATTACGGTGTGCACAGAAGGAGTTAATTAGTGTGACAGTTTTATAGATCGGGCTGTTTTGGATGCGGCGATACCAAATATGTGTACTTTTTTTGGTTTTGTATAAATATACGGATTTATTGGTTTAATATTTTATTTATTTATTTTTATTTATTTTGTGATTTTTTTAACAGTTTAAAAACATTTTTTTTACTTTTTTTTTTACATTTTTACTTAGTCCCTGTATGGGGCATTAATTTTTATTTTTCTGATCACTGATCTCATGTAATGTAATAGACATGTATTACATTACATGAGATCTTCGCTGACTGTTTCACAGTCAGAGTCTCCTACCAGGCTTCAGCTGCAGGCTGAGCCAGGCAGGACACCATATATGGCAGATCTGGAGGCGGTCATGTGACCTCCAGCTGCCATAGCAACGCCAGGTCCTGGAAGGTATCAGGGGTCGTTGGAGAGGTAAGTAAGACGACCCCCTCTCCTCTGTCTATCTACTATATGCCGCGATCACTATAGATCGGGGCATATAGAACATAGCAAACGGTTAACATCATTGGGACCTGATCCAATCAGGTCCCGATGATGTCCCCTGTCAGAGCTAACGCTCTGCACCGGAATCGCAGCGCTTGCAGGACCCTGGGGGTCCTGAGCGCTGCGAGACCACCCACCGTTTTTAAACGTCGGCGCTGCACAGAGCCCAGCAAGCGCCGATGTTTATCTACAGTGGGCGGTCGGGAACCGGTTAAGAGAGGTTTTTCCCAAGACAGCAATGAGGCACACAGAGTGCATTGCAGCTCTACACTTCCAACCTCTGGCACGTCAATTTATCAACGCAAAAATATTAGTAGCAGCAATAGTGTAAGTGGCAGAAGCAACTTCTGGGAGTCCTTTCACACATTTTTTAGACAAGCTCGTGCACCAGCATAACAGAGTGCAAGTCTGACACATGAACGACTGGAGAAGATGGTGCACTCCTGATTGAGTCTCCATCTGCTGGGTTGGTTGTAGTGGAAGAGGTGTCTGTCCCCATTATACTACTTCTAATCTACTGAAATAGATGCCACTTTGGTGGTGTTAGGCGCTAATTTTTTAATGTGAACACTCCTGGTTGGGTCTCCATCTGCTTGGTTGCCTGTAGTGGAAGAGGTTTTGGTCTCTATTATAATAGTTATACTTTAGTGAAATTAATTTTTGGTGCAGATATTGATCTCCACACAGGGGTACACAAACATGTTAAACTCAAAATTGATTTTCAATAATCAACCATAAGCCACCCCATAAAACGCATCTGCTGCTTCCTCCTCCTTTTTTGTTACCGTGCCAAGTATTGTCAAGCAGGTTTCCGACCGCAGAATCTCCGATTCTTTACCCGCTCCAGTCAGGCTAAGTGAAAGCCCATCTCCTATAATGGAAGTGGAGATGCCTGCTGTTTTTGACAGATCTCAGAGAACGAGCACACCACAACCTTATCCATCGTAACATCTCCATCTGCATCTCACTCACGGTCCAGCTGTTTGTCCGGTCCACCATACTCCACCCTCTCTCAGCACTGCAGCCAGCAAAAGATTGTTTCCTCCTACACATGACAAAGCTAAGAGATTGAACGTCACCATTTCCAAACTGTTGGCCACGGAAATGGTGGTGTCAGGCCCTAATTGTTTGAAATGTGAACACTCCTGGTTGGGTCTTCATCTGCTGGATTGGCTGTAGTGGAAGAGTAGTCGGTCCCCATTATACTAATTCTATAGCTAGTGAAATTAACTCTTTGGTACAGATATTGTCAAAGGAGTACACATGATATAATCAAAATTGCTTTTCTTAGTACTGTGGTATATAATGCAGGCTACATTTCATCTTTTAATTCTTTGGTGATTATATTGTTCTCCAGACAGGGGTACCCATTAGTGATGAGCGAGCACTAAATGTGCTCAACTTAGTGATCCAGCAGTTTCTCAAAAATTACCCAGATCTGCCCAAGCTTCTCATGATAACGCCACGTGTGTCCCCATTTTAGAAAGTCAGCTACAGCTCTCCCCACCCTGGCAGTGCTTCAGCAGCGTTTGCAGCTTCCAGCTCACCGACTGGTGTGCGATGTGACCATACGTTGGAAATCAACGTTGCAGATGTTGGGAAGGATTTGTGAGCAGCAGAGGGCAGTTGTTGAGTACTAACTTCAACATGCTCGTTGGAATTCAGGTCAGCCTCCGCACATAACAGCTGATGAGTGGGGATGGATGTTTGACATCTGTGTTGTCTCCAAAACTTTGAAGACTCCACCAAGATGGTGAGTGGCGATGATGCCATAATTAGCGTCACCATCCCGCTTCTCTGTTTACTGAAACGCTCGCAGCTCACAAAGACAAGGCCTCGCAGGCAGAGCAGGGAACTATACAGGGTGATGCTACACAGCCCAGCCTCATCTTATCTCAAGGAGGAGGAGGAGAACATGAACAGTTGTCCTCTTAGTGAGGACAGTGAAATCTTGGCTTTCTTGGAAGTCTTAATACCCCTCTTTCAGTCTGTGGGAAAGCTGTACAAGTTTCGCTTAATGATGACCTTCAGTGGCTTTGCTTATGCACGTTATTTCTGAAAACACATTGTAGATCAGCCCATTGCCCATCTCTGTAGTCATGAAATTCAAGGCGCAGAGAAACATCTTTGTATGTTGAAGCACCACCAAGAAGTGTGAGCTGATGTTGGGCGGGCTGTCATTGCTTATGGAAGAAGCTGCATTAAAGGACTTTCCTGGGAGAAATGACAGCCGCCATAGATTCAGTTTCCCTCTATGCCAGTCCTTTCACCGAGCTAAAGAATATGGCTGTGGTGAAATACAACTGTCACCAAGAAGCAATGTCAGACTGAAGAACATTGGGTCCACCAGAGAATTTGATTCTGAGGGCCCACCTTTCTCCCCTGCTCAAGAGCCCCATAGCAGTTGTAAGGTTTGCATTATGAACTCTTCTGAAGGAGAAGCCAGGGCCCACCGGGGGAGTCTCCAGTTCTCTGGTGGGCCCGTGCAACCCTGCCAAGAAGCATCCCTGGCCAAGGTTCCTGGACACTATATGGCTACTTTTTTACTGTGGACTGGCTCCAGCAATCTATAAAATTGAAATCTATAAGATCCATTCACTGGCTCCCAATTGCCCAGCTTATCCAGTTCAAATTACTAACACTGACCTACAAAGCCATCCATAACTTTTTTCCTCCGTACATCTCTGAATTAATCTCCCGCTATATTCCCTTTCATAATCTTCGGTCTAACATGCTGGAGAAACTTGCACCTACTGCCACTCAGTGTCTTCAGCTCCTTTGTGAGAAACTAATGTTTGGGCAGCCATTCTACCAAATAAAATTCCTGACATATGGAAATTGTGGATGGCTTCGTTTCTGGTACTGGGTGCTAATACCAAACCGTGGCGTTCCATTCACTGGTTATTCCTGATTGATTGGAGACAAGCTCATTCCTACAGAAAAGTACCAGCATCAAGCTAAGGAGATAGTGGCCTCTGTCATCATGAAGGAGTTTGCTCGTTGTCTAGGGGACCGATCACTGCTGCTGTCTACCTTGTGAACTTTGTGTTGAAGCTTGCGAGGATTAAGAGGTTACATTGGCGAGTCTGGTTTTTAAACTAAAGATCCTACTGTTTTTATAGCTTTAAATGAGCACACACAAACTGTGATTTCTGCGGCAGCGCATCCAGGCCGGGATAGTGGCAGAGAAATTGCTGTACCATCAGGTAGAGGATGCAAGGCACGTGTGTGAGGTTGCCCTGGTGTGTGAGGTTGCCCCAGCGTAGGGCCGCCACCAGGTTTGCACCGTTATTGCACACGTTCTTCTCTTGCTCCAGGTTCAGTGGAGATAGCCATTGCTCAAACTCGGCCTGGAGAGCTGTCCACAACTCTTCAGCTGTATGACTGCAATCTCCAAGATATATTAATTTTAACCGGTTAGCCATAGCTGCGCAGTACGGAGGTGGGGGGATTCTTTCTACACTGTTGGAACACTGTTGGAACATGTGTCTTATTAAGGCAGAAGTTGAGGGCGCAGGTGGAGGCCCTAGAGGAGGCAGAGGCATCGGACAAAGCGTTAGATATAGAGGTTTGTCCAACAAGCCTTGAGGATTCCAATACTTGCTGTCTAGTGACACCTTGATGTCTAGTGGTCCAGTTCTCCATCCCCTGGTGTGTAGTAGTTTAGTTCTCCAAACTTAGCTGTTTAGTAGTTTAGTTTTCCAACCCCTGTTGTGTATTAGTTTAGTTCTCCATGTTCTGGTGTGTATTTGTTTTGTTCTCCAACCCATCCATGCCCACCCACAGGGGTTAACGTCTGATGACGAGGGTTTGGATTCTGTTCGGACCCTACTTCGTCGGGTCCGGATCAGCTGAAAAAAATTTTTGGGCATTGCTACACATGCTTTCGCCATCTGTTGAATCTGTGAAGCTTTGTATCACACCTTTGATTCCCCAGAATATAATGTGTGCACAGCTTTGCAGATTCGCCCATTTGAAGTTCCCCACAGTCAGTTAGGCAGTTGGAGAGTTGTGAAGCGGGGGAAAACAAGGGAAATTGGGGTGCCACCTCTGAGGACTGTACTGTGTGTGATGTTAAGGTGGAGGAAGAGGAGCAGAGGCCACTTGAAGCCACGCTTGTCATCCACTGGAGCACATATTCTTTCTGGCCCTCATCTACAAAGCATACCGCTGTCTCTGCATCACCGATTGGCCCTAGCTTGGATCTCTTCATACCTAACCTGACATTCAGTGTCTCCCGCTCACACACCACCTCCTCATCTCGCCCCCTATGTGTCGGTGATTCAGTTCTAGGTCCCCTGCTCTTCTCCATCTACGCCTTCGGCCTGGGATAGCTCCTACAGTCTCAAGGCTTTCAGTATCACCTCTATGTTGATGACACACAGATCTACCTCTCTGGACCTGATATCACCTCCTTACTAACCAGTATCCCACAATGTGAGTCCGCTATTTCAGCTTTCTTCTCTGCTAGATTGATAAAACTTTACATGGATAAAACCAAATTCTTCATCTTTCCACCATTTCATTCACCCCCCCCCCCAACTGATCTATCCATGAAAGTTAATGGCTGCCCACTCTGATCTGTCCTTGAAAAGTCAGATCCAAGCCCTTTTCACTTGCTGCCGACTACAACTCCAAAATATCTCCGGTATCCACACATTCCTCAACCATGAATCTACAAAAACACCAGTGCATGTCCTCATCCTCTCCCGCTTCGATTACTGCAAGCTCCTACTCTGTGGCCTCCCTTCTACCACTCTCGCACCCCTCCAATCTATCCTAAACTGTGCTGGCCGGCTAATCCACATGTTATCCCGCTATTCCCCGGCTTCTCACCTTTCTCTGTCAATCCCTGCGCTGGCTCCCCGTTGCCCAGAGACTCCAGTTGAAAAGCCTAAGCTTGGCATACCAAGCCATCGAAAACCTGTCTCCTCCATACATGTGTGACCTAGTCTCCCTGCACGCAACCTCCCATCCTTCCAAGATCTTCTCTACTTCCCTCTTATCTCTTCTTGCCACAATCCCATACAAGATTTGTCCCGTGCATCTCCCCTACTGTGTAACTCTGTACTCCAACACATCAGACTCTCACTTACCCTGGAAACCTTGAAAAGGAAGCTGAAGACCCACTTCTTCTGACAAGCGTACAATCTATGGTAACCCTCGCTCCAGCATACCGCTACACGACTAGCTGTACCCTGACATACTGTATCCTCACCCATCGCTTGTAGATTGTTTGTGTGCTCTCTCGGGCAGGGTCCTCTCTCCTCTTGTACCAGTCAGTGACTCCTTTTCACATGTAAAGCGCCACGGAATAAATGTCGCTGTAATAATAATAACAATTATAGTACTTGTACTCTGGATCAACTGATGGCACTTTCCTGATGTCTACCCCTAATTTGATGTGTTTTGGCAGCTTTTGGACCAGTTTGAAGGTGTTGTGTATGCGTTTGTTGTTGTCCCCCATTGAATCCTATGACGTTCGTCAATGTTCGGCGAATTTTGCAAATTCGACAATTGTAATCTGACCCGAACATTGAAACATTCGCTCATCTCTGCTCACTAACATATCGCGAACAGGAACCCATACATTCTGATCAAAGGTGTAAGTAAAGACTGATGGGCCTGGTGCAAGATGTATATATATAAGACTTCCATCCTGGTATGTATGTCCCTCATTATGGTCTCTTATCTTAGAGCCCCATACTGGTATATACAGTATATATCCCCCATTCTGGTGCTGTTCTTTACCGTATAGAAAAAAAAAGTAAAGCATTACACTCCCCAGGGGTGAACACAGAAGTCATAATGCCCATAGTCCCCCCTACAGTATTATGCTCCTACTTATAGTATAATGCAATCCCCATACTCCTCCATACACTATAATGAACCCCATAGTACTCCATACAGTATAATGCACAGCCCATAGTCCTCCCTATTGTATAATGTACTCCCCATACTCCTTCATATAATATAATGCACCCTCAATAATCCACCATACAGTATAATGCACACCCTATAGTCATGAATGTAGCATAATGCACAGCCTATAGTCCTCTATATGGTATAATGCACAGCCCATTCTGAAATATGTGCCCCATCCTGGTATATGGCCCTCATCCTGGTATATATTCCCCATCCTGGTGTATGGCCCTCATCCTGGTATATGGCCCCATCCTAGAGTATGGCCCTCATCCTGGGTCCCCATCCTGATATATGGCCCCGCTGTTGGTCAATACACAGAAAAAAACAAACGCTCCTACTCACCTTCCTAGCACTCACCATGCTGTGCGGCGTCCACATCTGAAGCTGGCAGCTGATTTTGGTTGATTTTGACAAGAGCGCATAACGTCACTGCCATACGCCCCCGGCCGCCTCTGATTCGCCAGCAGCATGTATTGCGGAGCACGGATCCGGCAAGTTTTTGCGCTGCAATACACTTCAGCTGAATGTGTGTCCGAGGATGCACATTCAGCTGAAATAGGGGCTGGCACCGACGAGCCCCTTATCCGCCGGGTACGTTACGCCCCTGATTCTGATGTTCTATTGTATACCTGGCAGGAGCCAATATATTGTGATGACTTCACTATTATATACCACCAGGAGCGCTTACATTCTAGTGTCTTTAACAGTGAAACGGCTAGAATGTATGGGCTGCAGTCAAGAACTAGAAGGAGACCATACATTGTAGGCTACATTCTGCTAGCTTCACTAACATATACCTGGGAAATGATCATAGATTCTGCTGGCTCCAATAATATATACTTAGCAGGAGCCCATACATTCTGCTGCCTCCTATAATATATACCTGACAGGAACCCATAGATTCTGCTGGCTCCAATAATATATACCTGACAGGAGCCCATAGATTCTGCTACCTACAATAATATATACCTGACAGGAGCCCATACATTCTGCTGCCTCCTATAATATATACCTGACAGGAGCCAATAGATTCTCCTGCCTCCAATAATATATACCTGACAGGAGCCCATAGATTCTCCTGCCTCCAATAATATATACCTGACAGGAGCCCATACATTCTCCTGCCTCCAATAATATATACCTGACATTAGCCCATACATTCTGCTGACTCCAATAATATATACCTGACAGGAGCCCATAGATTCTACTACCTCCAATAATATATTCCTGACAGGAGCCCATAGATTCTCCTGCCTCCAATAATATATACCTGACAGGAGCCCATAGATTCTCCTGCCTCCAATAATATATACCTAACAGGAGCCCATACATTCTGCAGCCTCCAATAATATATACCTGACAGGAGCCCAAACATTCTCCTGCCTCGAATAATATATACCTGACAGGAGCCCATACATTCTCCTACCTCCAATAATATATACCTGACAAGGGCCCATAGATTCTCCTGCCTCCAATAATATATACCTGACAGGAGCCCAAACATTCTCCTGCCTCGAATAATATATACCTGACAGGAGCCCATACATTCTCCTACCTCCAATAATATATACCTGACAAGGGCCCATAGATTCTCCTGCCTCCAATAATATATACCTGACAGGAGCCCATACATTCTCCTGCCTCCAATAATATATACCTGACAGGAGCCCAGACATTCTCCTGCCTCCAATAATATATACCTGACAGGAGCCCATACATTCTGCTGCCTCCAATAATATATACCTGACAGGAGCCAATAGTTTGTCCTGCCTCCAATAATATATACGTGACAGGAGCCCATACATTCTGCTCTCTCCAATAATATATACCAGACAGGAGCCCAAACATTCTCCTACCTCCAATAATATATACCTGACAGGAGCCCATACATTCTGCTGCCTCCAATAATATATGCCTGACAGGAGTCCAAACATTCTGCTGGCTCCAATAATATATACCTGACAGGAGCCCATACATTCTCCTGCCTCTAATAATATATAACTGACAGGAGCCCATAGATTCTGCAGCCTTCAATGATATATACCTGACAGGGGCCCATACATTCTCCTACCTCCAATAATATATACCTGACAGGAGCCCATACATTCTGCTGCCTCCTATAATATATACCTGACAGGAACCCATAGATTCTCCTGCCTCCAATAATATATACCTGACAGGAGCCCATACATTCTGCTGCCTCCAATAATTTATACCTAGCAGGAGCCAATACATTCTCCTGCCTCCAATAATATATACCTGACAGGAGCCCATACATTCTGCTGACTCCTATAATATATACCTGACAGGAGCCCATACATTCTCCTGCCTCCAATAATATATACCTGACAGGAGCCAATACATTCTCCTGCCTCCAATAATATATACCTGAGAGGAGCCCATACATTCTGCTGCCTCCAATAATATATACCTGACAGGAGCCATAGATTCTCCTTCCTCCAATAATATATTCCTGACAGAGGCCTATAGATTCTGCTGTCTCCAATAATATATACCTGAGAGGAGCCCATACATTCTGCTGCCTCCAATAATATATACCTGACAGGAGCCCATACATTCTCCTGCCTTCCATAATATATACCTGGTAGAAGCCCATAGATTCAGCTGCCTCCAATAATATATACCTGGTAGGAGCCAATAGATTATCCTACCGTCATTAATATATACCGGACAGGAGCCCATAGATTCTGCAGCCTCCAATAATATATACCTGACAGGAGCCCACACATTATGCTGCCTTCAATGATATATACCTGGTAGAAGCCCATAGATTCAGCTGGCTCCAATAATATACACCTGACAGGAGACCATACATTCTGCTGCCTCCAATAATATATACCTGACAGGAGCCCATACATTCTGCTGCCTCCAATAATATATAACTGACAGGAGCCCATACATTCTGCTGCCTCCAATAATATATACCTGACAGGAGCCCATACATTCTCCTGCCTCCAATAATATATACCTGACAGGAGCCCATAGATTCTCCTGACTCCAATAATATATACCTGGTAGAAGACCATAGATTCTGCTGCCTTCAAAAATATATACCTGGTAGGAGCCAATAGATTCTCCTGCCTCCAATAATATATACCTGGTAGGAGCCCATACATTCTACTGCCTCCAATAATATATACCTGACAGGAGCCCATACATTCTGCTGCCTTCAATAATATATACCTGACAGGAGCCCATACATTCTGCTGCCTTCAATAATATATACCTGACAGGAGCCCATAGATTCTCCTGACTCCAATAATATATACCTGACAGGAGCCTATACATTCTCCTGCCTCCAATAATATATACCTGACAGGAGCCCATACATTCTGCTGCCTTCAATAATATATACCTGACAGGAGCCCATAGATTCTGCTGCCTCCAATAATATATACCTGGTAGGAGCCCATAGATTCTGCTGCCTCCCATGATATATACCTGGTGGGAGCCCATAGATTCTCCTGCCTCCAATCATATAAACCTGACAGGAGCCCATAGATTCTCCTGACTCCAATAATATATACCTGACAGGAGCCCATACATTCTGCTGCCTCCAATAATATATACCTGACAGGAGAACATTCATTCTGCTGCCTTCAATAATATATACCTGACAGGAGCCCATACATTTTGCTGGCTCCAATAATATATACCTGACAGGAGCCCATACATTCTCCTGCCTCCAATAATATATACCTGGTAGGAGCCCATAGATTCTGCTGCTCCAATAATATATACCTGACACGAGCCCATACATTCGTCTGGCTCCAATAATTTATACCTGACAGGAGCCCATAGATTCTGCTGCCTCCAATAATATTTAACTGACAGGAGCCCATAAATTCTCCTGCATCCAATAATATATACCTGACACGAGCCCATACATTCTTCTGGCTCCAATAATATATACCTGACAGGAGCCCATAGATTCTGCTACCTCCAATAATATTTACCTGACAGGAGCCCATACATTCTCCTGCCTCCAATAATATATACCTGACAGGAGCTCATAGAGTCTGCTGCCTCCAATAATATATACCTGACAGGAGCCCATAGATTCTCCTGCCTCCAATAATATATACCTGATAGGAGCCCATAGATTCTGCTGCCTCCAATAATATACAACTGACAGGAGCCCATAGATTCTGCTGCTTCCAGAAATATATACCTGACAGGAGCCCATACACTCTGATGCCTCCAATAATTTATACCTAACAGGAGCCCATACATTCTGCTGCCTCCAATAGTATATACCTGACAGGAGCCCATACACTCTGCTGCCTCCAATAATATATACCTGACAGGAGCCCATAGATTCTCCGGCCTCCAATAATATATACCTGAAAGGAGCCCATACATTCTGCTGCCTCCAATAATATACAGTAGAGACGAAAAGTTTGGACACACCTTCTCATTTAAAGATTTTCCTGTATTTTCATGACTATGAAAATTGTATATTCACACTGAAGGCATCAAAACTATGAATTAACACATGTGGAATTATATACTTAACAAAAAAGTGTGAAAGAACTGAAAATATATCTTATATTCTATGTTCTTCAAAGTGGCCACCTTTTGCTTTGATGACTGCTTTGCACACTCTTGGCATTTTCTTGATGAGCTTCAAGAGGTAGTCACCGGAAATGGTTTTCACTTCACAGGTGTGCCCTGTCAGGTTTAATAAGTGGGATTTCTTGCCTTATAAATGGGGTTGGGACCATCAGTTGTGTTGTGCAGAAGTCAGGTGGATACACAACTGATAGTCCTACTGAATAGACTGTTACAATTTGTATTATGGCAAGAAAAAAGCAGCTAAGTAAAGAAAAACGAGTGGCCATCATTACTTTAAGAAATGAAGGTCAGTCAGTCCGAAAAATTGGGCAAACTTTGAAAGTGTCCCCAAGTGCAGTTGCAAAAAACATCAAGCGCTACAAAGAAACTGGCTCACATGAGGACCGCCCCAGGAAAGGAAGACAAAGAGTCACCTCTGCTTCTGAGGATAAGTTTATCCGAGTCACCAGCCTCAGAAATCACAGGTTAACAGCAGCTCAGATTAGAGACCAGGTCAGTGCCACACAGAGTTCTAGCAGCAGACACATCTCTACAACAACTGTTAAGAGGAGACTTTGTGCAGCAGGCCTTCATGGTAAAATACCTGCTAGGAAACCAATGCTAAGGACAGGCAACAAGCAGAAGAGACAAGTTTGGGCTAAAGAACACAAGGATTGGACATTAGAGAAGTGGAAATCTGTGCTTTGGTCTGATGAGACCAAATTTGAGATCTTTGGTTCCAACCACCGTGTCTTTGTGTGACGCAGAAAAGGTGAACAGATGGACTCTACATGCCTGGTTCCCACCGTCAAGCATGGAAGAGGAGGTGTGATGGTGTGGGGGTGCTTTGTTGGTGACACTGTTGGGGATTTATTCAAAATTGAAGTCATACTGAACCAGCATGGCTACCACAGCATCTTGCAGCGGCTTGCTATTCCATCCGGTTTGCTTTTAGTACGACCATCATTTATTTTTCAACAGGACAATGACCCCAAACACACCTCCAGGCTGTGTAAGGGCTATTTGACCAAGAGTGAGAGTGATGGGGTGCTAAGCCAGATGACCTGGTCTCCACAGTCACCAGACCTGAACCCAATCGAGATGGTTGGGGTGAGCTGGATCGCAGACTGAAGACAAAAGGGCCAACAAGTGTTAAGCATCTCTGGGAACTCCTTCAAGATTGTTGGAAGACCATTTTCGGTGACTACCTCTTGAAGCTCATCAAGAGAATGCTAAGAGCGTGCAAAGCAGTCATCAAAGCAAAAGGTGGCTACTTTGAAGAACCTAGAATATAAGACATATTTTCAGTTGTTCCACACTTTTTTTGTTAAGTATATAATTCCACATGTGTTAATTCATAGTTTTGATGTCTTCAGTGTGAATGTACAATTTTGGTAGTCATGAAAATACAGAAATATCTTTAAATGAGAAGGTGTGTCCAAACTTTTGGTCTCTACTGTATACCTGACAGGAGCCCATAGATTCTACAGCCTCCAATAATATATACCTGACAGGAGCCCATACATTCTGCTGCCTCCAATAATATATACCTGACAGGAGCCCATAGATTCTGCTGCCTGCAATAATATATAACTGACAGGAGCCCATACATTCTGCTGCCTCCAATAATATATACCTGACAGAAGCCCATAGATTCTGCTGCCTCCAATAATATATAACTGACAGGAGCCCATAGATTCTGCTGTCTGCAATAATATATACCTGACTGGAGCCCATACATTCTGCTGCCTTCAATAATATATACCTGACAGGAGCCCATAGATTCCCCTGACTCCAATAATATATACCTGACATGAGCCCATACATTCTGCTGCCTCCAATAATATATACCTGACAGGAGCCCATACACTCTGCAGCCTCCAATAACATATACCTGACAGAAGCCCATAGATTCTCCTGCCTCCAATAATATATACCTGACAGGAGCCCATACATTCTGCTGCCTCCAATAATATATACCTGACAGGAGCCCATAGATTCTACTACCTCCAATAACATATACCTGACAGGAGTCCATACATTCTGCAGCCTCCAATAATATATACCTGACAGGAGCCCATACACTCTCCTGCCTGCAATAATATATACCTGACAGGAGCCCATACACTCTCCTGCCTCCAATAATGTATAACTGACAGGAACCCATACATTCTGCTGCCTCCAATAATATATACCTGACAGGAGCACATACATTCTGCTGCCTTCAATAATATATACCTGACAGGAGCCCATACATTCTGCTGCCTTCAATAATATATGCCTGACAGGAGCCCATAGATTCTCCTGACTCCAATAATATATACCTAACAGGAGCCCATACATTCTGCTGCCTTCAATAATATTTACCTGACAGGAGCCCATACATTCTGCTGGCTCAAATAATATATACCTGACAGGAGCCCATAGATTCTCCTGCCTCCAATAATATATACCTGACAGGTGCCCATAAATTCTGCTGCCTCCAATAATATATACCTGACAGGAGCCCATACATTCTGCTGCTTCCAATAATATATACCTGACAGGAGCCCATAGATTCTCCTGCCTCCAATAATATACACCTGACAGGAGCCCATAGACTCTCCTGCCTCCAATAATATATACCTGACAGGAGCCCATAGATTCCGCTGCCTCCAATAATATAAACCTGACAGGAGCCCATACATTCTGCTGCCTCCATTGATATATACCTGACAGAAGCCTATACATTCTGCTGGCTCCAATAATATATACCTGACATGAACCCATACATTCTGCTGGCTCCAATAATATATACTTGACAGGAGCCCATAGATTCTCCTGCCTCCAATAATATATACCTGACAGAAGCCCATAGATTCTGCTGCTTCCAATAATATATACCTGACAGGAGACCATACATTCTGCTGCCTCCAATAATATATACCAGACAGGAGCCCATGCATTCTGCTGGCTCCAATAATATATACCTGACAGGAGCCCATAGATTCCCCTGACTCCAATAATATATACCTGACATGAGCCCATACATTCTGCTGCCTCCAATAATATATACCTGACAGGAGCCCATACACTCTGCAGCCTCCAATAACATATACCTGACAGAAGCCCATAGATTCTCCTGCCTCCAATAATATATACCTGACAGGAGCCCATACATTCTGCTGCCTCCAATAATATATACCTGACAGGAGCCCATAGATTCTACTACCTCCAATAACATATACCTGACAGGAGTCCATACATTCTGCAGCCTCCAATAATATATACCTGACAGGAGCCCATACACTCTCCTGCCTGCAATAATATATACCTGACAGGAGCCCATACACTCTCCTGCCTCCAATAATGTATAACTGACAGGAGCCCATACATTCTGCTGCCTCCAATAATATATACCTGACAGGAGCCCATACATTCTGCTGCCTTCAATAATATATACCTGACAGGAGCCCATACATTCTGCTGCCTTCAATAATATATGCCTGACAGGAGCCCATAGATTCTCCTGACTCCAATAATATATACCTAACAGGAGCCCATACATTCTGCTGCCTTCAATAATATTTACTTGACAGGAGCCCATACATTCTGCTGGCTCCAATAATATATACCTGACAGGAGCCCATAGATTCTCCTGCCTCCAATAATACATACCTGACAGGTGCCCATAAATTCTGCTGCCTCCAATAATATATACCTGACAGGAGCCCATACATTCTGCTGCTTCCAATAATATATACCTGACAGGAGCCCATAGATTCTCCTGCCTCCAATAATATACACCTGACAGGAGCCCATAGACTCTCCTGCCTCCAATAATATATACCTGACAGGAGCCCATAGATTCCGCTGCCTCCAATAATATATACCTGACAGGAGCCCATACATTCTGCTGCCTCCTTTGATATATACCTGACAGGAGCCTATACATTCTGCTGGCTCCAATAATATATATACCTGACATGAACCCATACATTCTGCTGGCTCCAATAATATATACTTGACAGGAGCCCATAGATTCTCCTGCCTCCAATAATATATACCTGACAGAAGCCCATAGATTCTGCTGCTTCCAATAATATATACCTGACAGGAGACCATACATTCTGCTGCCTCCAATAATATATACCAGACAGGAGCCCATGCATTCTGCTGGCTCCAATAATATATACCTGACAGGAGCCCATACATTCTCCTGCCTCCAATAATATATACCTGACAGGAGCCCATAGATTCTGCTGCCACCAATAATTTATACCTGACAGGAGCCCATACATTCTGCTGCCTCCAATAATGTATACCTGACAGGAGCCCATACATTCTGCTGTCTCCAATAATATAAACTTGACAGGAGCCCATAGATTCTCCTGCCTCCAATGATATATACCTGACAGAAGCCCATAGATTCTGCTGCCTCCAATAATATATACTTGACAGGAGACCATACATTCTGCTGCCTCCAATAATATATACCTGACAGGAGCCCATACATTCTGCTGGCTCCAATAATATATACCTGTAGCGTCGGCGTCCCTGCCTCCTGCTAGGCAGGAATGCTGTTCCCCTCACCTCTCCGCTCCGTGCCCGGCATCTTCCTCCCGCTCTGCTGGCGGCGCGCGCTCCTTCCCGGCCACTGTGCTTAGGGCGCGCGCGCGCGCTCCCCCTCTCTTAAAGGGGCCGCGCGCGCCGTCCTAAGGTGTCCCCGGCCAATGGCCGGAGGACCTCTCCATATATAAGGCACCTCCTCCAAAATGGAGGTGCCCGAGCAATGTTGTTGCAAAGCCTTCACTCTGCTTCAGCCCTCAGGTCCCATTACCAGTTACCTGCCAATTACCTGCCAGATTCCTGCCTGATACTTATCTATCTGTGGTCCGACAGTCTGCCTACCAGCCCTGCCAGTCTGTCTATGGATCAGTCTGCCCGCTCACCTGGGAGCGCTCACCTGCTACCTGCCTGTTAGCCTACCTGGAGGCTCCGCCGTCACGTGCTGTGACCACCTGCCTGTCCAGAGACTTTTGCCCGCTCACCTGGGAGCGCTCACCTGCTACCTGCCTGTTAGCCTACCTGGAGGCTCCGCCGTCACGTGCTGTGACCACCTGCCTGTCCAGAGACTTTTGCCCGCTCACCTGGGAGCGCTCACCAGCTACCTGCCTGTTAGCCTACCTGGAGGCTCTGCCGTCACGTGCCGTGACCACCTGCCTTTCAAGAGACTGTCCCCGTCACTTGCCGTGACCTCCTGCCCTTCTACCCAGAGACTGTCCCCGTCACTTGCCGTGACCTCCTGCCTTTCTACCCAGAGACTGTCCCCGTCACCTGCCGTGAACTCCTGCCCTTCCACCCTGAGACTGTCCCAAACACTAGCCGTGACTACCTGCCTGCCTTCCCTGGGAGCCACAAGCTTCCTTACAAGGACTGCCCCCTTGTATAGTTGCTCAGAGGTTCCACCTCCCAGACCCGTTACAATACCTGACAGGAGCCCATGCATTCTCCTGCCTCCAATAATATATACCTGACAGAGACCATAGATTCTCCTGCCTCCAAAAATATATACCTGACAGGAGCCCACAGATTCTGCTGCCACCAATAATATATACCTGACAGGATCCCATACATTCTGCTGCCTCCAATAATATATACCTGACAGGAGCCCATACATTCTCCTGCCTCATATAATATATAACTGACAGGAGTCCATAGATTATCTTGCCTCAAATAATTTATACCTGACAGGAGTCCATACATTCTGCTGCCTCCAATAATATATACCTGACAGGAGCCCATACATTCTGCTGTCTCCAATAATATATACCTGACAGGAGCCCATAGATTCTCCTGCCTCCAATAATATATACCTGACAGGAGCCCATAGATTCCGCTGTCTCCAATAATATATACCTGACAGGAGCCCATAGATTCTGCTGTCTCCAATAATGTATACCTGACAGGAGCCCATACATTCTGCGGCATAAAATAATATATACCTGACAGGAGCCCACACATTCTGATGCCTCCAATAATATATACCTGACAGGAGCCCATACATTAAGCTGTCTCCAATAATTTATACCTGACAGGAGCCAATACATTCTGCTGCCTCCAATAATATATACCTGACAGGAGCCCATAGATTCTGCTGTCTCCAATAATATATACCTGACAGGAGCCCATACATTTGGCTACCTCCACTAATATATACCTGACAGGAGCCCAAATATTCTGCTGGCTTCAATAATATATACCTGACAGGAGCCCAAACATTCTCCTGCCTCCAATAATATATACCTGACAGGAGCCCATAGATTCTCCTGCCTCCAATAATATATACCTGACAGGAGCCCATACATTCTGCTGCCTCCAATAATATATACCTGACAGGATCCCATACATTCTGCTGCCTCCAACAATATATAACTGACAGGAGCCCATACATTCTTCTGCCTCCAATAATATATACCTGACAGGAGCCCATAGATTCTCCTGCCTCCAATAATATATACCAGACAGGAGCCCATGGATTCTGCTGCGTCCAATAATATATACCTGATAGAAGCTCATACATTCTGCTGCCTCCAACAATATATAACTGACAGGAGCCCATACATTCTCCTGCCTCCAATAATATATAACTGACAGGAGCCCATAGATTCTCCTGCCTCCAATAATATATACCAGACAGGAGCCCATGGATTCTGATGCGTCCAATAATATATACCTGACAGGAGCCCATAGATTCTGCTGCGTCCAATAATATATACCTGACAGGAGCCCATACATTCTGCTGCCTCCAATAATGTATACCTGACAGCAGCCCATACATTCTGCTGCCTCCAGTAATATATACCTGACAGGATCCCATACATTCTCCTGCCTCCAATAATATATACCTGACAGGAGCCCATACATTCTGCTGCCTCCAATAATATATACCTGACAGTAGCCCATACATTCTGCTACCTCCAATAATATATACCTGACAGGTGCCCATACACCCTCCTGCCTCCAATAATATATACCTGACAGGAGCCCATACATTCTGCTGCCTCCAATAATATATACCTGACAGGAGCCCATAGATTCTCCTGCCTCCAATAATATATAACTGACAGGAGCCCATAGATTCTACTACCTCCAATAATATACACCTAGCAGAAGCCCATACATTCTCCTGCCTCCAATAATATATACCTGACAGGAGCCCATACATTTTGCTGCCTCCAATAATATATACCTAGCAGAAGCCCATACATTCTCCTGCCTCCAATAATATATACCTGACAGGAGCCCATACATTCTGCTGCCTCCAATAATATATACCTGACAGCAGCCCATACATTCTGCTGCGTCCAGTAATATATACCTGACAGGATCCCATACATTCTTCTGCCTCCAATAATATATACCTGACAGGAGCCCATACATTCTGCTGCCTCCAATAATATATACCTGACAGTAGCCCATACATTCTGCTGCCTTCAATAATATATACCTGAAAGGAGCCCATACTCTCTCCTGCCTCCAATAATATATACCTGACAGGAGCCCATACATTCTGCTGCCTCCAATAATATATACCTGACAGGAGCCCATACATTCTCCTGCCTCCAATAATATATACCTGACAGGAGCCCATACATTCTGCTGCCTCCAATAATATATGCCTGACAGGAGCCCATACATTCTGCTGCCTCCAATAATATATACCTGACAGGATTCCATACATTCTGCTGCCTCCAATAATATATACCTGACAGGAGCCCATACATTCTCCTGCCTCCAATAATATATACCTGATAGAAGCTCATACATTCTGCTGCCTCCAACAATATATAACTGACAGGAGCCCATACATTCTCCTGCCTCCAATAATATATACCTGACAGGAGCCCATAGATTCTCCTGCCTCCAATAATATATACCAGACAGGAGCCCATGGATTCTGATGCGTCCAATAATATATACCTGACAGGAGCCCATAGATTCTGCTGCGTCCAATAATATATACCTGACAGGAGCCCATACATTCTGCTGCCTCCAATAATGTATACCTGACAGCAGCCCATACATTCTGCTGCCTCCAGTAATATATACCTGACAGGATCCCATACATTCTCCTGCCTCCAATAATATATACCTGACAGGAGCCCATACATTCTGCTGCCTCCAATAATATATACCTGACAGTAGCCCATACATTCTGCTGCCTCCAATAATATATACCTGACAGGTGCCCATACACCCTCCTGCCTCCAATAATATATACCTGACAGGAGCCCATACATTCTGCTGCCTCCAATAATATATACCTGACAGGAGCCCATAGATTCTCCTGCCTCCAATAATATATAACTGACAGGAGCCCATAGATTCTACTACCTCCAATAATATATACCTAGCAGAAGCCCATACATTCTCCTGCCTCCAATAATATATACCTGACAGGAGCCCATACATTTTGCTGCCTCCAATAATATATACCTAGCAGAAGCCCATACATTCTCCTGCCTCCAATAATATATACCTGACAGGAGCCCATACATTCTGCTGCCTCCAATAATATATACCTGACAGGAGCCCATACATTCTGCTGCCTCCAATAATATATACCTGACAGGAGCCCACAGATTCTGCTGCCTCCAATAATATATACCTGACAGGAGCCCATACATTCTCCTGCCACCAATAATATATACCTGACAGGAGCCCATAGATTCTCCTGCCTCCAATAATATATACCTGACAGGAGCCCATACACTCTGCTGCCTCCAATTATATATACCTGACAGGAGCCCATAGATTCTCCTGCCTCCAATAATATACACCTGACAGGAGCCCATACATTCTGCTGGCTCCAATAATATATACCTGACTGGAGCCCATACATTCTCCTGCCTCAAATAATATATACCTGACAGGAGACCATAGATTCTCCTGCCTCCAATAATATATACCTGACAGGAGCCCATACATTCTGCTAACTCCAATAATATATACCTGACAGGAGCCCATACATTCTCCTGCCTCCAATAATATATACCTGACAGGAGCCCATACACTCTGCTGCCTCCAAAAATATATACCTGACAGGAGCCCATAGATTCTCCTGCCTCCAATAATATATATTTGACAGGAGCCCATAGATTCTCCTGCCTCCAATAATATATACCTGACAGGTGCACATAGATTCTGCTGCCTCCAATAATATATACCTGACAGGAGCCCATACATTCTGCTGCCTCCTATAAAATATACCTGACAGGAGCCCATACATTCTGCTGGCTCCAATAATATATAGCTCATACATACTCCTGCCTCCAACAATATATACCTGACAGGAGCCCATACATTCTGCTGCCTCCAATAATATATACCTGACAGGACCCCATACATTCTCCTGCCTCCAATAATATATACCTGACAGGCGCCCATAGATTCTCTTGCCTCCAATAATATATACCTGACAGGAGCCAATACATACTGCTGCCTCCAATAATATATACCTCACAGGAGTCCATACATTCCCCTGACTGCAATAATATATACCTGACAGGAGCCCATACATTCTCCGGCCTCCAATAATATATACCTGACAGGAGCCGATACATTCTGCTGCCTCCAATAATATATACAGTACCTGACAGGAGCCCATACATTTTGCTGCCTCCAATAATATATACCTGACAGGAGCCCATACATTCTGCTGCCTCCAAAAATATATACCTGACAGGAGCCCATACATTCTGCTGCCTCCAATAATATATACCTCACAGCAGCCCATACATTCTCCTGCCTCCAATAATATATACCTGACAGTAGCCCATACACTCTGCTGCCTCCAATAATATATACCTGACAGGAGCCCATACACTCTGCTGCCTCCAATTATATATACCTGACAGGAGCCCATAGATTCTCCTACCTCCAATAATATATACCTGACAGGAGCCCATACATTTTGCTGGCTCCAATAATATATACCAGACAGGAGCCCATAGATTCTCCTGCCTCCCATAATATATACCTGACAGGAGCCCATACATTCACCTGCCTCCAATAATATATTCCTGACAGGAGCCCATACATTTTGCTGCCTCCAATAATATATACCTAGCAGAAGCCCATACATTCTCCTGCCTCTAATAATATATACCTGACAGGAGCCCATACATTCTGCTGCCTCCAATAATATATACCTGACAGCAGCCCATACATTCTGCTGCGTCCAGTAATATATACCTGACAGGATCCCATACATTCTCCTGCCTCCAATAATATATACCTGACAGGAGCCCATACATTCTGCTGCCTCCAATAATATATACCTGACAGTAGCCCATACATTCTGCTGCCTTCAATAATATATACCTGACAGGAGCCCATACACTCTCCTGCCTCCAATAATATATACCTGACAGGAGCCCATACATTCTGCTGCCTCCAATAATATATACCTGACAGGAGCCCATAGATTCTCCTGCCTCCAATAATATATAACTGACAGGAGCCCATAGATTCTACTACCTCCAATAATATATACCTGACAGGAGCCCATACATTCTCCTGCCTCCAATAATATATACCTGACAGGAGCCCATACATTCTGCTGCCTCCAATAATATATACCTGACAGGAGCCCATACATTCTGCTGCCTCCAATAATATATACCTGACAGGATTCCATACATTTTGCTGCCTCCAATAATATATACCTGACAGGAGCCCATACATTCTCCTGCCTCCAATAATATATACCTGATAGAAGCTCATACATTCTGCTGCCTCCAACAATATATAACTGACAGGAGCCCATACATTCTCCTGCCTCCAATAATATATATCTGACAGGAGCCCATAGATTCTCCTGCCTCCAATAATATATACCTGACAGGAGCCCATACATTCCCCTGACTGCAATAATATATACCTGACAGGAGCCCATACATTCTCCGGCCTCCAATAATATATACCTGACAGGAGCCCATACATTCTCCGGCCTCCAATAATATATACCTGACAGGAGCCCATACATTCTCCGGCCTCCAATAATATATACAGTACCTGACAGGAGCCCATACATTTTGCTGCCTCCAATAATATATACCTAACAGGAGCCCATACATTCTGCTGCCTCCAAAAATATATACCTGACAGGAGCCCATACATTCTGCTGCCTCCAATAATATATACCTCACAGTAGCCCATACATTCTCCTGCCTCCAATAATATATACCTGACAGGAGCCCATACACTCTGCTGCCTCCAATAATATATACCTGACAGGAGCCCATACACTCTGCTGCCTCCAATTATATATACCTGACAGGAGCCTATAGATTCTCCTACCTCCAATAATATATACCTGACAGGAGCCCATACATTTTGCTGGCTCCAATAATATATACCAGACAGGAGCCCATAGATTCTCCTGCCTCCCATAATATATACCTGACAGGAGCCCATACATTCACCTGCCTCCAATAATATATACCTGACAGGAGCCCATACATTTTGCTGCCTCCAATAATATATACCTAGCAGAAGCCCATACATTCTCCTGACTCCAATAATATATACCTGACAGGAGCCCATACATTCTGCTGCCTCCAATAATATATACCTGACAGCAGCCCATACATTCTGCTGCGTCCAGTAATATATACCTGACAGGATCCCATACATTCTCCTGCCTCCAATAATATATACCTGACAGGAGCCCATACATTCTGCTGCCTCCAATAATATATACCTGACAGTAGCCCATACATTCTGCTGCCTTCAATAATATATACCTGACAGGAGCCCATACACTCTCCTGCCTCCAATAATATATACCTGACAGGAGCCCATACATTCTGCTGCCTCCAATAATATATACCTGACAGGAGCCCATAGATTCTCCTGCCTCCAATAATATATAACTGACAGGAGCCCATAGATTCTACTACCTCCAATAATATATACCTGACAGGAGCCCATACATTCTCCTGCCTCCAATAATATATACCTGACAGGAGCCCATACATTCTGCTGCCTCCAATAATATATACCTGACAGGAGCCCATACATTCTGCTGCCTCCAATAATATATACCTGACAGGATTCCATACATTCTGCTGCCTCCAATAATATATACCTGACAGGAGCCCATACATTCTCCTTCCTCCAATAATATATACCTGATAGAAGCTCATACATTCTGCTGCCTCCAACAATATATAACTGACAGGAGCCCATACATTCTCCTGCCTCCAATAATATATACCTGACAGGAGCCCATAGATTCTCCTGCCTCCAATAATATATACCAGACAGGAGCCCATGGATTCTGATGCGTCCAATAATATATACCTGACAGGAGCCCATAGATTCTGCTGCGTCCAATAATATATACCTGACAGGAGCCCATACATTCTGCTGCCTCCAGTAATATATACCTGACAGGATCCCATACATTCTCCTGCCTCCAATAATATATACCTGACAGGAGCCCATACATTCTCCTTCCTCCAATAATATATACCTGATAGAAGCTCATACATTCTGCTGCCTCCAACAATATATAACTGACAGGAGCCCATACATTCTCCTGCCTCCAATAATATATACCTGACAGGAGCCCATAGATTCTCCTGCCTCCAATAATATATACCAGACAGGAGCCCATGGATTCTGATGCGTCCAATAATATATACCTGACAGGAGCCCATAGATTCTGCTGCCTCCAATAATGTATACCTGACAGCAGCCCATACATTCTGCTGCCTCCAGTAATATATACCTGACAGGATCCCATACATTCTCCTGCCTCCAATAATATATACCTGACAGGAGCCCATACATTCTGCTGCCTCCAATAATATATGCCTGACAGCAGCCCATACATTCTGCTGCCTCCAATAATATATACCTGACAGGTGCCCATACACCCTCCTGCCTCCAATAATATATACCTGACAGGAGCCCATACATTCTGCTGCCTCCAATAATATATACCTGACAGGAGCCCATAGATTCTCCTGCCTCCAATAATATATAACTGACAGGAGCCCATAGATTCTACTACCTCCAATAATATATACCTAGCAGAAGCCCATACATTCTCCTGCCTCCAATAATATATACCTGACAGGAGCCCATACATTTTGCTGCCTCCAATAATATATACCTAGCAGAAGCCCATACATTCTCCTGCCTCCAATAATATATACCTGACAGGAGCCCATACATTCTCCTGCCTCCAAAAATATATACCTGACAGGAGCCCATACACTCTGCTACCTCCAATAATATATACATGAGAGGAGCCCATACACTCTGCTGCCTCCAATAATATATACCTGACAGGAGCCCATACATTCTGCTGCCTCCAATAATATATACCTGACAGGAGCCAATACATTCTGCTGCCTCCAATAATATATACCTGACAGGAGCCCATACATTCTGCTGCCTCCAATAATATATACCTGACAGGAGCCCAAATATTCTGCTGCCTCCAATAATATATACCTGACAGGAGCCCATACATTCTCCTGCCTCCAATAATATATACCTGACAGGTGCTCATACATTCTCCTGCCTCCAATAATATATACCTGACAGGAGCCTATACATTCTGCTGCCTCCAATAATATATACCTGACAGGAGCCCATAGATTCTCGTGCCTCCAATAACATATACCTGACAGGAGCCCATACACTCTGCTGCCTCCAATAATATATACCTGACAGGAGCTCATACATTCTCCTGCTTCCAATAATATATTCCTGACAGGAGCCCATACACTCTGCTGCCTCTAATAATATATACCTGACAGGAGCCATAGATTCTGCTGGCTCCAATAATATATACCTGAAAGGAGCCCATACATTCTCCTGCCACCAATAATATATACCTGACAGGAGCCCAGAGATTCTCCTGCCTCCAATAATATATAACTGACAGTAGCCCATAGATACTACTGCCTTCAATAATATATACCTGACACGAGCCCATTGATTCTGCTGCCTCCAATAATATATACCTGACAGGAGCCCATACATTCTGCTGCCTCCAATAATATATACCTGACAGGAGCCAATACATTCTGCTGTCTCAAATAATATATACCTGACAGGAGCCCATACATTCTTCTGCCTCCAATAATATATACCTGCCAGTAGCCCATACACTCTGCTGCCTCCAATAATATATACCTGACAGGAGCCCATACACTCTGCTGCCTCCAATAATATATACCTGACAGGAGCCTATAGATTTTGCTGCCTCCAATAATATATACCTGACAGGAGCCCATACACTCTGCTGCCTCCAATAATATATACCTGACAGGAGCCTATAGATTCTGCTGCCTCCAATAATATATACCTGACAGGAGCCCATACATTCTGCTGCCTCCAATAATATATACCTGACAGGAGCCCATACATTCCAGCGTCTTCACTAGTGAGCCAGCTAGAATGTATGGGCTGCAGTCAGGACCTGGAAGTAGCCCATACATTCTGCTGCCTCCAATAATATATACCTGACAGGAGCCCATACACTCTGCTGCCTCCAATAATATATACCTGACAGGAGCCCATACACTCTGCTGCCTCCAATTATATATACCTGACAGGAGCCCATAGATTCTCCTGCCTCCAATAATATATACCTGACAGGAGCCCATACATTCTGCTGGCTCCAATAACATATACCTGACAGGAGCCCATAGATTCTCCTACCTCCCATAATATAGACCTGACAGGAGCCCATACATTCGCCTGCCTCCAATAATATATACCTGATAGGAGCCCATAGATTCTACTGCCTCCAATAATATATACCTGACAGGAGCCCATACATTCTCCTGCCTCCAATAATATATACCTAACAGGAGCCCATACAATCTCCAGCCTCCAATAATATATACCTGACAGGAGCCCATAGACTCTGCTGCCTCCAATAATATATACCTGACAGGAGCCATAGATTCTGCTGGCTCCAATAATATATACCTGACAGGAGCCCATACATTCTCCTGCCACCAATAATATATACCTGACAGGAGCCCAGAGATTCTCCTGCCTCCAATAATATATACCTGACAGGAGCCCATAGATTCTACTGCCTTCAATAATATATACCTGACACGAGCCCATTGATTCTGCTGCCTTCAATAATATATACCTTACATGAGCCCATGCATTCTGCTGCCTCCAATAATATATACCTGACAGGAGCCCATACATTCTGCTGCCTCCAATAATATATACCTGACAGGAGGCCATACATTCTGCTGCCTCCAATAATATATACCTGATAGGAGCCCATACATTCTCCGGCCTCCAATAAAATATACCTGACAGGAGCCCATACACTTTGCTGCCTCCAATAATTTATACCCGACAAGAGCCCATACACTCTGCTGCCTCCAATAATATATACCTGACAGGAGCCCATAGATTCTCCTGCCTCCAATAATATATACCTGACAGGAGCCATAGATTCTGCTGGCTCCAATAATATATACCTGACAGGAGCCCATACATTCTGCTGCCTCCAATAATATATACCTGACAGGAGCCCATACATTCTGCTGCCTTCAATAATATATACCTGACAGGAGCCCATACATTATGCTGTCTCAAATAATATATACCTGATAGGAGCCCATACATTCTGCTGCCTCCAATAATATATAACTAACAGGAGCCCATAGATTCTCCTGCCTCCAATATTATATACCTGACAGGAGACCATACATTCTGCTGCCTCTAATAATATATATCTGACAGGAGCACATACATTCTGCTGGCTCCAATAATATATACCTGACAGGAGCCCATACATTCTCCTGCCTCCAGTAATATATACCTGACAGGAGCCCATACATTGTGCTGCCTCCAATAATATATACCTGACAGGAGTCCATACATTCTGCTGCCTCCAATAATATATACCTGACAGGAGACCATGCATTCTGCTGCCTCCAATAATATATAACTGACAGTAGACCATAGATTCTCCTGCCTCCAATAATATATACCTGACAGGAGCCAATACCTTCTCCTGCCTCCAATAATATATACCTGACAGGAGCCCATAGATTCTCCTGCCTCCAATAATAAATACCTGACAGGAGACCATACATTCTGCTGCCTCCAATAATATATACCTGACAGGAGCCCATAGATTCTCCTGCCTCCAATATTATATACCTGACAGGAGCCCATACATTCTGCTGCCTCCAATAATATATACCTGACAGGAGCCCATACATTCTCCTGCCTTCAATAATATATACCTGACAGGAGCCCATACATTCTGCTGGCTCCAATAATATATACCTGACAGTAGCCCATAGATTCTCCTGCCTCCAATAATATATACCTGACAGGAGCCCATACATTATCCTGCCTCAGATAATATATTCCTGACAGGAGCCCATACATTGTCCTGCCTCCAATAATATATACCTGACAGGAGCCCATAGATTCTGCTGCCTCCAATAATATATACCTGACAGGAGCCCATAGATTCTGCTGCCTCCAATAATATATACCTGACAGGAGCCCATAGATTCTCCTGACTCCAATAATATATACCTGACAGGAGCCCATACATTAGGCTGCCTCCGATAATATATACCTGACAGGAGCCCATACATACTGCTGCCTACAATAATATATACCCGACAGGAGCCCATACATTCTCCTGCCTCCAATAATATATACCTGACAGGAGCCCATACATTCTCCTACCTCCAATAATATATAACTGACAGGAGCCAATACATTCTGCTGCCTCCAATAATATATACCTGACAGGAGCCCATACATTCCCCTGCCTCCAATAATATATACCTGACAGGAGCCCATAGATTCTGCTGCCTCCAATAATGTATACCTGACAGGAGCCCATACATTCTCCTCCCTACAATAATATGTACCTTACAGGAGCCCATAGATTCTCCTACCTCCAAAAATATATACCTGAAAGGGCCCATATATTCTGCAGCCTCCAATAATATATACCTGACAGGAGCCCATACATTCTGCAGCCTCCAATAATATATACCTGACAGGAGCCCAGAGATTCTCCTGCCTCCAATAATATATACCTGACAGGAGCCCATAGATTCTACTGCCTTCAATAATATATACCTGACAGGAGCCCATACATTCTGCTGTCACCAATAATATATACCTGACAGGAGCCCATAGATTCTACTGCCTTCAATAATATATACCTGACAGGAGCCCATAAATGCTGCTGTCTCCAATAATATATACCTGACAGAAGCCCATAGATTCTGCTGCCTCCAATAATATATATCTGATAGGAGCCCATACATACTCCTGCATCCAATAATATATACCTGACAGGAGCCCATACAGTCTGCTACCTCCAATAATATATACCTGACAGGAGCCCATACAGTCTGCTACCTCCAATAATATATACCTGACAGGAGCCCATACATTCTCCTGCCTCCAATAATATATACCTGACAGGAGCCCATACACTCTGCTGCCTCCAATAATATATACCTGACAGGAGCCCATACACTCTGCTGCCTCCAATAATATATACCTGACAGGAGCCTATAGATTCTGCTGCCTCCAATAATATATACCTGACAGGAGCCCATACATTCTGCTGCCTCCAATAATATATACCTGACAGGAGCCCATACATTCTAGCGTCTTCACTAGTGAGCCAGCTAGAATGTATGGGCTGCAGTCAGGACCTGGAAGGAGCCCATACATTCTGCTGCCTCCAATAATATATACCTGACAGGAGCCCATACACTCTGCTGCCTCCAATAATATATACCTGACAGGAGCCCATACTCTGCTGCCTCCAATTATATATACCTGATAGGAGCCCATAGTGTTATGTTCTGCTACCAAAGCTAAGGAAAGAGAGGAGATCTGTCCCTACTATAAGACTCAGCTGAATCCCTACGATGTAACAGGGAACCTGATCCTGCGATCAGACCTGCTAAAGTCCTAATCTAGTCTGTACGGAGACCTATAGATTTGGGGAGGGAATCCCTACAAGTACTAAGGACTGGGAGGAATATGGGACACCTCCTAACAGAAATAGTAGCAGACAGACAAACAAACAAAATAGATAGAACCTAGAGGTCCGTAGACCAAGCAAACTAACAGAGTTAGATACAGAGCACAGGCTAGCTAGAAAGTAGTTATACAATGAAGTCCAGCAAAGCCAGAAGGGCGGAGCAGGATTAAATAGGCCAACAAGGTCATGTGACCAGCAAAGGAAAAAAAACCTAACAGCAAGGTTCTAACAGTACCCCCCCTTCTAAGAGGATCCTCCGGATCCCCTAGGACCAGGCTTATCAGGAAATCTCCTGTGAAACGCTCTGATAAGTCTGGACGCGGAAACATCATCTGACCTCACCCAAGAGTTATCCTCGGGTCCGAAACCTTTCCAGGCCACAAGATACTGCAAACTACCTCTATACCGTCTAGAGTCAAGGATGCGAGAAATTTCATATTCCCCGTCCTCCACCACCGGAGGAACAGAGGCAGAGGCGTCACCATCCGACACAACAGCTTTTTTTAACAGAGAGACATGAAAGACCGGATTAATTCTCCAGGAGGTAGGAACCTCCAACCTAACAGCAGATTGGTTGACAACCTGAAGCACCTTAAAGGGCCCTACAAACTTGGGACCCAATTTCTTAGAAGGAATCCTCAACCGCAGATTCCTAGAGGACAACCAAACCATGTCACCAACAGCGAACAAAACCTCCTGTCGTTTCCTATCAAAGTAGTCTTTAGATTTTCTGTTGGCCTCCTGAAGATTACCACGCACATCCGTCCAAACTCTTTCCAAATCACCGGAAAAATTCTCCTCCTCAGGCACGGCAGATCCCAACTTGGAGAACGACCCAAACGACGGATGTCTCCCAGAACAACAAAAAAAAGGCGAACAACCAGCAGAAGAAGATGTATGATTGTTCAGAGCAAATTCGGCAAGTGGCAGAAACTCAGACCACCCCTCTTGATTGTCTGCCGCAAAACAACGCAAGAACTGCTCAACATCCTGGTTTTTCCTTTCTGTCTGGCCATTAGATTCAGGATGATATCCGGACGAAAACGACAAATGAATTCCCAACCTGTCACAAAAGGCACGCCAAAAACGAGCCACGAACTGAGGACCCCTATCAGAAACAATGTCAGTAGGAACGCCATGAAGTCTGACAATTTCCTTGACAAAGGCCTTAGCGAGAGTTTTAGCGCAGGGCAGTTTGACGAAGGGAATCAAGTGACACATCTTGCTAAAACGGTCCACGACCACCCAGATGACAGTAAAACCCTCAGAGGGGGGAAGGTCAGTTATAAAGTCCATAGCCAAATGTGTCCAAGGAGCACTGGGGACCTCCAAAGGACAAAGCAACCCCGCAGCAGGAGTATGTGAGGACTTAGATCTAGCACATATAGTACATTGGCGCACCCACTTAATGACTTCCTTCTGCCATCCAGGCCACCAAAAACTGCGACCCACCAGTCTCTTGGTCTCAGAGATTCCGGGATGACCTGCCAACCGAGATTCGTGACACTCAACAAACAAATCTCTCCTAAAGGTCCCAGGCACAAACAACCTCCCATGAGGAGTGTTAGATGGGGCATTCTCCTGAGCTTTAAGAATCTCATCTTCCAAAACGGAGTCTAAAGCAGCTATCACAACACCTTCTTGTAAAATGTTTTCCTCTTTCTCAGCACCGACTATGGGAGAAAAACTGCGAGACAAGGCATCCGCCTTAACATTCTTAGTACCAGGGATGTAAGTAACGGAGAAATTAAACCGCGAGAAAAACAGTGCCCACCTAGCCTGACGGGCATTCAGGCGCTTGGCAGCGTCAAGATATATCAGATTTTTATGATCCGTAAGAACCTGAACGGGAAATTCCGCACCTTCCAAGAAGTGGCGCCAGTGTTCAAATGCGAGTTTAATAGCCAATAATTCCCGATTACCAATATCGTAATTCAATTCAGTCTCCGAAAATTTTTTTGAAAAAAATGCACAGGGATGTAATCCATCCCCGTTATCCTGAGACAATACTGCGCCAACCCCCACAGAGGAAGCATCAACCTCAACCAAAAACGGCCTAGTAACATCAGGCTGCATAAGGATGGGAGCAGAGGTGAACCTCTCCTTGAGATACACAAAAGCTTCAATGGCCTCAGAAGACCACTGAACCGCATCAGCACCTTTCCTGGTGAGATCAGTCAGAGGTTTGACAATACTAGAAAAATTTTTTATGAATTTTCTATAGTAATTGGCGAAACCCAAAAACCTCTGTATTGATTTCAAACCAATAGGCCTAGGCCATTCCTGCACAGCCTGAACCTTAACCGGATCCATCTCAAAACCTTTGCTGGAGATAATGTAGCCCAAAAAACTAATTCTCTGTACAGCGAACTCACATTTCTCCAGCTTAGCAAAAAGCGAATTGTCCATTAATAACTGTAATACCTTACGCACGCTCCGCCAATGAGACTCCAGATCTGGCGAATAAATCAAAATGTCATCCAAATACACAACCACATTTTTACCGATCAAAGGTCTAAGGATGTCATTAATCAGATTCTGAAAAAATGCAGGAGCATTAGTAAGACCAAAAGGCATAACCAGATTTTCAAAATGACCCACAGGAGTGTAAAAAGCAGTCTTCCATTCATCACCCTCCTTCATGCGCAACAGATTGTATGCCCCCTTAAGGTCAATTTTAGAGAACCACTTGGCCCCCAATAACTGGTTAAACAGATCAGGAATCAATGGCAGTGGGTAAGGATTGCGTACCGTAATTTTGTTAATCTCACGAAAATCCAGACAAGGACGTAAACCGCCGTCCTTTTTTTTTACAAAAAAAAATCCAACCGCCACAGGAGACTTAGAGGGCCTAATGTGACCGGCGGCCAAACTTGTCTGTATGTATTCCTCCAAAGCCTTCCTCTCAGGAATAGTAAGGTTAAATAAACGACTTTTAGGAAGAGTCGCTCCAGGGACAAATTCAATAGAACAATCATAGTCTCTATGGGGAGGCAAAACCTGCGATTCCTTCTCAGAAAAAACTCTCCAAAAATCCTGAATAGGAACAGGCAATTCTCCCCTATCCAAAGCTGCAATACGCCCGTTACAACACTTGTCATAACATTTATGGCTCCAGGATTTAATTTCACTGGTAGACCAATCCAGTACAGGATTGTGAAATTTTAACCAGGGCAAACCCAATATTACTGGAGAAGGCAAGTTATTCAACACTACCAAATCCAATTTCTCATGGTGAACACCATTAATAGTGAGAGGAAATTCACTGACCTTGAGAGTAATATTCTTCAAAGGGGAGCCATCCACAGAAACCACAGCAATGGGGGATGATAAAGGTTCAGGTTTTAAATTGAGTTTTTCCACGAATCCCCCATCAATAACATTCAGTGTAGACCCGCAATCAACAAACACCCGAAATTCCATTAATTTTTCCTGAGCAATCGTGGAAGCAGCTAAAAATATACCCTTGGAATTTAAACAGGCAATACGGGCGTGACTGACCATTTTTTTTTCTTTCTTCATACGAAGCTCACAGCCTTTAATCAAATGACCAGATTTCCCGCAATAGAAACACAAGCCTTCTGAAAAACGACGGTGTTTTTCTTGAGAGCGAGGTGCCACCGATCCAATCTCCATCGGTTCACCACTGTTAGTACACACATTATCATAACCAGAAACTGACATAGCAGAGGATTTGCTCTCATTAACCCTAGCACGCAGTCTTCTGTCCACCCGTATAGCTAATTGCATAGCCTGTTGCAAATCCTCAGGTGTAGGATAAGCAATTAGCAGGTCTTTAACCTTTTCACTGAGCCCAGCAAGAAATAGACTTTTCAGAGCAGAATCGTTCCACCCTGTTTGAGTGGACCAACGACGAAAATGTGTACAATATTTTTCCATATTACCTGATCCTTGTTTTAAACGTCTCAACTCAGTCTCAGCTGATGCCACACGGTCAGGATCATCATATAATAGTCCTAAAGCAGAAAAAAAACTATCCACTGATCTGAAGCATGTATCACTAGGTTGCAAAGAAAAGGCCCACTCCTGAGGCTCTTTGCGCAAAAGTGACATTATGAACCCTACGCGCTGGGATTCACCCCCAGAGGACTTGGGTCTCAAACGAAAATACAATAAGCAAGCATTTTTAAATGAAAAAAATTCTCGATGTTCACCAAAAAATAAATCCGGCAAACATACCTTAGGCTCCAAGAAATATGCTCCAGGACAGTTACTCACGTGCTGACGGAGCTCGGCCACTTCCAGAGAGAGTCCCTGCAGGTGTTTAGCCAAATCCTGAACCGACACCATAATGGAACAAAAAAAAAATCTTTCCTTAGAGAATTTACAGGCTGGACTTACTGTTATGTTCTGCTACCAAAGCTAAGGAAAGAGAGGAGATCTGTCCCTACTATAAGACTCAGCTGAATCCCTACGATGTAACAGGGAACCTGATCCTGCGATCAGACCTGCTAAAGTCCTAATCTAGTCTGTACGGAGACCTATAGATTTGGGGAGGGAATCCCTACAAGTACTAAGGACTGGGAGGAATATGGGACACCTCCTAACAGAAATAGTAGCAGACAGACAAACAAACAAAATAGATAGAACCTAGAGGTCCGTAGACCAAGCAAACTAACAGAGTTAGATACAGAGCACAGGCTAGCTAGAAAGTAGTTATACAATGAAGTCCAGCAAAGCCAGAAGGGCGGAGCAGGATTAAATAGGCCAACAAGGTCATGTGACCAGCAAAGGAAAAAAAACCTAACAGCAAGGTTCTAACACATAGATTCTCCTGCCTCCAATAATATATACCTGACAGGAGCCCATACATTCTGCTGGCTCCAATAATATATACCTGATAGGAGCCCATAGATTCTCCTGCCTCCCATAATATAGACCTGACAGGAGCCCATACATTCGCCTGCCTCCAATAATATATACCTGACAGGAGCCCATAGATTCTCCTGCCTCTAATAATATATACCAGACAGGAGCCCATACATTCTCCTGCCTCCAATAATATATACCTGACAGGGGCCCATACATTCTCCTTCATCCAATAATATATACCTGACAGGATCCCATACATTCTGCTGCCTCCAATAATATATACCTGACAGGAGCCCATACACTCTGCAGCCTCCTATAATATATAACTGACAGGAGCCCATAGATTCTCCTGCCTCTAATAATATATACCAGACAGGAGCCCATACATTCTCCTGCCTCCAATAATATATACCTGACAGGGGCCCATACATTCTCCTTCATCCAATAATATATACCTGACAGGAGCCCATACATTCTGCTGGCTCCAATAATATATACCTGACAGGAGCCCATAGATTCTCCTGCCTCCAATAATATATATCTGACAGGAGCCCATACATTCTGCTCTCTCTAATAATATATACCTGACAGGAGCCCATACATTCTGCTGTCTCAAATAATATATATCTGACAGAAGCCCATACATTCAGCTGCCTCCAATAATGTATACCTGACAGGAGCCCATACATTCTCCTGCCTCCAATAATATATACCTGACAGGAGCCCATACACTCTGCTGCCTCCAATAATATATACCTGACAGGAGCCCATACACTCTGCTGCCTCCAATAATATATACCTGACAGGAGCCTATAGATTCTGCTGCCTCCAATAATATATACCTGACAGGAGCCCATACATTCTGCTGCCTCCAATAATATATACCTGACAGGAGCCCATACATTCTAGTGTCTTCACTAGTGAGCCAGCTAGAATGTATGGGCTGCAGTCAGGACCTGGAAGGAGCCCATACATTCTGCTGCCTCCAATAATATATACCTGACAGGAGCCCATAGATTCTCCTGCCTCCAATAATATATACCTGACAGGAGCCCATACATTCTGCTGGCTCGAATAATATATACCTGACAGGAGCCCATAGATTCTCCTGCCTCCCATAATATAGACCTGACAGGAGCCCATACATTCGCCTGCCTCCAATAATATATACCTGACAGGAGCCCATAGATTCTCCTGCCTCCAATAATATATACCTGACAGGAGCCCATACATTCTCCTGCCTCCAGTAATATATACCTAACAAGAGTCCATACTTTCTCCAGCCTCCAATAATATATACCTGACAGGAGCCCATAGACTCTGCTGCCTCCAATAATATATACCTGACAGGAGCCATAGATTCTGCTGGCTCCAATAATATATACCTGAAAGGAGCCCATACATTCTCCTGCCACCAATAATATATACCTGACAGGAGCCCAGAGATTCTCCTGCCTCCAATAATATATAACTGACAGGAGCCCATAGATTCTACTGCCTTCAATAATATATACCTGACACGAGCCCATTGATTCTGCTGCCTCCAATAATATATACCTGACAGGAGCCCATACATTCTGCTGCCTCCAATAATATATACCTGACAGGAGACAATACATTCTGCTGTCTCAAATAATATATACCTGACAGGAGCCCATACATTCTCCTGCCTCCAATAATATATACCTGACAGGAGCCCATACACTCTGCTGCCTCCAATAATATATACCTGACATGAGCCCATACACTCTGCTGCCTCCAATAATATATACCTGACAGGAGCCTATAGATTCTGCTGCCTCCAATAATATATACCTGACAGGAGCCCATACATTCTGCTGCCTCCAATAATATATACCTGACAGGAGCCCATACATTCTAGCGTCTTCACTAGTGAGCCAGCTAGAATGTATGGGCTGCAGTCAGGACCTGGAAGGAGCCCATACATTCTGCTGCCTCCAATAATATATACCTGACAGGCGCCCATACACTCTGCTGCCTCCAATAATATATACCTGACAGGAGCCCATACACTCTGCTGCCTCCAATTATATATACCTGACAGGAGCCCATAGATTCTCCTGCCTCCAATAATATATACCTGACAGGAGCCCATACATTCTGCTGGCTCCAATAACATATAACTGACAGGAGCCCATAGATTCTCCTGCCTCCCATAATATAGACCTGACAGGAGCCCATACATTCGCCTGCCTCCAATAATATATACCTGATAGGAGCCCATAGATTCTACTGCCTCCAATAATATATACCTGACAGGAGCCCATACATTCTCCTGCCTCCAATAATATATACCTGATAGGAGCCCATACATTCTCCGGCCTCCAATAAAATATACCTGACAGGAGCCCATACACTTTGCTGCCTCCAATAATTTATACCTGACAAGAGCCCATACACTCTGCTGCCTCCAATAATATATACCTGACAGGAGCCCATAGATTCTCCTGCCTCCAATAATATATACCCGACAGGAGCCCATACATTCTGCTGGCTCCAATAATATATACCTGACAGGAGCCCATACATTCTGCTGCCTCCAATAATATATACCTGACAGGAGCCCATACATTCTGCTGCCTTCAATAATATATACCTGACAGGAGCCCATACATTATGCTGTCTCAAATAATATATACCTGATAGGAGCCCATACATTCTGCTGCCTCCAATAATATATAACTAACAGGAGCCCATAGATTCTCCTGCCTCCAATATTATATACCTGACAGGAGACCATACATTCTGCTGCCTCTAATAATATATATCTGACAGGAGCACATACATTCTGCTGGCTCCAATAATATATACCTGACAGGAGCCCATATATTCTCCTGCCTCCAATAATATATACCTGACAGGAGCCCATACATTCTCCTGCCTCCAATAATATATACCTGACAGGAGCCCATACACTCTGCTGCCTCCAATATTATATACCTGACAGGAGCCCATACATTTTCCTGCCTCCAATAATATATATCTGACAGGAGCCCATAGATTCTCCTGCCTCCAATAATATATACCTGACAGGAGCCCATACATTCTAGCCTCTTCACTAGTGAGCCAGCTAGAATGTATGGGCTGCAGTCAGTACCTGGAAGGAGCCCATACATTCTGCTGCCTCCAATAATATATACCTGACAGGATCCCATACATTCTCCTGCCTCCAGTAATATATACCTGACAGGAGCCCATACATTGTGCTGCCTCCAATAATATATACCTGACAGGAGTCCATACATTCTGCTGCCTCCAATAATATATACCTGACAGGAGACCATGCATTCTGCTGCCTCCAATAATATATAACTGACAGTAGACCATAGATTCTCCTGCCTCCAATAATATATACCTGACAGGAGCCAATACCTTCTCCTGCCTCCAATAATATATACCTGACAGGAGCCCATAGATTCTCCTGCCTCCAATAATAAATACCTGACAGGAGACCATACATTCTGCTGCCTCCAATAATATATACCTGACAGGAGCCCATAGATTCTCCTGCCTCAAATATTATATACCTGACAGGAGCCCATACATTCTGCTGCCTCCAATAATATATACCTGACAGGAGCCCATACATTCTCCTGTCTTCAATAATATATACCTGACAGGAGCCCATACATGCTGCTGGCTCCAATAATATATACCTGACAGTAGCCCATAGATTCTCCTGCCTCCAATAATATATACCTGACAGGAGCCCATAGATTCTGCTGCCTCCAATAATATATACCTGACAGGAGCCCATAGATTCTGCTGCCTCCAATAATATATACCTGACAGGAGCCCATAGATTCTCCTGACTCCAATAATATATACCTGACAGGAGCCCATACATTAGGCTGCCTCCGATAATATATACCTGACAGGAGCCCATACATACTGCTGCCTACAATAATATATACCCGACAGGAGCCCATACATTCTCCTGCCTCCAATAATATATACCTGACAGGAGCCCATACATTCTCCTACCTCCAATAATATATAACTGACAGGAGCCAATACATTCTGCTGCCTCCAATAATATATACCTGACAGGAGCCCATACATTCCCCTGCCTCCAATAATATATACCTGACAGGAGCCCATAGATTCTGCTGCCTCCAATAATGTATACCTGACAGGAGCCCATACATTCTCCTGCCTACAATAATATGTACCTTACAGGAGCCCATAGATTCTCCTACCTCCAAAAATATATACCTGAAAGGGCCCATATATTCTGCAGCCTCCAATAATATATACCTGACAGGAGCCCATACATTCTGCAGCCTCCAATAATATATACCTGACAGGAGCCCAGAGATTCTCCTGCCTCCAATAATATATACCTGACAGGAGCCCATAGATTCTACTGCCTTCAATAATATATACCTGACAGGAGCCCATACATTCTGCTGTCACCAATAATATATACCTGACAGGAGCCCATAGATTCTACTGCCTTCAATAATATATACCTGACAGGAGCCCATAAATGCTGCTGTCTCCAATAATATATACCTGACAAAAGCCCATAGATTCTGCTGCCTCCAATAATATATACCTGATAGGAGCCCATACATTCTCCTGCATCCAATAATATATACCTGACAGGAGCCCATACAGTCTGCTACCTCCAATAATATATACCTGACAGGAGCCCATACATTCTGCTGCCTCCAATAATATATACCTGAAAGGAGCCCATACATTCTGCTGCCTCCAATAATATATACCTGATAGGAGCCCATACATTCTCCTGCATCCAATAATATATACCTGACAGGAGCCCATACACTCTGCTGTCTCCAATAATTTATACCTGACAAGAGCCCATACACTCTGCTGCCTTCAATAATATATACCTGACAGGAGCCCATAGATTCTCATGCCTCCAATAATATATACCTGACAGGAGCCCATACATTCTGCTGGCTCCAATAATATATACCTGACAGGAGCCCATAGATTCTCCAGTCTCCAATAATATATATCTGACAGGAGCCCATACATTCTGCTCTCTCCAATAATATATACCTGAGAGGAGCCCATAAATTCTGCTGTCTCAAATAATATATACCTGACAGAAGCCCATAGATTCTGCTGCCTCCAATAATATATACCTGACAGGAGCCCATAGATTCTCCTGCCTCCAATAATATATACCTGACAGGAGCCCATAGATTCTCCTGCCTATAAAAATATATACCTGACAGGAGCCCATAGATTCTCCTGCCTCCAATAATATATATCTGACAGGAGCCCATAGATTCTCCTGCCTCCAATAATATATACCTGACAGGAGCCCATACATTCTGCTGTCTCCAATAATATATAACTGACAGGAGTACATACATTCTGCTGACTCCAATAATATATACCTGACAGGAGCCCATACATTCTCCTGTCTCCAATAATATATACCTGACAGAAGCCCATACATTCTCCTGCCTCCAATAATATATACCTGACAGGAGCCCATACACTCTGCTGCCTCCAAAAATATATACCTGACAGGAGCCCATAGATTCTCCTGCCTCCAATAATATATATCTGACAGGAGCCCATAGATTCTCCTGCCTTCAATAATATATACCTGACAGGAGCCCATAGATTCTGCTGCCTCCAATAATATATACCTGACAGGAGCCCATACATTCTGCTGGCTCCAATAATATATAGCCCATACATTCTCCTGCCTCCAATAATATATACCTGACAGGAGCCCATACATACTCCTCCCTCCAATAATATATACCTGACAGGAGCCCATACATTCTCCTGCCTCCAATAATATATACCTGACAGGAGCCCATACATTCTCCTGCCTCCAATAATATATACCTGACAGGAGCCCATAGATTCTGATGCCTCCAATAATATATACCTGACAGGAGCCCATAGATTCTGCTGCCTGCAATAATATATACCTGACAGGAGCCCATACATTCTGCTGGCTCCAATAATATATACCTTACAGGAGCCCATACATTCTCCAGCCTCCAATAATATATACCTGACAGGAGCCCATACATTCTGCTGCCTCCAATATTATATACCTGACAGGAGCCCATACATTCTCCTGCCTCCAATAATATATACCTGACAGGAGCCCATACATTCTCCTGCCTCCAATAATATATACCTGACAGGAGCCCATACACTCTCCTGCCTCCAATAATATATACATGACAGGGGCCCATACATTCTGCTGCCTCCAATAAGATATACCTGACAGGAGCCCATACATTCTGCTGCCTCCAATAATATATACCTGACAGGAGCCCATACATTCTGCTGCCTCCAATAATATATACCTGACAGGAGCCAAAATATTCTGCTGCCTCCAATAATATATACCTGACAGAAGCCCATACATTCTTCTGCCTCCAATAATATATACCTGACAGGAGCCCATACATTCTCCTGCCTCCAATAATATATACCTGACAGGATCCTATACATTCTGCTGCCTCCAATAATATATACCTGACAGGAGCCCATAGATTCTCGTGCCTCCAATAATATATACCTGACAGGAGCCCATACACTCTGCTGCCTCCAATAATATATACCTGACAGGAGCCCATACATTCTCCTGCCTCCAATAATATATACCTGACAGGAGCCCATACACTCTGTTGCCTCTAATAATATATACCTGACAGGAGCCCATACACTCTGCTGCCTCCAATAATATATACCTGACAGGAGCCTATAGATTCTGCTGCCTCCAATAATATATACCTGACAGGAGCTCATACATTCTGCTGCCTCCCATAATATATACCTGGTAGGAGACCATACATTCTCCTGCCTCCAATAATATATACCTGACAGGAGCCCATACATTCTTCTGTCTACAATAATATATACCTGACAGGAGCCCATACATTCTAGCGTCTTCACTAGTGAGCCAGATAGAATGTATGGGCTGCAGTCAGGACCTGGAATGAGCCCATACATTCTGCTGCCTCCAATAATATATACCTGACAGGAGCCCATAGATTCTCCTGCCTCCAATAATATATACCTGACAGGAGCCTATGCATTCTGCTGGCACCAATAATATATACTTGACAGGAGCCCATACATTCTGCTGCCTCCAATAATGTATACCTGACAGGAGCCCATACATTCTCCTGCCTCCAATAATATATACCAGGGAGGAGCCCATACACTCTGCTGCCTCCAATAATATATGCCTGACAGGAGCCCATACACTCTGCTGCTTCCAACAATATATACCTGAGAGGAGCCCATAGATTCTCCTGCCTCCAATAATATATACCTGACAGGATCTCATACATTCTGCTGCCTCCAATAATATATACCTGACAGGAGCCCATACATTCTGCTGCCTCCAATACTATATACCTGACAGGAGCCCATTCATTCTGCTGCCTCCAATAATATATACCTGACAGGAGCCCATACATTCTGCTGCCTCCAATAATATATACCTGACAGCAGCCCATACATTCTCCTGCCTCCAAAAATATATACCTGACAGGAGCCCATACACTCTGCTACCTCCAATAATATATACATGAGAGGAGCCCATACACTCTGCTGCCTCCAATAATATATACCTGACAGGAGCCCATACATTCTGCTGCCTCCAATAATATATACCTGACAGGAGCCAATACATTCTGCTGCCTCCAATAATATATACCTGACAGGAGCCCATACATTCTGCTGCCTCCAATAATATATACCTGACAGGAGCCCAAATATTCTGCTGCCTCCAATAATATATACCTGACAGGAGCCCATACATTCTCCTGCCTCCAATAATATATACCTGACAGGTGCCCATACATTCTCCTGCCTCCAATAATATATACCTGACAGGAGCCTATACATTCTGCTGCCTCCAATAATATATACCTGACAGCAGCCCATAGATTCTCGTGCCTCCAATAACATATACCTGACAGGAGCCCATACACTCTGCTGCCTCCAATAATATATACCTGACAGGAGCTCATACATTCTCCTGCCTCCAATAATATATTCCTGACAGGAGCCCATACACTCTGCTGCCTCTAATAATATATACCTGACAGGAGCCATAGATTCTGCTGGCTCCAATAATATATACCTGAAAGGAGCCCATACATTCTCCTGCCACCAATAATATATACCTGACAGGAGCCCAGAGATTCTCCTGCCTCCAATAATATATAACTGACAGGAGCCCATAGATTCTACTGCCTTCAATAATATATACCTGACACGAGCCCATTGATTCTGCTGCCTCCAATAATATATACCTGACAGGAGCCCATACATTCTGCTGCCTCCAATAATATATACCTGACAGGAGCCAATACATTCTGCTGTCTCAAATAATATATACCTGACAGGAGCCCATACATTCTTCTGCCTCCAATAATATATACCTGCCAGGAGCCCATACACTCTGCTGCCTCCAATAATATATACCTGACAGGAGCCCATACACTCTGCTGCCTCCAATAATATATACCTGACAGGAGCCTATAGATTCTGCTGCCTCCAATAATATATACCTGACAGGAGCCCATACATTCTGCTGCCTCCAATAATATATACCTGACAGGAGCCCATACATTCTAGCGTCTTCACTAGTGAGCCAGCTAGAATGTATGGGCTGCAGTCAGGACCTGGAAGTAGCCCATACATTCTGCTGCCTCCAATAATATATACCTGACAGGAGCCCATACACTCTGCTGCCTCCAATAATATATACCTGACAGGAGCCCATACACTCTGCTGCCTCCAATTATATATACCTGACAGGAGCCCATAGATTCTCCTGCCTCCAATAATATATACCTGACAGGAGCCCATACATTCTGCTGGCTCCAATAACATATACCTGACAGGAGCCCATAGATTCTCCTGCCTCCCATAATATAGACCTGACAGGAGCCCATACATTCGCCTGCCTCCAATAATATATACCTGATAGGAGCCCATAGATTCTACTGCCTCCAATAATATATACCTGACAGGAGCCCATACATTCTCCTGCCTCCAATAATATATACCTAACAGGAGCCCATACAATCTCCAGCCTCCAATAATATATACCTGACAGGAGCCCATAGACTCTGCTGCCTCCAATAATATATACCTGACAGGAGCCATAGATTCTGCTGGCTCCAATAATATATACCTGACAGGAGCCCATACATTCTCCTGCCACCAATAATATATACCTGACAGGAGCCCAGAGATTCTCCTGCCTCCAATAATATATACCTGACAGGAGCCCATAGATTCTACTGCCTTCAATAATATATACCTGACACGAGCCCATTGATTCTGCTGCCTCCAATAATATATACCTTACATGAGCCCATGCATTCTGCTGCCTCCAATAATATATACCTGACAGGAGCCCATACATTCTGCTGCCTCCAATAATATATACCTGACAGGAGGCCATACATTCTGCTGCCTCCAATAATATATACCTGATAGGAGCCCATACATTCTCCGGCCTCCAATAAAATATACCTGACAGGAGCCCATACACTTTGCTGCCTCCAATAATTTATACCCGACAAGAGCCCATACACTCTGCTGCCTCCAATAATATATACCTGACAGGAGCCCATAGATTCTCCTGCCTCCAATAATATATACCCGACAGAAGCCCATACATTCTGCTGGCTCCAATAATATATACCTGACAGGAGCCCATACATTCTGCTGCCTCCAATAATATATACCTGACAGGAGCCCATACATTCTGCTGCCTTCAATAATATATACCTGACAGGAGCCCATACATTATGCTGTCTCAAATAATATATACCTGATAGGAGCCCATACATTCTGCTGCCTCCAATAATATATAACTAACAGGAGCCCATAGATTCTCCTGCCTCCAATATTATATACCTGACAGGAGACCATACATTCTGCTGCCTCTAATAATATATATCTGACAGGAGCACATACATTCTGCTGGCTCCAATAATATATACCTGACAGGAGCCCATATATTCTCCTGCCTCCAATAATATATACCTGACAGGAGCCCATACATTCTCCTGCCTCCAATAATATATACCTGACAGGAGCCCATACACTCTGCTGCCTCCAATATTATATACCTGACAGGAGCCCATACATTTTCCTGCCTCCAATAATATATATCTGACAGGAGCCCATAGATTCTCCTGCCTCCAATAATATATACCTGACAGGAGCCCATACATTCTAGCCTCTTCACTAGTGAGCCAGCTAGAATGTATGGGCTGCAGTCAGTACCTGGAAGGAGCCCATACATTCTGCTGCCTCCAATAATATATACCTGACAGGATCCCATACATTCTCCTGCCTCCAGTAATATATACCTGACAGGAGCCCATACATTGTGCTGCCTCCAATAATATATACCTGACAGGAGTCCATACATTCTGCTGCCTCCAATAATATATACCTGACAGGAGACCATGCATTCTGCTGCCTCCAATAATATATAACTGACAGTAGACCATAGATTCTCCTGCCTCCAATAATATATACCTGACAGGAGCCAATACCTTCTCCTGCCTCCAATAATATATACCTGACAGGAGCCCATAGATTCTCCTGCCTCCAATAATAAATACCTGACAGGAGACCATACATTCTGCTGCCTCCAATAATATATACCTGACAGGAGCCCATAGATTCTCCTGCCTCCAATATTATATACCTGACAGGAGCCCATACATTCTGCTGCCTCCAATAATATATACCTGACAGGAGCCCATACATTCTCCTGCCTTCAATAATATATACCTGACAGGAGCCCATACATTCTGCTGGCTCCAATAATATATACCTGACAGTAGCCCATAGATTCTCCTGCCTCCAATAATATATACCTGACAGGAGCCCATACATTATCCTGCCTCAGATAATATATACCTGACAGGAGCCCATACATTGTCCTGCCTCCAATAATATATACCTGACAGGAGCCCATAGATTCTGCTGCCTCCAATAATATATACCTGACAGGAGCCCATAGATTCTGCTGCCTCCAATAATATATACCTGACAGGAGCCCATAGATTCTCCTGACTCCAATAATATATACCTGACAGGAGCCCATATATTAGGCTGCCTCCGATAATATATACCTGACAGGAGCCCATACATACTGCTGCCTACAATAATATATACCCGACAGGAGCCCATACATTCTCCTGCCTCCAATAATATATACCTGACAGGAGCCCATACATTCTCCTACCTCCAATAATATATAACTGACAGGAGCCAATACATTCTGCTGCCTCCAATAATATATACCTGACAGGAGCCCATACATTCCCCTGCCTCCAATAATATATACCTGACAGGAGCCCATAGATTCTGCTGCCTCCAATAATGTATACCTGACAGGAGCCCATACATTCTCCTCCCTACAATAATATGTACCTTACAGGAGCCCATAGATTCTCCTACCTCCAAAAATATATACCTGAAAGGGCCCATATATTCTGCAGCCTCCAATAATATATACCTGACAGGAGCCCATACATTCTGCAGCCTCCAATAATATATACCTGACAGGAGCCCAGAGATTCTCCTGCCTCCAATAATATATACCTGACAGGAGCCCATAGATTCTACTGCCTTCAATAATATATACCTGACAGGAGCCCATACATTCTGCTGTCACCAATAATATATACCTGACAGGAGCCCATAGATTCTACTGCCTTCAATAATATATACCTGACAGGAGCCCATAAATGCTGCTGTCTCCAATAATATATACCTGACAGAAGCCCATAGATTCTGCTGCCTCCAATAATATATACCTGATAGGAGCCCATACATTCTCCTGCATCCAATAATATATACCTGACAGGAGCCCATACAGTCTGCTACCTCCAATAATATATACCTGACAGGAGCCCATACATTCTGCTGCCTCCAATAATATATACCTGAAAGGAGCCCATACATTCTGCTGCCTCCAATAATATATACCTGATAGGAGCCCATACATTCTCCTGCATCCAATAATATATACCTGACAGGAGCCCATACACTCTGCTTTCTCCAATAATTTATACCTGACAAGAGCCCATACACTCTGCTGCCTTCAATAATATATACCTGACAGGAGCCCATAGATTCTCATGCCTCCAATAATATATACCTGACAGGAGCCCATACATTCTGCTGGCTCCAATAATATATACCTGACAGGAGCCCATAGATTCTCCAGTCTCCAATAATATATATCTGACAGGAGCCCATACATTCTGCTCTCTCCAATAATATATACCTGAGAGGAGCCCATAAATTCTGCTGTCTCAAATAATATATACCTGACAGAAGCCCATACATTCTGCTGCCTCCAATAATATATACCTGACAGGAGCCCATAGATTCTCCTGCCTCCAATAATATATACCTGACAGGAGCCCATAGATTCTCCTGCCTCCAAAAATATATACCTGACAGGAGCCCATAGATTCTCCTGCCTCCAATAATATATATCTGACAGGAGCCCATAGATTCTCCTGCCTCCAATAATATATACCTGACAGGAGCCCATACATTCTGCTGCCTCCAATAATATATAACTGACAGGAGTACATACATTCTGCTGACTCCAATAATATATACCTGACAGGAGCCCATACATTCTCCTGTCTCCAATAATATATACCTGACAGAAGCCCATACATTCCCCTGCCTCCAATAATATATACCTCACAGGAGCCCATACACTCTGCTGCCTCCAAAAATATATACCTGACAGGAGCCCATAGATTCTCCTGCCTTCAATAATATATATCTGACAGGAGCCCATAGATTCTCCTGCCTTCAATAATATATACCTGACAGGAGCCCATAGATTCTGCTGCCTCCAATAATATATACCTGACAGGAGCCCTTACATTCTGCTGGCTCCAATAATATATAGCCCATACATTCTCCTGCCTCCAATAATATATACCTGACAGGAGCCCATACATACTCCTCCCTCCAATAATATATACCTGACAGGAGCCCATACATTCTCCTGCCTCCAATAATATATACCTGACAGGAGCCCATACATTCTCCTGCCTCCAATAATATATACCTGACAGGAGCCCATAGATTCTCATGCCTCCAATAATATATACCTGACAGGAGCCCATAGATTCTGCTGCCTGCAATAATATATACCTGACAGGAGCCCATACATTCTGCTGGCTCCAATAATATATACCTTACAGGAGCCCATACATTCTCCAGCCTCCAATAATATATACCTGACAGGAGCCCATACATTCTGCTGCCTCCAATATTATATACCTGACAGGAGCCCATACATTCTCCTGCCTCCAATAATATATACCTGACAGGAGCCCATACATTCTCCTGCCTCCAATAATATATACCTGACAGGAGCCCATACACTTTCCTGCCTCCAATAATATATACATGACAGGGGCCCATACATTCTGCTGCCTCCAATAATATATACCTGACAGGAGCCCATACATTCTGCTGCCTCCAATAATATATACCTGACAGGAGCCCATACATTCTGCTGCCTCCAATAATATATACCTGACAGGAGCCAAAATATTCTGCTGCCTCCAATAATATATACCTGACAGAAGCCCATACATTCTCCTGCCTCCAATAATATATACCTGACAGGAGCCCATACATTCTCCTGCCTCCAATAATATATACCTGACCGGATCCTATACATTCTGCTGCCTCCAATAATATATACCTGACAGGAGCCCATAGATTCTCGTGCCTCCAATAATATATACCTGACAGGAGCCCATAGATTCTCGTGGCTCCAATAATATATACCTGACAGGAGCCCATACACTCTGCTGCCTCCAATAATATATACCTGACAGGAGCCCATACATTCTCCTGCCTCCAATAATATATACCTGACAGGAGCCCATACTCTCTGTTGCCTCTAATAATATATACCTGACAGGAGCCCATACACTCTGCTGCCTCCAATAATATATACCTGACAGGAGCCTATAGATTCTGCTGCCTCCAATAATATATACCTGACAGGAGCTCATACATTCTGCTGCCTCCCATAATATATACCTGGTAGGAGACCATACATTCTCCTGCCTCCAATAATATATACCTGACAGGAGCCCATACATTCTTCTGTCTACAATAATATATACCTGACAGGAGCCCATACATACTAGCGTCTTCACTAGTGAGCCAGATAGAATGTATGGGCTGCAGTCAGGACCTGGAATGAGCCCATACATTCTGCTGCCTCCAATAATATATACCTGACAGGAGCCCATAGATTCTCCTGCCTCCAATAATATATACCTGACAGGAGCCTATGCATTCTGCTGCCACCAATAATATATACTTGACAGGAGCCCATACATTCTGCTGCCTCCAATAATGTATACCTGACAGGAGCCCATACATTCTCCTGCCTCCAATAATATATACCAGAGAGGAGCCCATACACTCTGCTGCCTCCAATAATATATGCCTGACAGGAGCCCATACACTCTGCTGCTTCCAACAATATATACCTGAGAGGAGCCCATAGATTCTCCTGCCTCCAATAATATATACCTGACAGGATCTCATACATTCTGCTGCCTCCAATAATATATACCTGACAGGAGCCCATACATTCTGTTGCCTCCAATACTATATACCTGACAGGAGCCCATTCATTCTGCTGCCTCCAATAATATATACCTGACAGGAGCCCATACATTCTGCTGCCTCCAATAATATATACTTGACAGGAGCCCATACATTCTCCTGCCTCCAAAAATATATACCTGACAGGAGCCCATACACTCTGCTACCTCCAATAATATATACATGAGAGGAGCCCATACACTCTGCTGCCTCCAATAATATATACCTGACAGGAGCCCATACATTCTGCTGCCTCCAATAATATATACCTGACAGGAGCCAATACATTCTGCTGCCTCCAATAATATATACCTGACAGGAGCCCATACATTCTGCTGCCTCCAATAATATATACCTGACAGGAGCCCAAATATTCTGCTGCCTCCAATAATATATACCTGACAGGAGCCCATACATTCTCCTGCCTCCAATAATATATACCTGACAGGAGCCCATACATTCTCCTGCCTCCAATAATATATACCTGACAGGAGCCTATACATTCTGCTGCCTCCAATAATATATACCTGACAGGAGCCCATAGATTCTCGTGCCTCCAATAACATATACCTGACAGGAGCCCATAGACTCTGCTGCCTCCAATAATATATACCTGACAGGAGCTCATACATTCTCCTGCCTCCAATAATATATTCCTGACAGGAGCCCATACACTCTGCTGCCTCTAATAATATATACCTGACAGGAGCCCATACACTCTGCTGCCTCCAATAATATATACCTGACAGGAGCCTATAGATTCTGCTGCCTCCTATAATATATACCTGACAGGAGACCATACATTTTGCTGCCTCCCATAATATATACCTGGTAGTAGACCATACATTCTCCTGCCTCCAATAATATATACTTGACAGGAGCCCATACATTCTGCTGTCTCCAATAATATATACCTGACAGGAGCCCATACATTCTAGCGTCTTCACTAGTGAGCCAGATAGAATGTATGGGCTGCAGTCAGGACCTGGAAGGAGCCCATACATTCTGATGCCTCCAATAATATATACCTGACAGGAGCCCATGGATTCTCCTGCCTTCAATAATATATACCTGACAGGAGCCTATGCATTCTGATGCCACCAATAATATATACCTGACAGGAGCCCATACATTCTGCTGCCTCCAATAATATATACCTGACAGGAGCCCATACATTCTGCTGCCTCCAATAATATATACGTGACAGGAGCCCATACATTCTCCTGCGTCCAATAATATATACCTGACAGGAGCCCATACACTCTGCTGCCTCCAATAATATATACCTGACAGGAGCCCATACACTCTGCTGCCTCCAATAATATATACCTGACAGGAGCCCATAGATTCTCCTGCCTCCAATAATATATACCTGACAGGATCCCATACATTCTGCTGCCTCCAATAATATATACCTGACAGGAGCCCATACATTCTGCTGCCTCCAATACTATATACCTGACAGGAGAACATTCATTCTGCTGCCTCCAATAATATATACCTGACAGGAGCCCATACATTCTGCTGCCTCCAATAATATATACCTGACAGGAGCCCATACATTCTCCTGCCTCCAAAAATATATACCTGACAGGAGCCCATAGACTCTGCTACCTCCAATAATATATACCTGAGAGGAGCCCATACACTTTGCTGCCTCCAATAATATATACCTGACAGGTGCCTATAGATTCTGCTGCCTCCAATAATATATACCTGACGGGAGCCCATTCATTCTGCTGCCTCCAATAATATATACCTGACAGGAGCCCATACATTCTAGCCTCTTCACTAGTGAGCCAGCTAGAATGTATGGGCTGCAGTCAGGACCTGGAAGGAGCCCATACATTCTGCTGCCTCCAATAATATATACCTGACAGGAGCCCATACATTCTCCTGACTCCAGTAATATATACCTGACAGGGGCCCATACATTCTGTTGCCTCCAATAATATATACCTGACAGGAGACCATACATTCTGCTGCCTCCAATAATATATAACTGACAGTAGCCCATAGATTCTCCTGCCTCCAATAATATATACCTGACAGGAGCCAATACCTTCTCCTGCCTCCAATAATATATACCTGACAGGAGCCCATAGATTCTCCTGCCTCCAATAATAAATACCTGACAGGAGCCCATGCATTCTGCTGCCTCCAATAATATATACCTGACAGGAGCCCATAGATTCTCCTGCCTCCAATATTATATACCTGACAGGAGCCCATACATTCTGCTGCCTCCAATAATATATACCTGACAGGAGCCCATACATTCTCCTGCCTTCAATAATATATACCTGACAGGAGCCCATACATTCTCCTGCCTCCAATAATATATACCTGACAGGAGCCCATACATTCTGCTGGCTCCAATAATATATACCTGAAAGTGGCCCATAGATTCTCCTGCCTCCAATAATATATACCTGACAGGAGCCCATACATTCTCCTGCCTTCAATAATATATACCTGGCAGGATCCCAAAGATTTTGCTGCCTCCAATAATATATAACTGACAGGAGCCCATACATTCTCCTGCCTCAGATAATATATACCTGACAGGAGCCCATACATTCTCCTTCCTCCAATAATATTTACCTGACAGGAGCCCATAGATTCTGCTGCCCCCAATAATATATACCTGACAGGAGCCCATAGATTCTCCTGACTCCAATAATATATACCTGACAGGAGCCCATACATAATGCTGCCTCCGATAATATATACCTGACAGGAGCCCATACATACTGCTGCCTACAGTAATATATACCCGACAGGAGCCCATACATTCTCCTGCCTCCAATAATATATACCTGACAGGAGCCCATACATTCTGCTGCCTCCAATAATATATACCTGACAGGAGCTCATACATTTTAGCCTCTTCACTAGTGAGCCAGCTAGAATGTATGGGCTGCAGTCAGTACCTGGAAGGAGCCCATACATTCTGCTGCCTCCAATAATATATACCTGACAGGAGACCATACATTCTCCTGCCTCCAGTAATATATACCTGACAGGAGCCCATACATTCTGTTGCCTCCAATAATATATACCTGACAGGAGTCCATACATTCTGCTGCCTCCAATAATATATACCTGACAGGAGACTATACATTCTGCTGCCTCCAATAATATATAACTGACAGTAGACCATAGATTCTCCTGCCTCCAATAATATATACCTGACAGGAGCCAATATCTTCTCCTGCCTCCAATAATATATACCTGACAGGAGCCCATAGATTCTGCTGCCTCCAATAATATATACCAGACAGGAGCCCATAGATTCTCCTGCCTCCAATATTAAATACCTGACAGGAGCCCATACATTCTGCTGCCTCCAATAATATATACCTGACAGGAGCCCATACATTCTCCTGCCTTCAATAATATATACCTGACAGGAGCCCATACATTCTGCTGGCTCCAATAATATATACCTGACGGTAGCCCATAGATTCTCCAGCCTCCAATAATATATACCTGACAGGAGCCCATACATTCTCCTGCCTCAGATAATATATACCTGACAGGAGCCCATACATTGTCCTGCCTCCAATAATATATACCTGACAGGAGCCCATAGATTCTGCTGCCTCCAATAATATATACCTGACAGGAGCCCATAGATTCTGCTGCCTCCAATAATATATACCTGACAGGAGCCCATAGATTCTCCTGACTCCAATAATATATACCTGACAGGAGCCCATACATTATGCTGCCTCCGATAATATATACCTGACAGGAGCCCATACATACTGCTGCCTACAATAATATATACCCGAAAGGAGCCCATACATTCTCCTGCCTCCAATAATATATACCTGACAGGAGCCCATACATTCTCCTACCTCCAATAATATATACCTGAAAGGAGCCCATACATTCTGCTGCCTCCAATAATATATACCTGACAGGAGCCCATAGATTCTGCTGCCTCCAATAATGTATACCTGACAGGAGCCCATACATTCTCCTGCCTCCAATAATATGTACCTCACAGGAGCCCATAGATTCTCCTACCTCCAAAAATATATACCTGACAGGGCCCATATATTCTGCTGCCTCCAATAATATATACCTAACAGGAGCCCATACATTTTGCAGCCTCCAATAATATATACCTGACAGGAGCCCATACATTCTCCTGCCTCCAATAATATATACCTGACAGGAGCCCATAGATTCTCCTACCTCGAATAATATATACCTGACAGGAGCCCATAGATTCTCCTGCCTCCAATAATATATACCTGACAGTAGCCCATAGATTCTCCTGCCTCCAATAATATATACCTGACAGGAGCCCATAGATTCTCCTGCCTCCAATAATATATACCTGACAGGAGCCCATACATTCTGCTGCCTCCAATAATATATACCTGACAGGAGCCCATACATTCTGCTGCCTCCAATAATATATACCTGACAGGAGCCCAAATATTCTGCTGCCTCCAATAATATATACCTGACAGGAGTCCATACATTCTCCTGCCTCCAATAATATATACCTGACAGGAGCCCATACATTCTCCTGCCTCCAATAATATATACCTGACAGGAGCCTATACATTCTGCTGCCTCCAATAATATATACCTGACAGGAGCCCATAGATTCTCGTGCCTCCAATAACATATACCTGACAGGAGCCCATACACTCTGCTGCCTCCAATAATATATACCTGACAGGAGCTCATACATTCTCCTGCCTCCAATAATATATTCCTGACAGGAGCCCATACACTCTGCTGCCTCTAATAATATATACCTGACAGGAGCCCATACACTCTGCTGCCTCCAATAATATATACCTGACAGGAGCCTATAGATTCTGCTGCCTCCTATAATATATACCTGACAGGAGACCATACATTTTGCTGCCTCCCATAATATATACCTGGTAGTAGACCATACATTCTCCTGCCTCCAATAATATATACTTGACAGGAGCCCATACATTCTGCTGTCTCCAATAATATATACCTGACAGGAGCCCATACATTCTAGCGTCTTCACTAGTGAGCCAGATAGAATGTATGGGCTGCAGTCAGGACCTGGAAGGAGCCCATACATTCTGATGCCTCCAATAATATATACCTGACAGGAGCCCATAGATTCTCCTGCCTTCAATAATATATACCTGACAGGAGCCTATGCATTCTGATGCCACCAATAATATATACCTGACAGGAGCCCATACATTCTGCTGCCTCCAATAATATATACCTGACAGGAGCCCATACATTCTCCTGCCTCCAATAATATATACCTGACAGGAGTCCATACACTCTCCTGCCTCCAATAATATATACATGACAGGGGCCCATACATTCTGCTGCCTCCAATAATATATATCTGACAGGAGCCCATACATTCTGCTGCCTTCAATAATATATACCTGACAGGAGCCCATACATTCTGCTGCCTCCAATAATATATACCTGACAGGAGCCAAAATATTCTGCTGCCTCCAATAATATATACCTGACAGAAGCCCATACATTCTCCTGCCTCCAATAATATATACCTGACAGGAGCCCATACATTCTCCTGCCTCCAATAATATATACCTGACAGGATCCTATACATTCTGCTGCCTCCAATAATATATACCTGACAGGAGCCCATAGATTCTCGTGCCTCCAATAATATATACCTGACAGGAGCCCATAGATTCTCGTGGCTCCAATAATATATACCTGACAGGAGCCCATACACTCTGCTGCCTCCAATAATATATACCTGACAGGAGCCCATACATTCTCCTGCCTCCAATAATATATACCTGACAGGAGCCCATACACTCTGTTGCCTCTAATAATATATACCTGACAGGAGCCCATACACTCTGCTGCCTCCAATAATATATACCTGACAGGAGCCTATAGATTCTGCTGCCTCCAATAATATATACCTGACAGGAGCTCATACATTCTGCTGCCTCCCATAATATATACCTGGTAGGAGACCATACATTCTCCTGCCTCCAATAATATATACCTGACAGGAGCCCATACATTCTCCTGCCTCCAATAATATATACCTGACAGGAACCATACATTTTGCTGCCTCCAATAATATATACCTGACAGGAACCCATACATTCTGCTGCCTCCAATAATATATACCTGACAGGAGCCCATAGATTCTCCTACCTCTAATAATATATACCTGACAGGAGACCATAGATTCTCCTGCCTCCAATAATATATACCTGACAGGAGCCCATACATTGTCTGTCTCCAATAATATATACCTGACAGGAGCCTATAAATTCTGCTGCCTCCAATAATATATACCTGACAGGAGCCCATACATTCTGCTGCCTTCAATAATATATACCTGACAGGAGCCCATACATTCTCCTGCCTCCAATAATATATACCTGACAGGAGCCCATACATTCTGCTGCCTCCAATAATATATACCTGACAGGAGCCCATACATTCTGCTGGCTCCAATAATATATACCTGACAGGAGCCCATACATTCTCCTGCCCCCAATAATATATACCTGACAGGAGCCCATACATTCCGCTGCCTCCAATATTATATACCTGACAGGATCCCATAGATTCTGCTGCCACCAATAATATATACCTGACAGCAGCCCATACATTCTGCTGCCTCCGATAATATATACCTGACAGTAGCCAGCTAGAATGTATGGGCTGTAGTCAGGACCTGGAAGGAGCCCATACATTCTAGGTTCAACCATAGTGCCAGTGTATGATGAGCGGTGCCATGAGCCTGATGAGTTTGGGGGTTGTGCAGAGGGCCAGTGTATGAAGAGCGGTGACTTGAGCCGGGTGAGTGAGGGGGCTGTACAGAGGGCCAGTGTATGATGAGCGGTGACATGAGCCGGGTAAGTGTGGGGGCTGTGCAGTGGGCCAGTGTATGATGAGCGGTGACATGAGCCGGGTGAGTGTGGGGGCTGTGCAGAGGGCCAGTGTATGATGAGCGGTGACATGAGCCGTGTGAGTGTGGGGGCTGTGCAGAGGGCCAGTGTATGATGAGCGGTGACATTAGCCGGGTGAGTGTGGGGGCTGTGCAGAGGGCCAGTGTATGAAGAGCGGTGACATGAGCCGGGTGAGTGTGGGGGCTGTGCAGAGGGCCAGTATATGATGAGCGGTGACATGAGTCGTGTGAGTGTGGGGGCTGTGCAGAGGGCCAGTGTATGATGAGCGGTGACATGAGCCGGGTGAGTGTGGGGGCTGTGCAGAGGGCCAGTGTCTGATGAGCGGTGACATGAGCCGGGGGAGTGTGGGGGCTGTGCAGAGGGCCAGTGTATGATGAGCGGTGACATGAGCCGGGTGAGTGTGGGGGCTGTGCAGAGGGCCAGTGTATGAAGAGCGGTGACATGAGCCGGGTGAGTGTGGGGGCTGTGCAGAGGGCCAGTATATGATGAGCGGTGACATGAGTCGTGTGAGTGTGGGGGCTGTGCAGAGGGCCAGTGTATGATGAGCGGTGACATGAGCCGGGTGAGTGTGGGGGCTGTGCAGAGGGCCAGTGTATGATGAGCGGTGACATGAGTCGGGGGAGTGTGGGGGCTGTGCAGAGGGCCAGTGTATCATGAGCGGTGACATAAGCCGGGTGAGTGTGGGGGCTGTGCAGAGGGCCAGTGTATGATGAGCGGTGACATGAGCCGGGTGAGTGTGGGCGCTGTGCAGAGGGCCAGTGTATGATGAGCGGTGACATGAGCCGGGTGAGTGTGGGGGGCTGTGCAGAGGACCAGTGTATGATGAGCGGTGACATGAGCCGGGTGAGTGTGGGGGCTGTGCAGAGGGCCAGTGTATGATGAGCGGTGACATGAGCCGGGTGAGTGTGGGGGCTGTGCAGAGGGCCAGTGTATGATGAGCGGTGACATGAGTCGGGTGAGTGTGGGGGCTGTGCAGAGGGCCAGTGTATGATGAGCGGTGATATGAGCCGGGTGGGTGTGGAGGCTGTGCAGAGGGCCAGTGTATGATGAGCGGTGACATGAGCCGGGTGAGTGTGGGGGCTGTGCAGAGGGCCAGTGTATGATGAGCGGTGACATGAGCCGGGTGAGTGTGGAGGCTGTGCAGAGGGCCAGTGTATGTTGAGCGGTGACATGAGCCGGGTGAGTGTGGGGGCTGTGCAGAGGGCCAGTGTATGATGAGCGGTGACATGAGCCGGGTGAATGTGGGGGCTGTGCAGAGGGCCAGTGTATGATGAGCGGTGACATGAGCCGGGTGAGTGTGGGGGCTGTGCAGAGGGCCAGTGTATGATGAGCGGTGACATGAGCCGGGTGAGTGTGGGGGCTGTGCAGAGGGCCAGTGTATGATGAGCGGTGACATGAGCCGGGTGAGTGTGGGGGCTGTGCAGAGGGCCAGTGTATGATGAGCGGTGACATGAGCCAGGTGAATGTGGGGGCTGTGCAGAGGGCCAGTGTATGATGAGCGGTGACATGAGCCGGGTCAGTGTGGGGGCTGTGCAGAGGGCCAGTGTATGATGAGCGGTGACATGAGCCGGGTGAGTGTGGGGGCTGTGCAGAGGGCCAGTGTATGATGAGCGGTGACATGTGCCAGGTGAGTGTGGGGGCTGTGCAGAGGGCCAGTGTATGATGAGCGGTGACATGAGCCGGGTGAGTGTGGGGGCTGTGCAGAGGGCCAGTGTATGATGAGCGGTGACATGAGCCGGGTAAGTGTGGGGGCTGTGCAGAGGGCCAGTGTATGATGAGCGGTGACATGAGCCGGGTGAGTGTGGGGGCTGTGCAGAGGGCCAGTGTATGATGAGCGGTGACATGAGCCGGGTGAGTGTGGGGGCTGTGCAGAGGGTCAGTGTATGATGAGCGGTGACATGAGCCGGGTGAGTGTGGGGGCTGTGCAGAGGGCCAGTGTATGATGAGCGGTGACATGAGCCGGGTGAGTGTGGGGGCTGTGCAGAGGGCCAGTGTATGATGAGCGGTGACATGAGCCGGGTGAGTGTGGGGGCTGTGCAGAGGGTCAGTGTATGATGAGCGGTGACATGAGCCGGGTGAGTGTGGGTGCTGTGCAGAAGGCCAGTGTATGATGAGCGGTGACATGAGCCGGGTGAGTGTGGGGGCTGTGCAGAGGGCCAGTGTATGATGAGCGGTGACATGAGCCGGGTGAGTGTGGGGACTGGGCAGAGGGCCAGTGTATGATGAGCGGTGACATGAGCCGGGTAAGTGTGGGGGCTGTGCAGAGGGCCAGTGTATGATGAGCGGTGACATGAGCCGGGTGAGTGTGGGGGCTGTGCACTGTGCAGAGGGTCAGTGTATGATGAGCGGTGACATGAGCCGGGTGAGTGTGGGTGCTGTGCAGAAGGCCAGTGTATGATGAGCGGTGACATGAGCCGGGTGAGTGTGGGGGCTGTGCAGAGGGCCAGTGTCTGATGAGCGGTGACATGAGCCGGGTGAGTGTGGGGGCTGTGCAGAGGGCCAGTGTCTGATGAGCGGTGACATGAGCCGGGTGAGTGTGGGGGCTGTGCAGAGGGCCAGTGTCTGATGAGCGGTGACATGAGCCGGGTGAGTGTGGGGGCTGTGCAGAGGGCCAGTGTATGATGAGCGGTGACATGAGCCGGGTGAGTGTGGGGGCTGTGCAGAGGGCCAGTGTATGATGAGCGGTGACATGTGCCAGGTGAGTGTGGGGGCTGTGCAGAGGGCCAGTGTATGATGAGCGGTGACATGAGCCGGGTGAGTGTGGGGGCTGTGCAGAGGGCCAGTGTATGATGAGCGGTGACATGAGCCGGGTAAGTGTGGGGGCTGTGCAGAGGGCCAGTGTATGATGAGCGGTGACATGAGCCGGGTGAGTGTGGGGGCTGTGCAGAGGGCCAGTGTCTGATGAGCGGTGACATGAGCCGGGTGAGTGTGGGGGCTGTGCAGAGGGCCAGTGTCTGATGAGCGGTGACATGAGCCGGGTGAGTGTGGGGGCTGTGCAGAGGGCCAGTGTCTGATGAGCGGTGACATGAGCCGGGTGAGTGTGGGGGCTGTGCAGAGGGCCAGTGTATGATGAGCGGTGACATGAGCCGGGTGAGTGTGGGGGCTGTGCAGAGGGCCAGTGTATGATGAGCGGTGACATGTGCCAGGTGAGTGTGGGGGCTGTGCAGAGGGCCAGTGTATGATGAGCGGTGACATGAGCCGGGTGAGTGTGGGGGCTGTGCAGAGGGCCAGTGTATGATGAGCGGTGACATGAGCCGGGTAAGTGTGGGGGCTGTGCAGAGGGCCAGTGTATGATGAGCGGTGACATGAGCCGGGTGAGTGTGGGGGCTGTGCAGAGGGCCAGTGTATGATGAGCGGTGACATGAGCCGGGTGAGTGTGGGGGCTGTGCAGAGGGTCAGTGTATGATGAGCGGTGACATGAGCCGGGTGAGTGTGGGGGCTGTGCAGAGGGCCAGTGTATGATGAGCGGTGACATGAGCCGGGTGAGTGTGGGGGCTGTGCAGAGGGCCAGTGTATGATGAGCGGTGACATGAGCCGGGTGAGTGTGGGGGCTGTGCAGAGGGTCAGTGTATGATGAGCGGTGACATGAGCCGGGTGAGTGTGGGTGCTGTGCAGAAGGCCAGTGTATGATGAGCGGTGACATGAGCCGGGTGAGTGTGGGGGCTGTGCAGAGGGCCAGTGTCTGATGAGCGGTGACATGAGCCGGGTGAGTGTGGGGGCTGTGCAGAGGGCCAGTGTCTGATGAGCGGTGACATGAGCCGGGTGAGTGTGGGGGCTGTGCAGAGGGCCAGTGTCTGATGAGCGGTGACATGAGCCGGGTGAGTGTGGGGGCTGTGCAGAGGGCCAGTGTATGATGAGTGGTGACATGAGCGGGGTGAGTGTGGGGGCTGTGCAGAGGGCCAGTGTATGATGAGCGGTGACATGAGCCGGGTGAGTGTGGGGGCTGTGCAGAGGGCCAGTGTATGATGAGCGGTGACATGAGCCGGGTGAGTGTGGGGGCTGTGCAGAGGGCCAGTGTATGATGAGCGGTGACATGAGCCGGGTGAGAGTGGGGGCTGTGCAGAGGGCCAGTGTATGATGAGCGGTGACATGAGCCGGGTGAGTGTGGGGGCTGTGCAGAGGGCCAGTGTATGATGAGCGGTGACATCAGCCGGGTGAGTGTGGGGGCTGTGCAGAGGGCCAGTGTATGATGAGCGGTGACATGAGCCCGGTGAGTGTGGGGGCTGTGCAGAGGGCCAGTGTCTGATGAGCGGTGACATGAGCCGGGTGAGTGTGGGGGCTGTGCAGAGGGCCAGTGTATGATGAGCGGTGACATGAGCCGGGTGAGTGTGGGGGCTGTGCAGAGGGCCAGTGTATGATGAGCGGTGACATGAGCCGGGTGAGTGTGGGGGCTGTGCAGAGGGCCAGTGTATGATGAGCGGTGACATGAGCCGGGTGAGTGTGGGGGCTGTGCAGAGGGCCAGTGTATGATGAGCGGTGACATGAGTCGGGTGAGTGTGGGGGCTGTGCAGAGGGCCAGTGTATGATGAGCGGTGACATGAACCGGGTGAGTGTGGGGGCTGTGCAGAGTGCCAGTGTATGATGAGCGGTGACATGAGCCGGGTTAGTGTGGGGGCTGTGCAGAGGGCCAGTGTATGATGAGCGGTGACATGAGCCGGGTGAGTGTGGGGGCTGTGCAGAGGGCCAGTGTATGATGAGCGGTGACATGAGCCGGGTGAGTGTGGGGGCTGTGCAGAGGGCCAGTGTATGATGAGCGGTGACATGAGCCGGGTGAGTGTGGGGGCTGTGCAGAGGGCCAGTGTATGATGAGCGGTGACATGAGCCGGGTGAGTGTGGGGGCTGTGCAGAGGGCCAGTGTATGATGAGCGGTGACATGAGCCGGGTGAGTGTGGGGGCTGTGCAGAGGGCCAGTGTATGATGAGCGGTGACATGAGCCGGGTGAGTGTGGTGGCTGTGCAGAGGGCCAGTGTATGATGAGCGGTGACATGAGCCGGGTGATTGTGGGGGCTGTGCCGAGGGCCAGTGTATGATGAGCGGTGAGATGAGCCGGGTGAGTGTGGGGGCTGTGCAGAGGGCCAGTGTATGATGAGCGGTGACATGAGCCGGGTGAGTGTGGGGGCTGTGCAGAGGGCCAGTGTATGATGAGCGGTGACATGAGTCGGGTGAGTGTGGGGGCTGTGCAGAGGGCCAGTGTATGATGAGCGGTGACATGAACCGGGTGAGTGTGGGGGCTGTGCAGAGTGCCAGTGTATGATGAGCGGTGACATGAGCCGGGTTAGTGTGGGGGCTGTGCAGAGGGCCAGTGTATGATGAGCGGTGACATGAGCCGGGTGAGTGTGGGGGCTGTGCAGAGGGCCAGTGTATGATGAGCGGTGACATGAGCCGGGTGAGTGTGGGGGCTGTGCAGAGGGCCAGTGTATGATGAGCGGTGACATGAGCCGGGTGAGTGTGGGGGCTGTGCAGAGGGCCAGTGTATGATGAGCGGTGACATGAGCCGGGTGATTGTGGGGGCTGTGCCGAGGGCCAGTGTATGATGAGCGGTGAGATGAGCCGGGTGAGTGTGGGGGCTGTGCAGAGGGCCAGTGTATGATGAGCGGTGACATGAGCCGGGTGAGTGTGGGGGCTGTGCAGAGGGCCAGTGTATGATGAGCGGTGACATGAGTCGGGTGAGTGTGGGGGCTGTGCAGAGGGCCAGTGTATGATGAGCGGTGACATGAACCGGGTGAGTGTGGGGGCTGTGCAGAGTGCCAGTGTATGATGAGCGGTGACATGAGCCGGGTTAGTGTGGGGGCTGTGCAGAGGGCCAGTGTATGATGAGCGGTGACATGAGCCGGGTGAGTGTGGGGGCTGTGCAGAGGGCCAGTGTATGATGAGCGGTGACATGAGCCGGGTGAGTGTGGGGGCTGTGCACTGTGCAGAGCTGAGAACAGGTCAGATCAGTGAGCACTGGTTGTTTTTTTCTGTGGGCGGTAACCTCAACTGAGGAAAGCACTGCCAGCCAATGATAGCGTAGGAAACATCTACACTGTCCAGACATAAGGGCTTCTGCAATTGGCTGCAGAAATCACATGTCCTCTCAATATAAAATGCGGCCATGTTCCCTCAGCATCATTATATCCATGTCACTGCTAGAGACAGATGTAGCTCAGTGTTCTCCTGTGTAATGAGGGATATTAGCTAGATAGATGGGCACTTGTGTGGTAGTCAGATAGTGTAGATACTTGCTGGCCTGTGTACCTCTGCAGCCGCTGGTGCAGCCCATGTTTGGTGTTCTTGTGCAAGTGCTGAGATTCTGACAGACACAGAGGGCCCATGCCATACAATAGTGCTGTGCTCCGCTGGTATTCCGCTCTATGTCTCAGTATACCTTGAATGTTGTTTTGCACTTGCTAATGTGATCAAGCGCAGTGACCTTTTCATATAGTGGGGGGAAAGTCTGCAGAGCTTCTTATTGCAGAGCACAAAATCTTTTTTTTTTTTTCTTTTGCTATCGTGATATTGAAAGCTGTCTGCACTAAAGTTTTTCACTGTCAGAACCTATTTTAGTGGAGTTGAACTTGTCCTGGTTTTACTTTAAAAAATAAAAACTTCTTACTAGGCCCATTCCAAAAAATGTTTTTTTCCTGTGCAAAAAGTCATGCAGTGCTATAAGCCTGCTATTACGTCAGTGGCGGTCAAATTCAGCTTGTACGCACAGTCAAACCTATATATATTTTTGGTTGGCAGGCAGAGTCAACCAAAAGTTTTTACTGTGACAAAGTTGATCCAGTCTGCTAAAAAGCAGATCCTATTTTAGTGGTGTTGAAATTGTCCTGGTTTCACAGTAAAAAAAAAAACTTCTCTTACTAGGCCCAGTCCAAAATATACTTTTTCCTGTGCCAAAAGTCATGCAGTGCCAAAAGCCAGCTACTACGTCACTGGCGGTCAAATTCAGCTTGTGCGCACAGTCAAACCTATATATATTTTTGGTTGGCAGGCAGAGTGCATCAAAGTTTTTTCACTGTGGCAAAGTTGATTCAGTCTGCTAAAAGGCAGATCCTATTTTAGTGGTGTTGAACTTGTCCTGGTTTTACATTAAAAAATAAAAACTTCTTACTAGGCCCAGTCCAAAAAATATTTTTTTCCTGTGCCAAAAGTTATACAGTGCTATAAGCCAGCTACTACGTCACTGGCGGTCAAATTCAGCTTGTACGCACAGTCAAACCTATATATATTTTTGGTTGGCAGGCAGAGTGCACCAAAGGTTTTTCACTGTGGCAAAGTTGATTCAGTCTGCTAAAAGGCAGATCCTATTTTAGCGGTGTTGAACTTGTCCTGGTTTCATAGTAAAAACAAAACAAAACAAACTTCTCTTACTAGGCCCAGTCCAAAACTATTATTTCCTGTGCCAAAAGTCATACAGTTTCATAAGCCAGCTACTACGTCAGTGGCGGTCAAATTCATCTAGTACGCACAGTCAAACCTATATATATTTTTGGTTGGCAGGAAGAGTCCACCAAAGGTTTTTCACTGTGGCAAAGTTGATTCAGTCTGCTAAAAGGCAGATCCTATTTTAGTGGTGTTGAACTTGTCCTGGTTTTACATTAAAAAACAAAAACTTCTCTTACTAGGCCCAGTCCAAAAAAATTTTTTTTCCTGTGCCAAAAGTCATACAGTGCTGTAAGGCAGCTACAACTTCACTGGCGGTCAAATTCGGCTTATACCCACAGTCAAACCTATATATATTTTTGGTTGACAGGCAGAGTCCACCAAAGGTTTTTCACTGTGGCAAAGTTGATTCAGTCTGATAAAAGGCAGATCCTATCTTAGTGGTGTTGAACTTGTCCTGGTTTTACATTAAAAAATAAAAACTTCTCAGACTAGGCTCAGTCCAAAAAATGTTTTTCCTGTGCCAAAAGTCATGCAGTGCTATAAGCCAGCTACTACGTCAGTGGCGGTCATATTCAGCTAGTACGCACAGTCAAACCTATATACAGTATATTTTTGGTTGGCAGGCAGAGTCCACCAAAAGTTTTTACTGTGACAAAGTTGATCCAGTCTGCTAAAAAGCAGATCCTATCTTAGTGGTGTTGAAATTGTCCTGGTTTCACAGTAAAAAAAAAATTCTCTTACTAGGCCCAGTCCAAAATATACTTTTACCTGTGCCAAAAGTCATGCAGTGCTATAAGCCAGCTACTACGTCAGTGGCGGTCAAATTCAGCTTGTGCGCACAGTCAAACCTATATATATTTTTGGTTGGCAGGAAGAGTCCACCAAAGGTTTTTCACTGTGGCAAAGTTGATCCAGTCTGCTAAAAGGCAGATCCTATTTTAGTGGTGTTGAACTTGTCCTGGTTTTACATTAAAAAATAAAAACTTCTCTTACTAGGCCCAGTCCAAAAAATGTTTTTTCCGGGCCAAAAGTCATGCAGTGCTATAAGCCAGCTACTACGTCAGTGGCGGTCAAATTCAGCTTGTACGCACTGTCAAACCTATATATATTTTTGGTTGGCAGGCAGAGTCCACCAAAGGTTTTTCACTGTGGCAAAGTTGATTCAGTCTGCTAAAAGGCAGATCCTATTTTAGTGGTGTTGAACTTGTCCTGGTTTAACAGTAGAAAAAAACCCGTCTTACTAGACCCAGTCCAAAAAATATTTTTTCCTGTGCGAAAAGTCATACAGCGCTTTATATATTTTTGGTTGGCAGGCAGAGTCCACCAAAAGTTTTTTATTTTTGCAAAGTTTATCCAGTCTCCCAAAATATAGATCCTATTTTAGTGGTGTTGAACTTGTCCTGGTTTCAGAGTAAAAAAAGAAAAACTTCTCTTACTAGGCCCAGTCCAAAATATACTTTTTCCTGTGCCAAAAGTCATGCAGTGCTATAAGCCAGCTACTACTTCAGTGGCGGTCAAATTCAGCTTGTACGTACAGTCAAACATATATATATTTTTGGTTGGCAGGAAGAGTCCACCAAAGGTTTTTCACTGTGGCAAAGTTGATTCAGTCTGCTAAAAGGCAGATCCTATTTTATTGGTGTTGAACTTGTCCTGATTTTACATTAAAAAATAAAAACTTCTCTTACTAGGCTCAGTCCAAAAAATGTTTTTTTCCTGTGCCAAAAGTCATACAGTGCTATACGCCAGCTGCAACGTCAGTGGCGGTCAAATTCAGCTAGTACGCACAGTCAAACCTATATATATTTTTGGTCGGCAGGCAGAGTGCACCAAAGGTTTTTCACTGTGGCAAAGTTGATTTAGTCTGCTAAAAGGCAGATCCTATTTTAGTGGTGTTGAACTTGTCCTGGTTTTACATTAAAAAATAAAATTCTTCTCTTACTAGGCCCAGTCCAAAAAATTTTTTTTCCTGTGCCAAAATTCATACAGTTCTCTAAGCCAGCTACTACGTCAATGGCGGTCAAATTCAGCTAGTACGCACATTCAAACCTATATATATTTTTGGTTGGTAGGTAGAGTCCACCAAAGGTTTTTACTGTGACAAAGTTGATCTAGTCTGCTAAAAAGCAGATCCTACTTTAGTGGTGTTGAACTTGTCCTGGTATTATATTAAAAAATAAAAACTTCTTACTAGGCCCAGTCCAAAAAATGTTTTTTCCTGTGCCAAAAGTCATACAGTGCTATAAGTCAGCTACAACGTCACTGGCGGTCAAATTCAGCTTGTACGCACAGTCAAACCTATATATATTTTTGGTTGGCATTTAGAGTCCACCAAAGATTTTTCACTGTGGCAAAGTTGATTCAGTCTGCTAAAAGGCAGATCCTATTTTAGTGGTGTTGAACTTGTCCTGGTTTCAGAGTAAAAAATATAAACTTCTCTTACTAGGCCCAGTCCAAAAAATATTTTTTTCCTGTGCCAAAAGTCATACAGTGCTATAAGCCAGCTACTACGTCAGTGGCGGTCAAATTCAGCTTGTACGCACAGTCAAACCTATATACAGTATATTTTTGGTTGGCAGGCAGAGTCCACCAAAAGTTTTTACTGTGACAAAGTTGATCCAGTCTGCTAAAAAGCAGATCCTATTTTAGTGGCGTTGAACTTGTCCTGATTTTACATTAAAAAATAAAAACTTCTCTTACTAGGCTCAGTCCAAAAAATGTTTTTTTCCTGTGCCAAAAGTCATGCAGTGCTATACGCCAGCTGCAACGTCAGTGGCGGTCAAATTCAGCTAGTACGCACAGTCAAACCTATATATATTTTTGGTTGGCAGGCAGAGTGCACCAAAGGTTTTTCACTGTGGCAAAGTTGAATCAGTCTGCGAAAAGGCAGATCCTATTTTAGTGGTGTTGAACTTGTCCTGGTTTCACAGTAAAAAAAACAAAAAAAACCTTCTCTTATTAGGCCCAAAAACTATTATTTCCTGTGCCAAAGGTCATACAGTTCTATAAGACAGCTACTACGTCAGTGGCAGTCAAATTCAGCTAGTACGCTTAGTCAAACCTATATACAGTATATTTTTGGTTGGCAGGCAGAGTCCACTAAAAGTTTTTACTGTGACAAAGTTGATCCAGTCTGCTAAAAAGCAGATCCTATTTTAGTGGTGTTGAAATTGTCCTGGTTTCACAGTAAAAAAAAAACTTCTCTTACTAGGCCCAGTCCAAAATATACTTTTGCCTGTGCCAAAAGTCATGCAGTGCTAAAAGCCAGCTACTACGTCACTGGCGGTCGCCCAGTCCAAAATATACTTTTGCCTGTGCCAAAAGTCATGCAGTGCTAAAAGCCAGCTACTACGTCACTGGCGGTCAAATTCAGCTTGTGCGCACAGTCAAACCTATATATATTTTTGGTCGGCAGGCAGAGTGCACCAAAGGTTTTTCACTGTGGCAAAGTTGATTTAGTCTGCTAAAAGGCAGATCCTATTTTAGTGGTGTTGAACTTGTCCTGGTTTTACATTAAAAAATAAAATTCTTCTCTTACTAGGCCCAGTCCAAAAAATTTTTTTTCCTGTGCCAAAATTCATACAGTTCTCTAAGCCAGCTACTACGTCAGTGGCGGTCAAATTCAGCTAGTACGCACATTCAAACCTATATATATTTTTGGTTGGTAGGTAGAGTCCACCAAAGGTTTTTACTGTGACAAAGTTGATCCAGTCTGCTAAAAAGCAGATCCTACTTTAGTGGTGTTGAACTTGTCCTGGTATTATATTAAAAAATAAAAACTTCTTACTAGGCCCAGTCCAAAAAATGTTTTTTCCTGTGCCAAAAGTCATACAGTGCTATAAGTCAGCTACAACGTCACTGGCGGTCAAATTCAGCTTGTACGCACAGTCAAACCTATATATATTTTTGGTTGGCATTTAGAGTCCACCAAAGGTTTTTCACTGTGGCAAAGTTGATTCAGTCTGCTAAAAGGCAGATCCTATTTTAGTGGTGTTGAACTTGTCCTGGTTTCAGAGTAAAAAATATAAACTTCTCTTACTAGGCCCAGTCCAAAAAATATTTTTTTCCTGTGCCAAAAGTCATACAGTGCTATAAGCCAGCTACTACGTCAGTGGCGGTCAAATTCAGCTTGTACGCACAGTCAAACCTATATACAGTATATTTTTGGTTGGCAGGCAGAGTCCACCAAAAGTTTTTACTGTGACAAAGTTGATCCAGTCTGCTAAAAAGCAGATCCTAATTTAGTGGTGTTGAAATTGTCCTGGTTTCACAGTAAAAAAAAAACTTCTCTTACTAGGCCCAGTCCAAAATATACTTTTTCCTGTGCCAAAAGTCATGCAGTGCTATAAGCCAGCTACTACGTCAGTGGCGGTCAAATTCAGCTTGTGCGCACAGTCAAACTGTTAAAGATAAGATTCTAAAATCTACTAAAAAACATTATATGAAACTCTGATGTATACTAAATATCTATACTTATATTCTTTTATATGTTATCAATCTTGTTTTGCATATATCTGTTATATTGGATATCATTTAGTCATATATAGCCTCACTTTAATATATTATGAAAACCTTGATATATATATATATATATATATCAGATATCTGTATTTGTGTCACACTATATACAGTGCCTACAAGTAGTATTCAACCCCCTGCAGATTTAGCTGGTTGACACATGCGGAATTAACTTGGCATTGTGACATTTGTACTGTAGATCAGCCTGGAAGTGGGAAATGCACTGCAGCAATTTTTTTTTTTTTTTTTTTTTTTAAACGAAAAAAGTTAATTCAGAGTGTCATTTATTATTCAACCCCTCAAACCACAAGAATTCTGTTTGGTCCCCCTAAAGTGTTAAGAAGTAGTTCAGGCACCAAGAATAATGAGCTTCACATGTGTGGATTAAAGATCTCTTTTGCCAGCCTTTTCTGACTATTTAAGACCCTCCCCAAACTTGTGAACAGCACTCAGACATGGTCAACATGGGAAAGACAAAGGAGCATTCCAAGGCCATCAGAGACAAGATCGTGGAGGGTCACAAGGCTGGCAAGGGGTACAAAACCCTTTCCAAGGAGTTGGGCCTACCTGTCTCCACTGTTGGGAGCATCATCCGTAAGTGGAAGGCTTATGGAACTACTGTTAGCCTTCCACGGCCAGGACAGCCTTTGAAAGTGTCCTCCCGTGCCGAGGCCAGGCTTGTCCGAAGAGTCAAGGCTAACTCAAGGACAACAAGGAAGGAGCTCCGGGAAGATCTCATGGCAGTGGGGACATTGGTTTCAGTCAATACCATAAGTAACGTACTCCACCGCAATGGTCTCCGTTCCAGACGAGCCCGTAAGGTACCTTTACTTTCAAAGCGTCATGTCAAGGCTCGTCTACAGTTTGCTCATGATCACTTGGAGGACTCTGAGACAGACTGGTTCAAGGTTCTATGGTCTGATGAGACCAAGATCGAGATCTTTGGTGCCAACCACACACGTGACGTTTGGAGACTGGATGGCACTGCATACGACCCCAAGAATACCATCCCTACAGTCAAGCATGGTGGTGGCAGCATCATGCTGTGGGGCTGTTTCTCTGCCAAGGGGCCTGGCCATCTGGTCCGCATCCATGGGAAGATGGATAGCACGGCCTACCTGGAGATTTTGGCCAAGAACCTCCGCTCCTCCATCAAGGATCTTAAGATGGGTCGTAATTTCATCTTCCAACAAGACAACGACCCAAAGCACACAGCCAAGAAAACCAAGGCCTGGTTCAATAGGGAAAAAGTCAAGGTGTTGGAGTGGCCTAGTCAGTCTCCTGACCTTAACCCAATTGAAAACTTGTGGAAGGAGCTCAAGAATAAAGTCCACATGAGACACCCAAAGAACCTAGATAACTTGGAGAAGATCTGCATGGAGGAGTGGGCCAAGATAACTCCACAGACCTGTGCCGGCCTGAACAGGTCTTATAAAAGACGATTATTAGCTGTAATTGCAAACAAGGCTTATTCCACAAAATATTAAACATAGGGGTTGTATAATAATTGACCCACACTTTTATGTTTAAAATTTAATAAAATTCAACTGAGCAACATAACTTTTTGGTTTGTAAGATTTATGCTTCTGTTCATAAAACCTACTCTCGTTTGCAGTTTGAAGGCTCTAACTTATTTGCATCTTATCAAACCAGCTAAATCTGCAGGGGGTTGAATACTACTTGTAGGCACTGTATATATATGTATATATACCCTGAAAGGATTAGTTGGAGCTGGTTATAGAAGATGACTTTCAAATTGTTTACAAGAAGGAGACAAAGGATTCAACATGACACCTCCCAAGAGAATACCCTGACGAATGAGGAGAATATCTGGGGAGGAAACACTTAACCCCATAGGACAACATAATGAGACTTATCTATACCATGGGCCAGAGACCACTGTGATTGCTCAATTGCCTCAGGGCGACACCCTATTGGGACCTTCCTTTATCCTGAACATATGTTATGCTGGAATACTAAACACACCTTTCCTGCACCATCTCTCTTCAAGAGAAGTTCAGTATCTGACTCTGTCTGTCTGATATCAAAGCTTCACGTATACACTAAAATAAGTTCATTTGGCAAGGGATAAGCAAAGGGTTGGGGTCCTTTGAACCTCACTTCCACAAAACCTATATATATTTTTGGCTGAAAGGCAGAGTCCATCAAAGGTTTTTCACTGTGGCAAAGTAGATTCAGTCTGCTAAAAGACAGGTACTATTTTAGTGGTGTTGAACTTGTCCTGGTTTTATATTAAAAAATAAAAACTTCTCTTACTAGGCCCAGTCCAAAAAATGTTTTTTTCCTGTGCCAAAAGTCATACAGTGCTATAAGGCAGCTACAACGTCACTGGCGGTCAAATTCAGCTAGTACGCACAGTCAAACCTGTATACAGTATATTTTTGGTAGGCAGGCAGAGTCCACCAAAAGTTTTTACTGTGACAAAGTTGATTCAGTCTGCTAAAAGGCAGATCCCATTTTTGTGGTGTTGAATTTGTCCTGGTTTTACATTAAAAAATAAAAACTTCTTACTAGGCCCAGTCCAAAAAATGTTTTTTCCTGTGCCAAAAGTCATGTAGTGCTATAAGCCAACAACTACGTCAGTGGCGGTCAAATTCAGCTTGTACGCACAGTCAAACCTATATATATTTTTGGTTGGCAGGCAGAGTCCACCAAAGGTTTTTCACTGTGGCAAAGTTGATTCAGTCTGCTAAAAGGCAGATCCTATTTTAGTGGTGTTGAAATTGTCCTGGTTTCACAGTAAAAAAAAACAAAAAAAAAAACTTCTCTTATTAGGCCCAGTCCAAAAACTATTATTTCCTGTGCCAAAGGTCATACAGTGCTATAAGGCAGCTACAACGTCACTGGCGGTGAAATTCAGCTTGTGCGCACAGTCAAACCTATATATATTTTTGGTTGGCAGGCAGAGTGCACCAAAGGTTTTTCACTGTGGCAAAGTTGATTCAGTCTGCTAAAAGGCAGATCCTATTTTAGTGGTGTTGAACTTGGCCTGGTTTCAGAGTAAAAAAAAAACTTCTCTTACTAGGCCCAGTCCAAAAAATATTTTTTTCCTGTGCCAAAAGTCATACAGTGCTATAAGCCAGCTACTACGTCAGTGGCGGTCAAATTCAGCTAGTACGCACAGTCAAACCTATATACAGTATATTTTTAGTTGGCAGGCAGAGTCCACCAAAAGTTTTTACTGTGGCAAAGTTTATCCAGTCTGCTAAAAAGCAGATCCTAATTTAGTGTTGTTGAAATTGTCCTGGTTTCACAGTAAAAAAAAAACTTCTCTTACTAGGCCCAGTCCAAAATATACTTTTTCCTGTGCCAAAAGTCATGCAGTGCTATAAGCCAGCTACTACGTCACTGGCGGTCAAATTCAGCTTGTGTGCACAGTCAAACCTATATATATTTTTGGTTGGCAGGAGAGTCCACCAAAGGTTTTTCACTGTGGCAAAGTTGATTCAGTCTGCTAAAAGGCAGATCCTATTTTAGTGGTGTTGAACTTGGCCTGGTTTCAGAGTAAAAAAAAAACTTCTCTTACTAGGCCCAGTCCAAAAAATATTTTTTTCCTGTGCCAAAAGTCATACAGTGCTATAAGCCAGCTACTACGTCAGTGGCGGTCAAATTCAGCTAGTACGCACAGTCAAACCTATATACAGTATATTTTTAGTTGGCAGGCAGAGTCCACCAAAAGTTTTTACTGTGGCAAAGTTTATCCAGTCTGCTAAAAAGCAGATCCTAATTTAGTGTTGTTGAAATTGTCCTGGTTTCACAGTAAAAAAAAAACTTCTCTTACTAGGCCCAGTCCAAAATATACTTTTTCCTGTGCCAAAAGTCATGCAGTGCTATAAGCCAGCTACTACGTCACTGGCGGTCAAATTCAGCTTGTGTGCACAGTCAAACCTATATATATTTTTGGTTGGCAGGAGAGTCCACCAAAGGTTTTTCACTGTGGCAAAGTTGATTCAGTCTGCTAAAAGGCAGATCCTATTTTAGTGGTGCTGAATTTGTCCTGGTTTTACATTAAAAAATAAAAACTTCTTACTAGGCCCAGTCCAAAAAATGTTTTTTCCTGTGCCAAAAGTCATGCAGTGCTATAAGCCAGCTACTACGTCAGTGGCGGTCAAATTCAACTTGTACGCACAGTCAAACCTATATATATTTTTGGTTGGCAGGAAGAGTCCACCAAAGGTTTTTCACTGTGACAAAGTTGATTCAGTCTGCTAAAAGGCAGATCCTATTTTAGTGGTGTTGAACTTGGCCTGCTTTCAGAGTAAAAAAATAAAAACTTCTCTTACTAGGCCCAGTCCAAAAAATATTTTTTTCCTGTGCCAAAAGTTATACAGTGCTATAAGCCAGCTACTACGTCAGTGGCGGTCGAATTCAGCTTGTATGCACAGTCAAACCTATATATATTTTTGGTTGGCAGGCAGAGTGCACCAAAGGTTTTTCACTGTGGCAAAGTTGATTCAGTCTGCTTAAAGGCAGATCCTATTTTAGTGGTGTTGAACTTGTCCTGGTTTTACATTAAAAAATAAAAACTTCTCTTACTAGGCCCAGTCCAAAAAATGTTTTTTTCCTGTGCCAAAAGTCATACAGTGCTATAAGCCAGCTACGTCACTGGCGGTCAAATTCAGCTTGTACGCACAGTCAAACCTATATATATTTTTGGTTGGCAGGAAGAGTCCACCAAAGGTTTTTCACTGTGGCAAAGTTGATTCAGTCTGCTAAAAGGCAGATCCTATTTTAGTGGTGTTGAACTTGTCCTGGTTTTACATTGAAAAATAAAAACTTCTCTTACTAGGCCCAGTCCAAAAAATGTTTTTTTTCCTGTGCCAAAAGTTATACAGTGCTATAAGCCAGCTATTACGTCAGTGGCGGTCAAATTCAACTTCTACGCACAGTCAAACCTATATATATTTTTGGTTGGCAGGAGGGTCCACGAAAGGTTTTTCACTGTGGCAAAGTTGATTCAGTCTGCTAAAAGGCAGATCCTATTTTAGTGGTGTTGAATTTGTCCTGGTTTTACATTAAAAAATAAAAACTTCTTACTAGGCCCAGTCCAAAAAATGTTTTTTCCTGTGCCAAAAGTCATGCAGTGCTATAAGCCAGCAACTACGTCAGTGGCGGTCAAATTCAGCTAGTACGCACAGTCAAACCTATATATATTTTTGGTTGGCAGGCAGAGTGCACCAAAGGTTTTTCACTGTGGCAAAGTTGATTCAGTCTGCTAAAAGGCTGATCCTATTTTAGTGGTGTTGAATTTGTCCTGGTTTCACAGTAGAAAAAACAAAAAAAAACTTCTCTTATTAGGCCCAGTCCAAAAACTATTATTTCCTGTGCCAAAGGTCATACAGTTCTATAAGCCAGCTACTACGTTAGTGGCGGTCAAATTCAGCTAGTACGCACAGTCAAACCTATATACAGTATATTTTTGGTTGGCATTTAGAGTCCACCAAAGGTTTTTCACTGTGGCTAAGTTGATTCAGTCTGCTAAAAGGCAGATCCTATTTTAGTGGTGTTGAAATTGTCCTGGTTTCACAGTAAAAAAAAACCTCTTACTAGGCCCAGTCCAAAAAATGTTTTTTCCTGTGCCAAAAGTCATACAGTGCTATAAGGCAGCCACAACGTCACTGGCGGTGAAATTCAGCTTGTACGCACAGTCAAACCTATATATATTTTTGGTTGGCAGGCAGAGTGCACCAAAGGTTTTTCACTGTGGCAAAGTTGATTCAGTCTGCTAAAAGGCAGATCCTATTTTAGTGGTGTTGAACTTGGCCTGGTTTCAGAGTAAAAAAATAAAAACTTCTCTTACTAGGCCCAGTCCAAAAAATATTTTTTTCCTGTGCCAAAAGTCATACAGTGCTATAAGCCAGCTACTACGTCAGTGGCGGTCAAATTCAGCTAGTACGCACAGTCAAACCTATATACAGTATATTTTTGGTTGGCAGGCAGAGTCCACCAAAAGTTTTTACTGTGGCAAAGTTTATCCAGTCTGCTAAAAAGCAGATCCTAATTTAGTGGTGTTGAAATTGTCCTGGTTTCACAGTAAAAAAAAACTTCTCTTACTAGGCCCAGTCCAAAATATACTTTTTCCTGTGCCAAAAGTCCATGCAGTGCTAAAAGCCAGCTACTACGTCACTGGCGGTCAAATTCAGCTTGTGCGCACAGTCAAACCTATATATATTTTTGGTTGGCAGGAGAGTGCACCAAAGGTTTTTCACTGTGGCAAAGTTGATTCAGTCTGCTAAAAGGCAGATCCTATTTTAGTGGTGTTGAATTTGTCCTGTTTTTACATTAAAAAATAAAAACTTCTTACTAGGCCCAGTCCAAAAAATGTTTTTTTCCTGTGCCAAAAGTTATACAGTGCTATAAGCCAGCTATTACGTCAGTGGCGGTCAAATTCAACTTCTACGCACAGTCAAACCTATATATATTTTTGGTTGGCAGGAGAGTCCACGAAAGGTTTTTCACTGTGGCAAAGTTGATTCAGTCTGCTAAAAGGCAGATCCTATTTTAGTGGTGCTGAATTTGTCCTGGTTTTACATTAAAAAATAAAAACTTCTTACTAGGCCCAGTCCAAAAAATGTTTTTTCCTGTGCCAAAAGTCATGCAGTGCTATAAGCCAGCTACTACGTCAGTGGCGGTCAAATTCAACTTGTACGCACAGTCAAACCTATATATATTTTTGGTTGGCAGGAAGAGTCCACCAAAGGTTTTTCACTGTGACAAAGTTGATTCAGTCTGCTAAAAGGCAGATCCTATTTTAGTGGTGTTGAACTTGGCCTGCTTTCAGAGTAAAAAAATAAAAACTTCTCTTACTAGGCCCAGTCCAAAAAATATTTTTTTCCTGTGCCAAAAGTTATACAGTGCTATAAGCCAGCTACTACGTCAGTGGCGGTCGAATTCAGCTTGTATGCACAGTCAAACCTATATATATTTTTGGTTGGCAGGCAGAGTGCACCAAAGGTTTTTCACTGTGGCAAAGTTGATTCAGTCTGCTTAAAGGCAGATCCTATTTTAGTGGTGTTGAACTTGTCCTGGTTTTACATTAAAAAATAAAAACTTCTCTTACTAGGCCCAGTCCAAAAAATATTTTTTTCCTGTGCCAAAAGTCATGCAGTGCTATAAGCCAGCTACTACGTCAGTGGCGGTCAAATTCAACTTGTACGCACAGTCAAACCTATATATATTTTTGGTTGGCAGGAAGAGTCCACCAAAGGTTTTTCACTGTGACAAAGTTGATTCAGTCTGCTAAAAGGCAGATCCTATTTTAGTGGTGTTGAACTTGGCCTGCTTTCAGAGTAAAAAAATAAAAACTTCTCTTACTAGGCCCAGTCCAAAAAATGTTTTTTTCCTGTGCCAAAAGTCATACAGTGCTATAAGCCAGCTACGTCACTGGCGGTCAAATTCAGCTTGTACGCACAGTCAAACCTATATATATTTTTGGTTGGCAAGCAGAGTGCACCAAAGGTTTTTCACTGTGGCAAAGTTGATTCAGTCTGCTAAAAGGCAGATCCTATTTTAGTGGTGTTGAATTTGGCCTGGTTTCAGAGTAAAAAAATAAAAACTTCTCTTACTAGGCCCAGTCCAAAAAATATTTTTTTCCTGTGCCAAAAGTTATACAGTGCTATAAGCCAGCTACTATCTCAGTGGCGGTCAAATTCAGCATGTACGCACAGTCAAACCTATATATATTTTTGGTTGGCAGGAAGAGTCCACCAAAGGTTTTTCACTGTGGCAAAGTTGATTCAGTCTGCTAAAAGGCAGATCCTATTTTAGTGGTGTTGAACTTGTCCTGGTTTTACATTGAAAAATAAAAACTTCTCTTACTAGGCCCAGTCCAAAAAATGTTTTTTTCCTGTGCCAAAAGTTATACAGTGCTATAAGCCAGCTATTACGTCAGTGGCGGTCAAATTCAACTTCTACGCACAGTCAAACCTATATATATTTTTGGTTGGCAGGAGGGTCCACGAAAGGTTTTTCACTGTGGCAAAGTTGATTCAGTCTGCTAAAAGGCAGATCCTATTTTAGTGGTGTTGAATTTGTCCTGGTTTTACATTAAAAAATAAAAACTTCTTACTAGGCCCAGTCCAAAAAATGTTTTTTCCTGTGCCAAAAGTCATGCAGTGCTATAAGCCAGCAACTACGTCAGTGGCGGTCAAATTCAGCTAGTACGCACAGTCAAACCTATATATATTTTTGGTTGGCAGGCAGAGTGCACCAAAGGTTTTTCACTGTGGCAAAGTTGATTCAGTCTGCTAAAAGGCTGATCCTATTTTAGTGGTGTTGAATTTGTCCTGGTTTCACAGTAGAAAAAACAAAAAAAAACTTCTCTTATTAGGCCCAGTCCAAAAACTATTATTTCCTGTGCCAAAGGTCATACAGTTCTATAAGCCAGCTACTACATTAGTGGCGGTCAAATTCAGCTAGTACGCACAGTCAAACCTATATACAGTATATTTTTGGTTGGCATTTAGAGTCCACCAAAGGTTTTTCATTGTGGCAAAGTTGATTCAGTCTGCTAAAAGGCAGATCCTATTTTAGTGGTGTTGAAATTGTCCTGGTTTCACAGTAAAAAAAAACCTTCTCTTACTAGGCCCAGTCCAAAAAATGTTTTTTCCTGTGCCAAAAGTCATACAGTGCTATAAGGCAGCCACAACGTCACTGGCGGTGAAATTCAGCTTGTACGCACAGTCAAACCTATATATATTTTTGGTTGGCAGGCAGAGTGCACCAAAGGTTTTTCACTGTGGCAAAGTTGATTCAGTCTGCTAAAAGGCAGATCCTATTTTAGTGGTGTTGAACTTGGCCTGGTTTCAGAGTAAAAAAATAAAAACTTCTCTTACTAGGCCCAGTCCAAAAAATATTTTTTTCCTGTGCCAAAAGTCATACAGTGCTATAAGCCAGCTACTACGTCAGTGGCGGTCAAATTCAGCTAGTACGCACAGTCAAACCTATATACAGTATATTTTTGGTTGGCAGGCAGAGTCCACCAAAAGTTTTTACTGTGGCAAAGTTTATCCAGTCTGCTAAAAAGCAGATCCTAATTTAGTGGTGTTGAAATTGTCCTGGTTTCACAGTAAAAAAAAAACTTCTCTTACTAGGCCCAGTCCAAAATATACTTTTTCCTGTGCCAAAAGTCATGCAGTGCTAAAAGCCAGCTACTACGTCACTGGCGGTCAAATTCAGCTTGTGCGCACAGTCAAACCTATATATATTTTTGGTTGGCAGGAGAGTGCACCAAAGGTTTTTCACTGTGGCAAAGTTGATTCAGTCTGCTAAAAGGCAGATCCTATTTTAGTGGTGTTGAATTTGTCCTGTTTTTACATTAAAAAATAAAAACTTCTTACTAGGCCCAGTCCAAAAAATGTTTTTTTCTGTGCCAAAAGTCATGCAGTGCTATAAGCCAGCTACTACGTCAGTGGCGGTCAAATTCAACTTGTACGCACAGTCAAACCTATATATATTTTTGGTTGGCAGGAAGAGTCCACCAAAGGTTTTTCACTGTGACAAAGTTGATTCAGTCTGCTAAAAGGCAGATCCTATTTTAGTGGTGTTGAACTTGGCCTGCTTTCAGAGTAAAAAAATAAAAACTTCTCTTACTAGGCCCAGTCCAAATAATATTTTTTTCCTGTGCCAAAAGTTATACAGTGCTATAAGCCAGCTACTACGTCAGTGGCGGTCAAATTCAGCTTGTATGCACAGTCAAACCTATATATATTTTTGGTTGGCAGGCAGAGTCCACCAAAGGTTTTTTACTGTGGCAAAGTTGATCCAGTCTGCTAAAAGGCAGATCCTATTTTAGTGGTGTTGAACTTGTCCTGGTTTCACAGTAAAAAAATAAAAGCTTCTCTACTAGGCCCAGTCCAAAAAATATTTTTTCCTGTGCCAAAACTCATACAGTTCTATAAGCCAGCTAATTCCTAAATTTTGGCAGCCGTTGGACTCACTGCATACCCTATACTGTATAGCAGACCTTCTCCTTTATAATGGGAACATGTCGTACTCGTTACTGTGACCCAGTATTATATGTCTTTAAATTTTTTGTTAGTGGGGGTTTTCCTAAATTTCGGCAGCCGTTGGACTCGCTGCATACCCTATAACTGTATAGCGGACCCTCTCCTTTCTAATAAGAACATGTCATTACTATGCCCCAGCTCTATGTGTCTTTCAATTGTTAGTAGGTTTTTTTTTAAATTTTGGCAGCCGTTGGACTTACTGCATACACTATAACTGTATGGCAGACCCTCTCCTTTCTGGTGGCAACATGTCGTTACTGTGACACAGCTCTATGTGTTTTTAAATTGTTAGTAGGGTTTTTCCTAAATTTTGACAGCCATTGGACTCACTGCATACCCTATAACTGTATAGCAGATCCTTTCCTTTCTAATGGGAACATGTCGTACTCGTTACTGTGGCTCAGTTCTATGTGTCTTTAAATTGTTAGTAGTGTTTTCCTAAATTTTGGCAGCCGTTGGACTCACTGCATATCCTATAACTGTATAGCAGACCCTCTCCTTTATAATGGGAACATGTCAATACTGTGGCTCAGCTCTACGTGTCTTTAAATTGCTAGTGTTTTTTTTTCTAAATTTTGGCAGCCGTTTAAATCACTTCATACACTATAACTGTATAGTAGACCCTCTCCTTTCTAATGGGAACATGTCGCTACAGTGGCCCTGCTCTATGTGTCTTTAAATTATTAGTAGGGTTTTTCTTAAATTATGTCAGCCATTGGACTCACTGCATGCCCTATAACTGTATAGCAGGTCCGCTCTTTCCTAGTGGGAACATGTCGTTACTGTGGCTCAGCTCTATCTGTCTTTAAATTGTTAGTAGTGTTTTCTGTAAATGTTGGCAGCCGTTAGACTCACTACATACCCTATAACTGTACAGCAGACTCGCTCCGTTCTAATGGGAACATGTCATTACTGTGACCCAGCAATATGTCTTTAAATTCTTAGTAGGATTTTTCATAAATTTTGGCAGCCGTTGGACTCACTGCACACCCTATATCCAGATAACAAGCCCTCTCCTTGACCTGTTATGGCCCAGTGTGGTTTTACTACCTGACCTTCACTCTGCCCAACATACCCAGCGATCCCATGATCCCGTCCCCTGAAATAAAAACTCCACAACGAGTTATTTGTTGGATAAATTGTGGCCACAGCGGCCGTTTATTAACAAACAACAAATAACAATGAAATAAAATATCAGTATACCAATATATATATATATATATAAGGAGGGAGGGTTCTTGGAGCTAATAGATCTGGCTTTAAATTCACTATAACATTGCACCGCCATGTTACCCCCAGCCGTTCATCACCAGCTCGAGGGCACCAAAAGACTAGTGTTGAGCCACCCCCGTAGTGTTCGAGTTCGGTTCGGTTCGTCGAACACCCGTGTGTTCGCCGAACTGTTCCTTCGAACACCGTTAAAACCAATGGCAGGCAAACAAAAACACATAGAAACACATAGAAAACACCTTCAAAGGTGTCCAAAAGCTGACAAACTGCTCAGAAGACATAACTAACACATGGAAAAGTGACAAGTACATATAGTCATGCGAAAATAAAAGAGGTGGAGGAGTAAAAGGAGGGGGAGACACAGATATAGGCATGTCATGCACTTCTAAAATCCAAAAAGTGAGAAGCCGACACGGCCAGTCCGCTCCTGCCCGTGCCACCTCCGTGTCGCCGGGTTTGTGCCAGAGCCGCGGTGAACCCTGATGGCCAGCCCCCCTCTCCCAATACTGGTGCCTGTCTGCTGGTGGGTCGAGCGAGCCCCCCTGTGGTGGAGGCAGCTCTAAGCTTTTTAATTTAAATTGTCTCTCTAATTTGAATGAATACACTTTAAATCCATTTACAAGGATCTATTGGAGGGCAAGTCTCATGCCAGCAGCCGCGTAATTCCAGCTCCAGTAGCGTCCACTAAAGCTGCTGCAGTTAAAAAGCTTTTATAAGGATCGAGCTCGGCTGTCCACCGCAAGGCATCCTACTGCCAGTCCCAGCCCCTATGCCTTGGGGTGCCTCCTGATGCTCTTCACTGAATATCCCGTGGTCCCGAAGCATTTCCTTTGAAAAAATTAAGTGTCCAAACTACAGGTGGTGTAGCTTGCTTAACAGCCGGGATAATCCGCTGACTAGCAGACACTGCTACTAGGCACAAAGTATTTCCTGGGCTAGATGCAGTTAAAAATTTGTAATTAGATACTCTCATTGGATGCTGAGAAAGCATTCCATAGAGTCTCCTGGCACGCCATATATGATTCTCTTAAAAAGCTTGGGGTAGGGGTCTAGGGGACCCTTTTATAGCCAAAATCACGGCCCTGTATCACAATACGTCACCTAGGCTGAAGATAAATGGAACTGTAGCACCCTGAAGGCTCGGTTGCTACAGACGTATTGCACCTCACCCAGAGGTGTGATATCTCACTCTCAGGTAAGGATGGAGTGTGGATCAGGACCCGACACCTGCATGCATTACACCACATTGCCGTGGGGCAGGGCGACCAATATGCCCCTGAGATGGGCACGACAACCAATATGCCCCTGAGATGGGCACGACAGTCCCTGTCCCTGGCTGGAGTGGGGGGAGGGAACCCTGTAGTGCAGGAGCAGGGAGGAAGCAGTTCCTGGGTGCATTGAGAAGGGAGTATAAAAGGTGGGCACCATCTTAGTTCAGTGCAGAGAAGTCTGAGCAGAAGTGGCAGGGAGCAGGGGCTCTGCATGAGCTCTGCTCCGGAGGCGGGCCTAGTAACAGAGGCCCAGGCCTGGAAGAGGGAGAAGGAAGGAAGAGGAGCGGAGAAGGCTCCAGGAACGAGGAATGAAGGGATCCCAGGGGTGCGGACGGGCGAGTCGCCACCGCACGCGTCGCCACCGCACGCGTCGCCACCGCACGCGTCGCCACCGCACGCGTCGCCACCGCACGCGTCGCCACCGCACGCGTCGCCACCGCACGCGTCGCCACCGCACGCCCGAATCCACCTGCGTGGAGGGGTCAGGCCAAAGGGGGAGACCGGTCCCCGAACTAGTGGAGGCAGGAAACGACCCTCAGCTAGAAACCGGAGGCTCTGACATTTTATGTGGCGCAGCCCCTCGCTACACCCGCTAGGAAGGCACCACATAGGGTCAGGGAAACTGGCGCCAAGTTTACCAAGAGGAGGCCCGAGGCAGCCGGACAGAAGTGTTGGTAAGAAAGGCCAGACAAAGGACACACAAAGGGGGTCCTGTGAAGTGCTCCAAAGTTATCTGGGAGTTGTCTGAGCCCCTCACCTGGTGAGCACAGTACGACGTGGGCAGCCGTTACCTGCAGACGTGGTCTGGATAATAAGAACTGTGAGTAAAGGCCCTGAACTGCATCACTGACTCCGTGTCGTTACTGCTGCTGCCCTGCACCATCACCCCCATCCTCCGCATACACTGCCCTGAGGCTATACTCCTCCCGTGGGGAGTTATGCTACGCTCTGCTGCACCCACAACACCAGCCTCAGCGATCTGCCCTGTAGCGGCGGTTCACTCTGACCACAATCCACGGGTGGCGTAGTCGGACATTTAAACATCAAAACCACATAAATAGTTCCGCCACTGGTTTGAACACCCTGAGCCACGGAACCGGGTCGCCGCCACGAAGACTACAACCACCAGCATCCACCAAAAAGGGTCCGGCTCCGGGTGTCCCAAGGCCCAGGGGGTGCGTCAGAACATTTTCATCACCTTTCACAATCACCAATGGGACAAGGCAGGGATGTCCTCTGTCCCCTCTCTTATACATCCTAGTGACGGAGCACCTGCTCTCATCAATTCGCCATAACCCCAATATTAGGTGGATTGAGGTGGGAGGCACCGAGTACAAGTGCTCTCTATTTGCTGATGATGTCCTAGTATATATCACTCAATCACATATATCCATCCATGCTGTTATGGCTGAAATAGATCACTTTGTTACATGGTAAAATTTTAAAATCAATGCAGCGAAGTCTGAGGCCCTCGATGTCTCCCTCCCCAAATCCATATAGGATTCCATCCAGTCCAACTTTCCCTTTGCCTGGCCCTCACAGGGTATCAAATACTTAGGAATTCCTATTCATAGAGACCTCTCCCATCTATGTTATCTTAATTTTGGGCCCTTTATTGAACAACTCCATACAGACCACGGTTGGCAAGTTAGAACTGTAAGATTCACTACGTGAACCACTGGTGTTTTGTGGAAAAGCACATGTACACTGCGTTCCAAATTATTATGCAAAAAGTGTTTAGGAGTGATAAGGGAAGAATTTGTTTGTTTGTCAGTTAAACTCATTGATGGTGATGTGTGTCAGGGCTCTTTATATCACTGTAAGCAATTGCAGACACCTGTGCTAATTAGTTTGGCAGGTGTGTCCAATGAAAGGCAAGACTACTTAAGAAGGCTCTCTCACATTATTAAGCAGCCTACATTTTCTGCCAAAATGGGAAAGAAAAAGGATGTGTCGGCTGCTGAGAAGCAACAAATTGGGGAGTGTTTAGGTCAAGGCATGACTACAATCAACATTGTGCGATGATCAGGATGAAGTGTCTTGGCAATCAAGAAGTATGTAGCTGATTCACAGTACACACGTGTGCGTGCTGATAAGGGCAAATTGAGGACTCTTTCCTACAGGCAATTACGTCAGGTTGAAAGAGCAGCGGCAAAAAAGACTTGTCATAGCAGCAGACAAGTTTTTGAAGCTGCTTGTGCCTCCAACGTCCCCCGAACAACAAGATGCAGGGTCCTTCAGAGGTTTGCAGCTGTGCATACGCCATCCTGTCGACCTCCTCTATCCACTTCACACAAGCAGAAACGGCTCCAGTGGGCCAAACATTACATGAAGACTGATTTCAAAACAGTTTTGTTCACGGATGAGTGCCGTGCAGCGCTCGATGGTCCAGATGGATGGAGTGGAGGATGGCTGGTTGATGGACACCCCACGCAAACACGGCTACAGCGCCAACAAGGAGGAGGTGGAGTAATGTTTTGGGCTGGAATCATGGGGAGAGAGATTGTCGGCCCCTTTAGGATCCCTGAAGGCGCTAAAGATGAACTCCATAATGTATGTGGATTTTCTCAAACAGCACTTCCTGCCATGGTTCAAGAAGAAGAACCGTGTATTTCACAGCAAGATCATTTTTCTGCATGATAATGCACCATCTCATGCTGCACATAAAACATCTGCATCTCTGGCTGATATGGGCATAAAAGGGGACAAACTTATGGTGTGACCCCCATGCTCCCCTGACCTCTACCCCATTCAGAACCTTTGGAGCATCATTAAAAGGAGTGTCTATGATGGCGGGAGGCAGTTCACATCTAAGCAACAGCTCTGGGGGGGTATTCTGTCCTCATGCAAAACAATTGAAGCAGAAACCATCCAAAACCTGACAAATTCAATGGACGAGAGAGTTCAGAAGCTCCTTTCGAACAAGGGGTCCTATGTGAAAATGTAACATCACTTAGAATAAAGTTTTGAGTTGAAAACTGTTTGATTTCAGTTTCTAACAACCTGCTAATGCTTATAATTTCAAAAATGACCATTTTTTTGGTCTTTATTAAAATGAAAAGGTTGATCGAAAAGTTTGGGGGATCTAAGAGTGTGGCAACCCAGTAGTCATGATTACTTCGAATTCTGACAATATGAGGGTCATGCTGCAGGTAGTGCAGCAAGAAGGCACTTATGTGTCTTGCGCATCTCAGAGCCCCAAAATTATTTTCCGGGCTAGATGCAGCTAAAAATGATTTTTAATTTTAAATCTGGTGAAGCTTTAGTATAGATGGCCTAATAGGATCAGTGCTGCACACTGCTACAAAGCCCAAATTATTTTCCAGTCAAGATACAGATAAACATGATTAGTAATTTGAAAGCTTAAAACGGTTGGTAGGGTGATTTTAACCAATCATCAAGCTTTTACTCTCCCCAGGATGACACAGGGGTAGAAAAGTCGTTTCGGATCCATGATTTGTTCATCTTTATGAACGTGAGTCTGTCTACATTATCAGTGGAGAGCCGCGTGCGCTAATCTGTCAGCACACCACCAGCAGCGCTGAACACACGTTCAGACAGAACGCTGGCTGCGGGGCATGACAAGATCTCCAAGGCGTAAGTGGCTAGCTCCGGCCATTTATCCAGATTGGAAGTCCAAAAAGAGCAAGGGTCCAGTGACACAGTCGTGGCTTCAATGTTTACTTGGAGATACTCCTGTACCATCGTCTCTAGGCGTTGACTATGTGTCAGACTTCTTGTCTCCTGTGGCCTTGCAAAGGATGGGCTAAAAAAGTGGTGAAATGATTCCGCAAAATTGATGTTACCAGCAGATACTGTGGTTCTGTTACGGTTTGAGTGCTGAACACTTGACGGTCCCACGGTTGGCAAGTTGGAACTGTGAGATTCACTACGTGCACCACTGGTATTTTGTGGAAAAGCACATGTAAGATTCTGCAACAGTCTCTGCTGATACTCCTGCATGCGTGCATCCCTTTCTATGGCAGGAATAATTTCTGCAAATTTACTTTTGTACCGGGGATCTAACAGTGTGGCAACCCAGTAGTCAGGATTATTTCTAATTCTCACAATTCGAGGGTCATGTTGCAGGTAGTGCAGCAAGAAGGCACTCATGTGTGTTGCGCATCCAGGAGCACCAAGTCCCTGTTGTGTTGGTGGCGAGGTAACAATCATGCTTCCTTCCTCTGTCCTCTCCCCCCAACCTCGCACAACAGAAATGTGATCAAGGTCTCCCTCATCTGATGAGTCTTCCATCAGTTCGTCCTCCACTTCTTCCTGGGCTCCTGCACCTTCCTCACTAGTTTGGCTGCTACCATGCGCCCTGGTAAAACCATCTCCCCCACCCTCACATGCCTGCCGCCTTGGTGCTGCCGACCGTCTGGACCTTGCAGATGTTAGCCCTTCCGCATACAACTCCTCCTCCTCTACTTCCTCCACCTCCTCTTGTGCCACCACCTGACTCCGAATTCTGTTTAACATGTGCTCCAGCATGTAAATCACCGGAATAGTCATGCTGATAATGGCATCGTCAGCACTAAACATCTTCGTCGCCATTTCAAAACTGTGCAGAAGGGTGCATAGGTCCCTGATCTGAGACCACTCCTCCAGCGTGATTTGCCCCACCTCTGAATCTCGTTGGCCCAGGCTATACGTCAGAACGTATTGCACCAGGGCTTGTCGGTGCTGCCACAGTCGCTGCAACATGTGCAGAGTTGAATTCCACCGGGTAGGCACATCGCATTTTAGCCGGTGAAGTGGCAGGCCCAACGACTTCTGTAGAGATGTAAGTCGCTGAGCCGCGGGATGCGAATGGCGGAAGTGAGCACACAGCGACCGTGCCCTCTGCAGAAGGCCATCTAGTCTGGGATAGTGGGCTAAAAATTGCTGGACAACCAGGTTCAACACGTGAGCCATACAAGGCACGTGTGTGACATTGCCCCGGCGAAGGGCCGCACCCAGGTTTGCAGCATTGTTGCACACGGCCTTCCCTGGTTTCAGGTCCAGTGGAGACAACCATTCATGAAATTGGTTCTCCAGAGCTGACCACAACTCCTCAGCTGTGTGACTCACATTTCCCAGACATTTCAATGTAAAAACCGCCTGATGACGTTGAGCCCTACTGCCAGCATAGTAAGGAGGTGTGCAGGATCCCTTCTGCGCAGTTAGAAAGCTTGTGGCATGACCAGACAGGCTTTGGGTGCAGGTGGAAGACCGAGAGGAGGTTGAGGAGGCAGAAGCAGTGGAGGAACTTTGACATAAAGAGGATTGACGCACAACTCGTGGGGACGGCAAGACTTGGACAGCAGCCCCTTGTCCTGCTGTCACCATAGTTACCCAGTGCCCAGTCAGCGACATGTAACGCCCCTGTCCATGCCTACTCGTCCAAGTGTCTGTGGTGAAATGCACCCTGTCACACACAGAGTTTCTCAAAGAAGCGGTGATGTTGTGTGCGACATGCTGGTGGAGCGCAGGCACACCTTTCTTTGAGAAGTAGTGCCGACTGGGCATCTGGTACTGGGGCACTGCGACGGACATAAGGTCTCGAAAATCCTCTGTGTCCACCAGGCGGAAAGGCAGCATTTCTGTAGCCAAGAGCTTGCAGATGGTGAAATTCAACCTCTTAGCTTTCTCATGGCTAGGAGGAAATGGTCTTTTACTTGTCCACATCTGAGGGACCGAGGGCTGGCTATTGTGCTTAGACGGGGTTGATAAGGGTGTCCCCGGCAAACTGCCGGTCTGTGAGGAAGATGCAGGCGGACATGTTAGGTTGCCTTGATCCAAAGGTGGTGCTATCGATGACGGACAGCGCTCAACACCAGCTGGTGTTACCACCTCCAAAGAAAATGATGACCTGCCAATCACGCTGGCTGTTGCGGGTAAAGAGGTGGCAGGTCTGCGCCCCAAAACAGGTGTGACTGCTGTCCCCCCAGTCACAGAGGATGAAGAGGCCGCGGATGCACAAGATATGGCAGACGGTGGTTGGCCCGGCCGGCTAGGCCGCATTGTAGCACACTGAGCTTCCCACTGCAACTTATGCTTCATGTCCATGTGCCGGTTCATGCATGAAGTACTCAAACTATGTATTTTTTGGCCTCTACTTAGCTTTTGCTGACAAATGTTACAGATAACACGAGTTGGGTCATCTTTATCGATCTGAAAAAATGCCCAGGCTATGCAAGGCTTAGCACCCATGCGACCTGAAGAGCCACCACGACTTGTGGTGAGAGGCAGAGTTGTGTTTGAGGATGCAGTTGTTGACGTGCTTCCAGTACTACGTCTCTGTCCAGGAAGGCGCAACCTGACCTCGTCGTCACTAGCATCTTCCTCCACCTCCTCTGCTGACCTCATCTCTTGGCTGACTGTGGGTTGACAGTAAGTGGGATCTCCAACCTCATCATCATCACCCTGTGCGTTATCACACCGGTCGTCCTCAGAGCCAACCTGTTCCTGCCCTGACAAAAAACTAAAGTTGTCGCTTCAATCAGGTATTTGAGTCTTATCATCGTCTTCCTCATTGTCTCCACCAACAGGAGTTACAGTTTGGGAATGAGGGTCTACATTATGGTCAGAACCTTCTGCGTCTGGTCCTGGATCCGACTCATAAAGATTCTGGGCATCAGTGCGGATCATTTCCTCGTCTGGATTCACAGAAGCGCTGGAGTCGACCTCTGATTCCCAGGCTATAGTATGAGTAAACAGCTCTGCAGACTCAACCATCTGTTCTACCTCATACTCAGACGGGCAGCTGGAGATTTGGGAGCTGTGAGGAAGCAAGTGCGATTGGGGTGACACCTTTGAGGACTGGAGTATTTGTGATGTTGAAGTTGATGTGGAGGAGAGCCCACTTAAAGGAGCACTTGATATCCGTTGAAGCACCTGCTGTTTTTGTGCCTCATCTGGAATTTGTAGCGATTGGCGTGGCCGTAAGAAAGGGATCTTATCACATTGTCCGCTAAAAGAAGTAGACATTTTAGTTTGGCTGGAAGATGGTCTTTCTTCTGCAGATGTTACTGTTGCTTTAACACCTACCCCACGGACACAACCTTTTTTCCCCTTCCCAACACGCCTATTCCCCTTTCCACCAGCAGCAGGCCTTTTTCCACTCATTTTGGTGGTTAACTAATTCACAACTCTGGAGTTGTTTGCGCAAAAAAACAATGGATGGGAACCGAGCAGAGCTGAGTGGCCAAACTGTGGTATTAGGCCAAAACTATTGGCTGGGTTAGATACAGAAAAAAATTATATTCAATTTGCAACCTGATGGAGGTCAGTATAGATGGACTAGTAGAACAAGTCCCACACACAGCTAGAAGCCCAAATATTTTTTCAGAGGTAGATGCAGAAAAAAAATATATTCAGTTTGCAACCTGATGGAGGTCAGTATAGATGGACTAATAGAGAAAGTCCCACACACTGCTAGAAGGCCAAATATTTTTTCAGAGCTAGATGCATACAAAAAATTATTTTGAATTTGCAACCTGATGGAGGTCAGTATAGGTGGACTAATAGAACAAGTCCCACACACTGCTAGAAGGCCAAATATTTTTTCAGAGCTAGATGCAGAAAAAAATTATATTCAGTTTGCAACCTGATGGAGGTCTGTATAGATGGATTAATAGAACAAGTCCCACACACAGCTAGAAGCCCAAATATTTTTTCAGAGGTAGATGCAGAAAATTTTTTTATTCAGTTTACAACCTGATGGAGGTCTGTATAGATGGATTAATAGAACAAGTCCCACACACAGCTACAAGCCCAATATTTTTTCAGAGCTAGATGCATACAAAAAATTATTTTGAATTTGCAACCTGATGGAGGTCAGTATAGGTGGACTAATAGAACAAGTCCCACACACTGCTAGAAGGCCAAATATTTTTTCAGAGCTAGATGCAGAAAAAAATATATTCAGTTTGCAACCTGATGGAGGTCAGTATAGATGGACTAATACAACAAGTCCCACACACAGCTAGAAGCCCAATATTTTTTCAGAGGTAGATGCAGAAAAAAATATATTCAGTTTGCAACCTGATGGAGGTCTGTATAGATGGATTAATAGAACAAGTCCCACACACAGCTAGAAGCCCAATATTTTTTTAGAGCTAGATGCAGAAAAAAATTATATTCAATTTGCAACCTGATGGAGGTCAGTATAGATGGACTAATAGAACAAGTCCCACACACAGATAGAAGCCCAAATATTTTTTTAGAGGTACTGTAGATGCAGATAAAAATCATTTTTAATTTGCAACCTGATGGAGGTCAGTATAGATGGACTAATAGAGAAAGTCCGACACACTGCTAGAAGGCCAAATATTTTTTCAGAGCTAGATGCAGAAAAAAATTATATTCAGTTTGCAACCTGATGGAGGTCAGTATAGATGGACTAACAGAGAAAGTCCCACACACTGCTAGAAGGCCACATATTTTTTCAGAGGTAGATGCAGAAAAAAATATATTCAGTTTGCAACCTGATGGAGGTCTGTATAGATGGATTAATAGAACAAGTCCCACACACCGCTAGAAGCCCAATATTTTTTCAGAGGTAGATGCAGAAAAAAATATATTCAGTTTGCAACCTGATGGAGGTCAGTATAGATGGACTAATACAACAAGTCCCACACACAGCTAGAAGCCCAATATTTTTTCAGAGGTAGATGCAGAAAAAAATATATTCAGTTTGCAACCTGATGGAGGTCTGTATAGATGGATTAATAGAACAAGTCCCACACACAGCTAGAAGCCCAATATTTTTTCAGAGCTAGATGCAGAAAAAAATTATATTCAATTTGCAACCTGATGGAGGTCAGTATAGATGGACTAATAGAATGATGCTATGCCCAAAAGATTTTACTTCACTAGGTGCAGTAAAAAAATTGGTATTCTATACACAGGTGGTATATCTTGCAACACAGATGGTATATCTTGCAACACAGATAGGCTACTCCACTGACTAACACACTCTGCAATAGGCCAAAAAGGATTAGCTTTGCTAGATTCAGCCAAATGCTGTGAAAAAAACTTGCACAGCACTGGCACAGACATGCCTGGCAAAAACTGATAGGAACTGATGTAACCTAGTCCTGAAAAGGACTCCAATTACAATTAGTCTTTACTCCCACAATCTATCTATTTAAGAGCACAGACCTCCCTGATAAAAGTCGTAGGAAATGCTGTAACCTAGTCCTTAAAAGGACTGCAATCACAACTATTCCCTACTCCCAAGCTATCTGTAGATTTGTGCGAAAATTGGCTTGAAATTAACAAGGTATAGCGCACACAGCAACAGCGGTGCCGTCTAACACGCAGCTGCAGCAGTGAGAAAATGCTGGCGACGGGGAAAATGGCTTAGTCTTATAGGGCAAGCACATGTGACATACACTGCCAATGACACATGCCCTTGCTTGTGTGAAAAAAAGCACTTCGCTCCGTGTGTGCGCTGCTGATAGGCTGACAGATTGCACCTCCCCACTGCAAATGCGGGAAAGAGAAAAAAAAATGGAGATCTTCATTGTTCCTGCAGAGATCCATCCCCTGCCCCTCCCCCCACCCCGCTGTACACTCAAACTGCGTATTAACATTAATTTTCATCATTACTGAGAAAAAATCCAGTTATGATTTTGGTGCACGAACAGTTATCGAACATAACCTCGAACAGCCGAATTTTTCTCAAATTGTTCGTGTTCGCCGAACGGCTCGAACACCGCCCAAAACAGCTCGAATTTGAGATTGGCGAACAGTTCGAGTAGAACAATGCTCATCTCTACAAAAGACCTCCACGTTCCGTGGCAGGCCAACCAACTACCAAAATGCTCCCGAGGTAAAACCCCGTCCAGAGCCCATAACCGACTGCCAGATCACCTCCCCACTCAATTTAACCAACTCCAAGAACCCACCCCCCGCCAACCACGAACAGCCCTGAAACCTTAGGCTCCTGAATTGAAAGAGCCCAAAGATCCATGCCAATATCGTTGAGATGTACTCCGTCCTCCAACCACAAATTTCCGACTCCGGGTTCCAACTCCAAATGCCTAACACTTATGCCCCCATTCCTGGACACAAAGATAGACACCGCCCTATTTAATTTTATCCGTGCCCTGTTTATGCCCTTTTCCGATCTGACCGCCCGCCATTTTTTCCTGGGGACTATATCCGACCACACTGTTATAACCCCCGGAAGCGAAGTCCACAATCTCAAGAAATCGAAACGGATATCCCGAATCAACTTCCTTACCGGCCTTGCCCCTAAATCGTTCCCCCCCAGATGCACAACTAAAATATCCGGTACTCTGTCCAATCTCGCAGCCTTATGAACTTCCCCCAAAAACCGGTTCCATAACATGCCCCTAAAACCTATCCACCTAATAATCAGTTGTGCCCTTGGAAAGCCCAATTGCCTACTGTCACGCCTGACATCGGCACGCCGTGCCCCCCAATGCACGTATGAGTGTCCAAGAATCCAAGCTAAGGTGGGAACTTCACCTAAAAGAATGATAAGCAAGCATATTCAACAACTGTTATACAACTAACAAAGTACTGTATCAACTAGCGGCGAACATATGTCAAATAACGGTCTGAACTCCATCTTCCGATCCGTTTTATCACCTCCGCCCCCAAACCGCGCCTGCTAGCCTCAGATGCTGCGCCAATCCTAAAGGAATGCGAACCATAAACCTCCGGGTTAAGGCCCAATCCCTGCACCCCTTTTTTTAAGACCGCTATAAATTGGAAACGGGAAAGAAATGACCCGTCACAATGACATAAGAGTGGGCCGGATCTCCCTGTCCACAATTGCCAATAAACCTCCAAGCACCTTTTTGGACACATCAGAGCCCCTTCCACTCTTCCTAAAACGACCCTCTTACCTCTACCAATCTGATCAGTTTTAGACCGTCTAATCCAAAAATCAATGCCCCAGGCCCAAGAACTCATGTCTTCGGCCAATAGCCCTCCTTCCCTATTTTTGCTGGGGGCAACCAACTCCCCTACTCTCATCGCCCCGAAAAATGCTAAGGCAAAGGCTAACTTAAACAGCGTTGCCTCAAAAACAGAACAACAAATGCTCTCCAAAACCAGACCTAACCTTTCTAACATGCCAAACGTTACTGGTCTCCGCTTATCAAAAATCTTGTTACCCTTTTGAAAACCTCTGAGTGCCTGCCTGACCAAAAATGATCTAGTGACATCAGTCCAACCCTGCAACTTAAAACCAAAAGCTAGCCCGGCTATAAATTTGCTAATTCTGGATGACGACCACCCTAAATCCGTGCCTTACCTACAAAAAACAAAACCGCCAAAGTCCTATCACTCTCTAATGCCCCCCACTGCGACACCCAGCTTTGCCATGCTCGCCACGATGTCTCATAAGCCGCCCAGGTTGAACTTGCCACCAACTCCTGAATCAATCTTCCAGCTCTTCCAAAACCATCTGCCACAACTGCGAAGGGCATTCCACCCCTGCGACTTCTGCCTCTGGTGCCAGCGAACGGAAACGCTCCCACTGGAAACGAGACAAAGCATCCGCTATAGAGTTTTGAACACCGGGCACATGTACCGCCGAGACCCATGCATTCAGTTCCAAACACTGTAGCACCAGTTCCCTAACCAGCTTGATAACTGGAGGAGACGAGGCCGATAAGCTGTTAATCACTGCTACTACGCCCATGTTATCACAATGGAACTCACATGGAAGAACTCACCCCAAATCGAGACCGCCACTACAATTGGAAATAATTCCAAAAGAGCGAGATTCTTTGTAAGACCCCTCTCCTTCCAAGCATCGGGCCATTTACCGACGCTCCACTTTCCCCTACAAAAAGCTCCATATCCAACTCCACCTGCCGCGTCCGTGTAAATCTCCCAATCAAAGCTGTTCAGAAACTCCTGCTGAATCAATGACCTGCCGTTGTAAGTGTCCAAAAAGCGCTTCCACACCCCCAAGTCCTCTCTGTGCTCTCTATTCAAGCGAATAAAGTGATGCGTTGCCCTCACACCCGCCGTTGCCCTTGACAACCTACGACAGAATATTCTACCCATCGGCATGATCCTACAGGCAAAATTCAATCTCCCTAGCAGCGACTGGAGCTCCTTCAATGTCACCTTACGCAGTTTTCCAATTCACTCAATCTCCTGCCTGAGTAACAACAATTTTTCTTCTGGCAATCGACACTCCATGTGCTCCGTATCAATTAGAATCCCTTAAAAACTTAAAACCGTACAAGGCCCCTCGGTCTTTTCTTTTGCCAAAGGGACCCCAAAGCGTTCAGTAACCCACTTCATGGCTGCTAACAAATTACCACATACCAACGAATCTGGGGGACCCAAAAACAAAAAATCATCAAGATAGTGAATAACAGACTGTACTCCTGCAACATCCCTAACCACCCATTCTAAAAAAGTACTGAAGGTTTCAAACAATGAACATGAAATAGAACAGCCCATAGGCAAACACCTATCCAAGTAATAACTTTTGTTCCAAAAACAACCCAAAAGTGGAATGCTAGCCGGGTGAACAGGAAGCAGCCGAAACGCTGACTCAATGTCGGTTTTTGCCATCAATGACCCAGGCCCGTACCTCCGAACCCATGACACAGCCGCATCAAATGATGTGTATTCAACCGAACATAAATCCTGGGCTATACCGTCATTAACCGAACAACCTTTTGGGTACGACAAATGCTGAATCAGGCGAAATTTGTTCGGCTCCTTCTTAGGCACTACCCCCAGAGGAGAAATGACCGCACCTTCAACCGTTAAGCTATGAAACGGCCCCGCCATACGACCTAACTCCACCTCCTTTGCCAACTTAACCTCCACAACTTCTGGATGCAACAAAGCAGACCTTAAATTCTTAACTGAAAAAGGAACTTTATGGTCGGGTGCCGGGATCCTGAAACCCTCTGAAAAACCATCCCTAATAATCCTGGCCTTCAATTGATCAGGATATCTACTTAGAAAGGGGGCCATCTTTTCCAGATTCACTGGAGTCACCCCCTTGACCGGGACCCACAGACATTCTCCCCTTTCCTTTTTTGTAACATTTTGCTGCCCCATGGGAGCTCCCGTTGCAATGGGAACAAACGTGCTTAAACTTACAGCCTGCCCCGTATTTGCACTGGCCGTCGTTAAATTGCCAGCACGTTCCTGATTTTTCTTTACTTCCCTGCGCTCCCTGACTACCTCCACTTGTTCCTGCCGATTGACTCCCACTTCCTCCGCTCCCGTGAAAGGACTGCCCGTATCTAGCGGGAGCCATCACCTTTAACCAAAGGCCAATATCTTTCTGGTCCCACTTAATCTCGGGCCGTACCGCCTTCCTCTACCTAAATTGTTCGTCGTACCTCAGCCAAGTTTGTCCCCCATAAGTACGATGCGCTTCCCCGATGGCATCTAAATAACAAAATAAGCCTGAGCAATTTTCCGGAAACTTTTCCCCTATGACCCCGGCCAAAATCGCAAATGCTTGAAGCCAATTCGTAAAAGTTTGAGGTATCAAGTGCCACCTCCGCTTCTCCTCCTCTTCCTTTTTGCTATCGTCTTTTTCCCCCCTGTCCAAATTAAACTTCTCCAGGGGAAGGAGGGAGAAAATTTCCACGTATTCGTCACGCCAAATTTTCTCCTTCACCTCTTTTTTTAAATGTGCTCCTAATGGCCCCTCGAAGCACACATACACCTCCCCCTTTGTCCTGTCATCCAACTTCACCGTATCGCCCTTGTCCTTCTCCGTCTGAACCGATACTGAAACCCCAGCAACTGCCCCTTCTGCACCAACCGCAGACCCTACCGCCACACCACTGGGTTGAAGCGACACCTCTTGGCCTGGTAACCAGGCTTCTGTTGGAGATACCCTTGACCCACCCGCTGCTGCGCTCTCCATTCTCAGTAGAACCTGCGACATACTATTTAAGATTTCCCTAATTTCCGATACCTCCGTCCCTCCCGGACCGGCTAGACACATCCCCTCTGAGGCAACAAAAGGACCGCTAACTCTCCCTAGTGAAGCTGCCCCTGCGGGTGACAAACAAGACATGGAGTTATACTCACGCCGCTGCGCAGGTGCTGTGTCCCTGCCAGCCGTAACTCCTGAGTCTTGACGATTTGTTCTTCCGCCCCGGTCGCTGCTGGAATCGGATCCGTCTGTTTCCATTTGCCGCTCAAGGTCCGCGCCCCTGGCCTCCCCGTCACCAGGGGGGGACCTGAACGGTCATGGATGCTGCCGGGTGTTGTCTCCTCGGTGACCGCCCCCCGCCGGACCGACTTGCAATCCTGGGTGTTGAACCGGGCCTCCTTCTGTTACCAGACCCAGGCGCACGGGCCTGGTCCGTGCTGCCATAACCGACGCTGCCCAGCGGCTCAATGTTGCTGCCCGCCACTCCCTCTCCTCTGCGTCTTCCCTGTGAGCCAAGCAGCCGTGGATGCCCGGCTTGCTGCCTGCCCGCCGATGCTCGCCGCCTGCCCGCCGATGCTCGCCGCCTGCCCGCCGATGCTCGCCGCCTGCCCGCCGATGCTCGCCGCCTGCCCGCCGATGCTCGCCTCCTTGCTGTCGTCATGGCCGTCCTCATGGCCTTCCCCGCAGGCACCCCGACAGGAACATCGCCAGTGGTGCCTGCCGTTCCCATCTCCTTTCCCACGATAGTTCTGGGTCCTCTCCATTCATTCAGGCCCCCGACGTTGATGGCAGCTGCTGTTCCCATCACAGCTGCGTCGTCTCTTGCTGCTGCGTTGCGCGTCGCGCCTGCGTCGCTCGTCTGGGGCCGGAACCTCTGTGTCCCGTGTCGCTCCTACGTCGTGCCGAACATCCGGTGCGGCCCTCACTTCCGGCGCGGCCCTGACTTCCGGTTTAGGCCGCTCTCCGCGTCGAACAACAGCAACAGGCCGGCTGGATGGATTCCTGCCGGGGCGAGAGTAGCGGGCAGGAACCGCGCAATCTTGCTCTCCCCCCGCAGGGTCCCCTGAGGGGCTCCGGGGCCTGCTCCTGTTCTGTGCTGATACCTCTGGGGATAGTCTCTCCGGGGGCCGGGTCCTCCTGCTTCTTCTACCGACTCCGTCCTACGCCTCTGAAACTCCTGCAGCTCCCAGCAATGCGGACAGCTGGGCCTCCAGCCATCCACCTCTTCTTGACCGTGCGACATCCTGAAGCTGGCTCACCAGGGATTCCACGGACGCCATGACAGGTGATTGCCTCTGCTGTTCCAATGGGAATGGCCGCTTTCCCGCACTTTTCCCTTATATATCCCCCCCTCCAGCTACCCGCCCCCATTACCCGATCCCAGAATCCCACTATTCAAAACCAAACAAAAGGGGGGTGGGGTAAAACCTCCAGGCCAACCCCCGGTCATGGGTGGCTTCCCCCTAGCCTTGCTGTCTCCAGCCCCCTCCTTTCTAATGGGAACATGTCGTTAGTGTGGTCCAGCTTTATGTGTCTTTAAATTGTTAGTAGAGTTATTCCTACATTTTGACAGCCGTTCTACTCACTGCATTCCCTATAACTGTATGGCAGACCTTCTTTCTAATGGGAACATGTCGTACTCGTTACCGTGACCCAGCTCTATGTGCCTTTAAATTGTTAGTAGGGTTTTTTCTAAATTTTAGCAGCCGTTGGACTCACTGCATACCCTATAACTGGATAGCAGACTATTTCCTTTCTAATGGGAACGTGTCATTTTCGTTACTGTGACCCAGCTCTGTGTCTTTAAATTGTTAGTAGGGTTTTTTCTAAATTTTGCCAGCCGTTTGACTCACTGCATACCGTATAACTGGATAGCAGACTATTTCCTTTCTAATGGGAACATGTCATTTTCTTTACTGTGACCCAGCTCTGTGTCTTTAAATTGTTAGGGTTTTTTCTAAATCTTGAAAGTTGTTGGACTCACTGCATACCCTATACAGCAGACCCTCTCCTTTCTATTTGGAACATGTTATTACTGTGGCCCAGCTCTATGAGTCTTTAAATTGTTAGTAGTTTGAGGGCATTACTCACCCTCCCCAGGTCCGACACAGAGTCTCAGCTGCTGCATAAGTTTCTGTTCTCTTCTGCAGTGTTGATATCACATAGACAGCACTGAAGCCAATCTGTAAGCTCAGTGACTCTGCCCGTTTAGACAGCATGAGCTGCTCAGAGCCTCTGAGCTCTGGGATTGACTGCACTGCTATCAGTGTAAATGCTGCAGACAATAACAGACATTAGCAGTAGCGGTGGAGTAGGGGAGGTGTGTATAGAACATCTATGTCTGGAGACAAGGCTTTTCTGAAAATGGAAAACCCCTTTAATAAGAGTTATTCAGTAAAATCATCTTTGATGAACATTAGTATTCAAGCCATATCAAATGGACAGTGTTATTTTCTGTGTCCTTCCAATCTCACCTTCTCTATAGCTTCCTCTCCTGCGGTTCGGAGACGTCTTTTCTAGCAGGTCAGGTACTTCTAACAGTTTCCTAACCTGTCATGTAGAGAGGAGAAAATCTTCTAACATGGATCACTTAGGCAGACTTTTTTTAATGAAAGAAGAAAAGAACCAATCACTCACAATAAAAAATTGGCAAAATGTAAGTATTAATATTCCAGCACTAACAGTTCAAAACACGTCACAGAGACGATCACACAGTATTTTACCTGTGTAAAAAAAAGGAAAGTCCAGCAACCACAAAAATCATAAAACATCACATTTATTAATAGATTAAAACATGAAAAAGGAAAATGTAAAAACCCTGAAAGTGCAACGGTCGACGCGTTTCGAGCTAAACTAGCTCTTAATCATGACAACTAGCATGCAGGAGCTATGGAAATATATAGCATAGAAAAATAGGTGTGGAATAGACAAATCACAGATTGTTAACCCTATGTGTACACAGGAGAAGAGAAAGGGAGGGGAAGGGGAAAACAAAAAAATATAAATAAATAAAAAAAAAAAAAAAAAGTTTACTCAAAAAACATATTTCACAAAGATGAGTAATATCCTGTAAAAAATATCTACATATATTTGTAACACGACTAGCTCAAATACTACTCAATCTGAAACATATATTCATCATATGAGAAAAGGATTTTAACTTTCAAAATTATTATATTGATGATAATTAAATATATCTACTGTTATATCTATACTGACCGTATATCTGCAAAGATGTCTAAATTGTTGGAAAAAGGAGTCACTTTGGGATTTATTTCCAAAAAGGAACAGGAATTTATTATGAATGAAACACCCACATGCCCTATTATTCACACGCTCCAAAAACCGCACAGAGTGTTTCACCCCTCCTCTCCGACCCGTTGTGGCAGAAATTCACTGACGGAGAACTTATCATCATGGCTTGATAACATTCTACAGCCCTTTGTGATGCAAACAAGCCGCCATATAAAGGACACCAAACATCTATTCCAAATCATGGAGAAAATCACATGGCATGAGCATGATAACTGGGTCACGTGTGATGTGATCTCATTCTACGCATGTATTCCACGTGATGCAGCGCTCACTGCACTGTCATACCACCTGCAGAAGTACAGCTCCTTGTCAGATGATCTAATCGTGTATATTCTGTCTTCAACCTCATTTCTATTAACCAATAATTATTTTTGTTTTGATAATAGGTATTATTTACAGGTTCTGGGCTGTCCAATGGGGGCAAAATTTCCCCCCTCGCTTGTGAATCTCTACATGGTGTGGTGGGAGGACACAATATTATATTCACCGTCCAATCCCCTGCACAGTAATAGTACATATTATGTAAGATACATTGATGACCTGATTTTCATTTTTTCTTCTAATTATTCTTCTTATGATGTTTCTTCATTTTCCAAATATTTGAATGAGAAAAACATAAATCTGAAATTGACAGTAAACTGCCTCACCAATATAACACCTTTCCTGGATGTAACTCTGACAAGTAATGTGCACACTGGCAGAATTGATACCAAACTTTACAGAAAACCTGTGAGTGGTAACTCTAGTCGTCATCCCCCGCATGTAATAAAAAACGTACCAGCTGGGTAATGTATAAGAACGCGGCGTGCGAGCTCGGAGGACACTAGTTACATAAGAGAATGTGCAGTGCTGGACCACAGACTTCTCTCCGGTGGGTAGAGTAAACCACTGCTAACCAGAGCTCAGGCCATTGCCAGCTCCAGAGACAGACACAATCTCCTGCATGGCAAAAAAGAGGCCAAGAGATATTCTCCTAATGGTAATGCATTTACCACCACATATAGCTCTAATTACTATGATATCTTAAATATTATTCCAAAAAATCTCCCATTACTATACCAGGATGAAGTCCTGTGTAAAATTCTATCTTCTGGGGTTCATTCCTCAGCTCGCAGAGCCGTTAGCCTTGGCAGCCTCTTATCACCTAGCATGTTTCACAGTCATGGGAGCAAAACTACCAGCACATGGCTGTCGTGCAAAGGAGACTATAAATGTGGACAGAAGAGATACGGTTTGTGCAAATATATGAATAAGACATTTGTGTTCTCATCTGCAGATCACAAACGCACATATGACATTGCAGCCTTCAGAAACTGCAATACAACGCATGGAATATATTCAGCCACTTGTTCCTTGTGTGACATGCAATACATCGGCTGCGCTTCTTGCAAGTTGAAGGTTAGAATTGCTGAGCACGTTAATGATGCGTTACAGATGCTTTAAAAGTAAAAAAATCTATGGCTGGTTTATCTAAACATTTCTATGACACTCACCAAGGAAATCGTCCCACCAGTGGGTTAAATTATAAAAATGATTTCATGTATCTTTATTGAAATGTCTAATTATTATAAGAAAATATACATTGTATTTTTCTACTTTGAGAAACTAGGATCAGGTTTATCCATAGAGGAGAATTAAAAAAATAATGTGCTTCTCTTTAAATCGGCTTTGATACAGCTTTATACATATGAGACGAATGAGGAATGCTGGTATATAGATATAACAGTAGATATATTTAATTATCATCAATATAATAATTTTGAAAGTTAAAATCCTTTTCTCATATGATGAATATATGTTTGAGATTGAGTAGTATTTGAGCTAGTCATGTTACAAATATATGCAGATATTTTTACAGGTTATTTCTCATCTTTCTGAAATATATGTTTTTTGGGTAAACATTTTATATATATATTTTTCCTTTTCTTTCTATCCCCACACTTGTTTTCCCCTTCCCCTCCCTTTTTCTTCTCCTGTGTACACATAGGGTTAACAGTCTGTGATTTGTCTATTCCACACCTATTTTTCTATGCTATATATTTCCATAGCTCCTGCATGCTAGTTGTCATGATTCAGAGCTAGTTTAGCTCGAAACGCGTCAACCGCTGCACTATCATGCTTTTTAAATTTTCCTTTTTCATGTTTTAATCTACTAATAAATGTGATGTTTTATGATTTTTGCTGTTGCTGTACTTTCCTTTTTTCTCCACCGTTCAATTGCTCAGGAAACCAGCCCGAAACCAGCCTTATTCCAGGAATTTCTCAACCTGGTGAGCTGATGTTTGCTTCATCGTGTTTTTCTAACAGTACTTTACCTGCGGGATCATCATTGGTTCTTGACGTTCTAGAGCAGGGTTCTCAAACACGCGGCCCGCGGGCCGCATGCGGCCCCTGAGGCTGCTTTATGCGGCCCGCAGGCACAGACCCCTTGACGATCCCGACCTGGTCCAGGAGGAGCCGCCGACAGCAGCGCTGAATTGCCGCACAGAGACTGTTTCCCAGCACTGCATTTCCAATGCCAGCCGCTGGCCAATCAGAGGCCAGCAGCTGATATCTGCGTGTCGGCGCAGCGAGTATGACGTCATTGCCATATGCAGATGTCAGCTGCTGGCCTCTGATTGGCCAGCAGCTGGCATTGGAAATGCAGTGCTGGGAGACAGTCTCTCTGTGGCAATTCAGCGCTGCTGTCGGCGGCTCCTCCTGGACCAGGTCGGGATCGTCAAGGGGTCGGACTCTGTGGTGCCTGCGGGCCACATCTGCAGGAAGGCCGCCGAGGGAACGGAGGACAGGTGAGAATCATCTTTTTTTTTTTCTATTTTATGTGTGTGAGGAACAACACAGGGGGCACATAGCTGACGCGCCCCTGGGCCTGTGTCGCGCTGCGTTGCGCATGCGGGAGCCTACCCGGAGCCGGATCAGTGGAGGGTTGTAGTCTCGTGGCGGTGACCCGGTCCGTGCCCAGGGAGTCAAACTAGACGGCAGTCTATTAGTAGTAAATAGTTGATGACTACGCCACCCGTTGAGTGCAGCCAGGGAGCTGCTGCTGCAGGGCAGACCGCTGAGGCCGGTGGTAGGATTGTGCAGCGTGATAGTATAACCCCCAACGGGAGGGGTATGGCCTCAGGGCAGCCGACGTGGATGATGGGGGTAGCAGGAACCACTCAGAGACGGTACGGTGTAGTTCAGGGTCTTTACTGGTAACAACGATAGACCCTCCCGGAGTACTTGCTAGCAAACGGGGCCTGGTCAGTCTTTGAGCAGATGGGATCTCCCCTGGCCAGGCGTAGTTGTAGGCCTCACAAACTGACTGTACTCTTCTGGCTACCTTGCTAGAAGCTGATGTAAGTAGCCCACGTCCCTGAGTGTACCGTGTGGTGCTCACCCGTATGGCCGGTGACTCGGGGCCTTCTAATGGCTTCCGCTCCACGATGGCGGTGCTGGTCCCACGCGTGTGACCGTGCCTTCGGGCTTCTGGGCCAGAGGACCTGAAATCCCCTGCCTGACGGATTCTGCTGCTGGGTAGAAGTTAGTCCCCACAGCCTCGGACTCCGGGTCCGGTAAAGAATCTTCTTAGTCAGGGCGAGCGCTGCAGCTGCCAGCCCCTGACTCCTTGGAACTCTCCTGTTTCCTATGCTGCTTCTTGTCTCCACTCTCCTTGTCTGACTCACCCTGCCTCAGCCCCGGGTTTATACAGGGGAAGTTCTTCCCCTCCCAAGACTGGGCAGGAGGTGTGGCATGCACAGGATCCCTGACCAAAGGACCTCCCACCTGCTCTCAGACATAATATCTCTATCACTGTGGCAACCAGACCCCTGGGGTGTCACATAGCCACAAGAGGGGACCTGGATGGGACACATAGCCACAAGAGGGGACCTGGATGGGGCACATAGCCACAGGATGGGGACCTGGATGGGGCACATAGCCGCAAGAGGGGACCTGGATGGGGCACATAGCCACAAGATGGGGACCTGGATGGGGCACATAGCCACAAGATGGGGACCTGGATGGGGCACATAGCCACAAGATGGGGACCTGGATGGGGCACATAGCCACAGGATGGGGACCTGGATGGGGCACAGAGCCTCAAGATGTGGACCTGGATGGGGCACAGAGCCTCAAGATGTGGACCTGGATGGGGCACAGAGCCACAAGATGGGGACCTGGATGGGGCACAGAGCCACAAGATGGGGACCAGAGCCACAAGATGTGGACCTGGATGGGGCACATAGCCACAAGATGGGGACCTGGATGGGGCACATAGCCACAGGATGGGGACCTGGATGAGGCACATTAGTACAAGATGGGCGCCAGGATGGGGAACGTTGCTACAGGATGGGGACCTGGATGGGGCACATAGCCACAGGATGGGGACCTGGATGGGGCACATTAGTACAAGATGGGGACTTGGATGGGGAACATTACTACAAGATGTTTTCCATTATTACTATATGATGCTAATTGTAAGACAATATTACTGTATGTGGCCAATTGGGGGAAATAAAATTGTAAAAAAAATAAAAAATAAAATAAAGCATGAAAAAATATTGGGCACTAAAAATGCTGTTTTATATGTAAACTAAAGTAAACACAAAAAAGTGCACGTTTATTATCGCCACATCCATAACGACCCAAGCCATAAAAAAATAAACACGGCAAAAATGTTCAAAAGGTGTATACAAAAAAAATGGTATCACTAAAAATGTCACATTGAACAAAGAATGCGGCCCCCCAAATTCAAATTTTTTCCATGTGCGGCCCATATACCCAGCCGAGTTTGAGACCCCTGTTCTAGAGGTATATCCATTATTCCAAAAGAAGGATCGGGCGCATCCTCCAGCATCTGCATTTGCTTGATAGTGTCAGGAAGTAAGAAATCCCCAAAATATGCACAAAATGTGTCACTATATCATGCAGAAGCTAGTGTTTACCTGCTATACATACAATATATGCATAAAGGAAACAAGACATACTACATTAGGAAAAAATGTTAGTTATTGAACTAACTACATGGAAACTTATTATGCCATACAAAATGAGTTCTTTCATTTTCACACATGTAATCCATGTCAATAAAGTATTAGAAGACAATAATAGAGCGGAGATTGTGCATCACTACAGTAGTGTTTTTTTCCAATAGGCACCAATAGACAAATATGATTGAAAGTGCAGAACAGAGGCTCATCTTTAGGCACCGTGCTATGCAAGCGCATGACTGAGGGCATAAAGCTGCTTATTCCAACTCATTGTCTACTATATCTCATGGGTCATATATGCTGAATGAAGTGAGGCTGAATGGCACCAGCCAAGACGTGGAGAGATAATTGCCCCAACTACTTCCCCATAAAGCCCTCTATGCTCTCCAACTTAACCTGTGAGAATCTGCCACCTCCAATAAATGATTAGATTACAGCTATTCAGTGAGGATGGCTAAACTGTCATCATCTTTATACATGTGTGTCAGGAGCGGCCTTATTATCATAAGATACTCTCATAGGAGTTTTTGTTTTTCACCGTGGAGATCTTGTGTGGTGCAGTCCATGCAATTTAATCAATGCATTCATTTCTTGTGACCCTCCTCAGAAAAGACAAAGACATGTAATTCTGAAGGAGTCCCAACGAGAACAACTTAATAAAGTAATACTAGCTAAATTATGTACTCAGCTGGACAAGTGGCCGAATGAATTAACAAAAGGTTTTACTAGGCTGCTACTTTTAGTTAAAAAATATCTACAAATTGTAAAACACTTACTTTATAGTAGGTGGTAAATCCAGGTTCACTTGCTTGTCAGACACAAACAGGGGTTCTGTAATGATCTTTACTTCATCTGAGGGATGAACAGATTTTTAGGGGATGAAAATGGCACAAATAAAACTGCAACAGGAGAAATCAGAAAACATGTTTGAAATAAATAAAACTCTCTTCTAAACTCTAGCAGCTCTGGGCTGGTTTGATTCACATCTCTTGCCTGGGGTATGGGCTAAATTTGATGGTGCAGAGCTTCCTTAAAATTTACCCACATATGTCAGAGGTGCTGCTGAAAGTGCGGGCAGTGTGTGCGCTTTTGGCGTTCTCACCCTATTTGCACTGCAGCGTCACTTCTTCACACTCACCGCCTCATATATGATGTACCAATAAGGTGGAACTCCACCTTGGATATGCTGGAGAGACTGTGCGAGCAGCAGGCAATAGTGGGATTTCAGCTGCAGCACGCACAGGTGAGTCGCTCTGCAGAACAACGCCACTTCACCACCAATGAATAGGCCTCCATGTGGGATGTGTTTGTCATTTTGCGCTGCTTTAAATACTCCACCAAGAGGGCCAGAGATGATGACGCCATCATGAGCGTTACTATACCACTTTTATGCCTGCTTGAAAAAAACACTGAAGGCGTGTGCCAAGTACACAACTGTCAAGCCACGAAACAGTTTTGGAGGATGAGGAGGAACCGTGTTCATAGCAGGATAGCACTCAAATCAGCTCACGGCATCACAAGCCTGGCTGAGGGGATACAGAGGACCCAGACCATAACACATCTCACGGAGTACAGCTTGTTGTTGCCTCTAAACAGCCTGGCACACGCAATATATGTTTTTGTGCCTGTGCAACCACCGCCGAGTTGCCTGGATTGTTACCACTGCTGATTACTGGGTGGCCACCCTGCTGGATCCTCATTACAAGGACAACGTACCATCCTTCCATCACTGGAGCGGGATTGAAAAATGTGTGAATACAAGTGCACACTGGTAGAGGCACTACTGACAGTATTCGCATCTGACACTGGGGGCTCAGTTGAAGAACAAGGCAGAGAAGGAGGAGGAAGTCATCAACGCAGCTGGGGCACCGGCACCACCTAGGAAGGAAGGGTTAGCATGACCGAAATTTGGAAAAATTCCTCAACATGCCACAACATCCGGCACCACCATCTGATACGGTCCATATTACCAGGAGGCAGCGTTACAACAACACGATGGAAGAGTGCGTCTCCACATAGTAATTGATGGGTCTGCCCCATTTAACTTCTGGGTCTCCAAATTGGACACATAGCCTGAGGTTGCCCTTTATGCCTTGGAGGTGCTGACCTGCCCTGCGGCAAGTGTACTGTCGGCACGTGAGTTTAACATGGCAAGGGGTGTGATTACAGTTAGGAGCATCTGCCAGTCCACAGCCAACATGGTGAAGATAACATGCATTAAAATGAACCAGGCGTGGATGCCACAGGACTTGTCTTTTGGCTGACTAGACAACTATATTAGCCGAACCCAGCCATTGTTATACTCTATTTGCCATTCATTTAATTTTGGAGCCAAAAACAGTGTTGGCTACCTCCTCCTCTTCCACCTCCACCACCACGTCTACCTCCACCTTCTCCTGCACCTCCACCACCACGTCTACCTCCACCTTCTCCTGCACCTCCACCACCACGTCTACCTCCACCTTCTCCTGCACCTCCACCTTCTCCTGCACCTCCACCTTCTCCTGCACTTGGACCTCTGCCTCCTGGTTCTAGATTTGTTTTTTATTTGATGTTCTTTTAAGCTCACCATAAGAAAGAGTACTTATGCAGAGATAATTCAAATGCAACTTTTACTAAGAATTATTAAAGATATAAAAACCCATGTAGAAAAATCATCAATTAAAAACAATATATAGGGGCCTTATCATTTCCCTATTCAGACTCTCAAACTTTCTCCTTCCTGACCAGAGGAGGTTATAGGACCCTAAATTAAGGGGGAGGGTGAGGGGAGAAAAAAAGGAAAGGCTACAACAAAAAGGATCAGTAGGAAAAAATATTTTTCTCTCTTTCCTCTAATAGCAGTGATCAAGCCCCCGCATTGAAATAGCGTGGGAGCCAATTCAAGGGCAGAAGGGGCTTCCTCCCTCTGCCTGACTCTCTAAATGCTGAGATCAATTTCAAACGCAGCATTCAGGGGGTTAAACTGCCAGGATTAGTGCTGCACAACTCCTGGTAATGAGTGCCAGGTGTCAGCTGTCAGAATCAGCTGACTCCTGGCGGCGATCCTGCGCGCACAGCCCCAGTGCGCGGGCAATTGCCATGAAGTATCCATACGTCCAATGTCTTTAAGTACCAGGAGACCTGGACGTATGGATAAGTCCAAGGTCATTAAGTGGTTAATTAATGCAAAATGGAATGTAAAAATTCCATTTAGTCAAATTCCATTCAGCTTAAATGTTTCTTCAGCCCCAAATTTTAGCCTGCTCAATTTATTACGCAACTTCTCCTGAATGTAGCATTGCCCCACATATAGCAGACACTAATGTTTTATAGCTATATACAGTATATGTCATTAAGGGTACATACAATTAAGTTTAAAAATGTACATTTTTCAAAAATTTCTGAAAATTTGGGATATTTTCATGAATAACGATAAAATATACTAATCTAAAAACTTACCAATGGCAACAGGTACAATGTTTTACAAAAAGAAAATCACAATCTCAGAATCACTGGCAGAAGCATTTTAAAGTTATTACCACATAAAGTGACGAGTCAGACTTCAAAATTGGGCTGTCAGGAAGGTTAAGGCTATGTTCACACATCTTGGATTTTACATCATTTTTTAATGCGTTTATTATGCAAATTTGCAGCTTTGTTTTGCAGTACCCACAAAGTCTATGAAATTCCAGAAATCTCATGCACACATCTTGGTTTTACTTTTTCAGGATTTTGTGCTTTGCATGTCTTTTTGCAAAATAGAGCATGTCACTTCTTTCAGCGTTTTTCACCCATTGGAAGTAATGGGTGGTGAAAAAACGCCTAGCGTGTACACAGCTATCAGATTTTGCTGCGTTTTTATTGAAAATAAGCAAGTACAACAGTATGTGAAGCACATTTAATTTTGTGATTTACCATCTTGTCTTGGACACTGAGATGGTAGTTTGTATTAGAAGAGTTTGATTAAATTAGTGATGTGTAGAGGGTAAACATTGGCTGAGCTACGTGTGAGATTGAACAATACCTGGCCCAGAGAGGTGTGAAATTTAACAATGCCCTGAGCAACTGAATGGCAGACTATAGTGTGAAAGTAAATAGTGTCATACAAACTCAATGTACTGTCAGAGTCTTAGGTAAACTATTACTGAGCAATTCACCTCACCACTGGAAATTCTGGTTAATATGGTTTCACATATGTCTTGCATTGGTCACCTGTGTTCATGCTTCTGTGGTGGAAGCGAAGCTGAACTTTGGGATCTTAAAAAACGCACCAAAAACAACGCTGAAAAAATGCAATTGTGTGAACATAGCCTAGGGCTACCATTCAGGGCATTGTTCAATTTCACACTTCCCTGGGCCACAGGTATTATTCAATCTCATAGGTAGCTCAGCTAATGTTTCCACTGTAAACATCACTAATTTAATTACACTGTACACATCACTAATTTAATTACACTGTACTAATACAAACACTACCATCTCAGTGACCAAAACAAGATGGTAAAATCACAAAAATAAATGAGTTCCACATACTGCTGTACTTGCTTTTAATGGGTGAAAAACGCTAAAAAAACGCTGAATAATCTTTGGTGCTTTTTTTTATGCGTTTTTTTCAACATCGATTACTTCCTATGGGTGAAAAAACGCTGAAAGAAGTGACATGCTCTATTTTCCAGAAAAACAACCAAGCCACAAAATACACAGCAAAAATAAAAAATCAACGAGTGAAAAGAGAATTCTGTTTTTTCATAGACTACTGCAAAACGCAGATGAAAATTTGCATAGGTATCTGCTGCAAAATATGCTGCAAAACACAACGTGTGTGAACATAGCCTAATACTGCTTACCACGAGAATGATAAGAATGATAATGTGCAGTACATACCTATAGGCAGAAGTGCAGGCACATCATATGATACCAGGTCCTCAACATCATTTTCACTTTCCTCCTCTGTATAGTAATTAATGGAAATGCTGATTAGTCACAGTAATACAATAATGTAAGTAACATGTAGGTGTGTGATATATTTATGTATATATAAATATAGTATGTTTTAGTGCTCAGCATAAAGTGACTACAACACCTTCAAAAAGTAGGATTATAATTAATACCTCACTGAGCACAAAAACTTTATTATTACATAAAGTGACACTGATCAGATTTAAAAAAAAATTGGTCCGGTCACTAAGGGGTTAATATTATAACTTTCATTACAAAATCTTCAGTTTTACCCAAATTAGTTTATGCAAAAATTAATACACCCACATCAAAACTACTACATCTAGTATTTTGCATGACCTCTGATTGCTAAGGACATCACCAAGTCTTCTAGACATGGAATGAATAAGTTGGTGACATATTTTAACATCTTTTCCATTCTTCCAGAACGACCTTTTTATGGCCTGGATGTAGAGCGATTCTCAACTTGTCTCTTCAGAATTCCCCTAAGGGTATTCCGGTTGGGTTCAGACAGTCACAGGGGTACAGTGGAGCAATCATCCAGAAAGGGGGGGTGTGGAGCAAGCACTTTTGTGGGCAGCATACTGTGCATATGGTGGCTGTGTGAGGGGGAGCTGTTTGGCATCATATCTTGTGTGTGTCTGGGGGTGTGTCTTGTGTGTGATCCTGGTGTGTATTTGGGCCCATTGGACGGCCGGGAAACATGCTGTCAGGGAGCCTAGAAGTGACATGGCTTTCCGTAGGGACATAGACGTGTGGGACTTTGCCCACGATATCTGGTCTATGATTTTGTGAATTTTCCCTATGGGGAGATGACACTCTTGTCTTTTTGAATCCAGCACGATGCCTAGGTATTCCTGTATCTGCATGGATCTGTTTTGGATTTTTCCAGATTCAAAAGCCATCCTAAGTGTGTCAAAGAATCCATGACCTTTCCCAGATGGGATTTGCAGTTTAGGAAGGAGCTGCCTATTACCAGGAAGTCGTCTAGGTATGGGACGACCAGGGTGTTCTGTTCCCTTAGATGAGCTATTACCTCCGCAACTACTTTGGTGAAAACCCTTGGGGCTATGGCGATGCCGAATGGGAGGGCCGTACAGTATATTGATAGTGTTTGACCACTCCACCTATAGGAACTGCTACTCTGAGGAACTTCCGGGACCTCCTGAAGGACCGCCTTCCCTACCAATCCCCGAATTTCCTGCTCCAAAGCCAGCTGCTCCTCTTTTGAGGACCATTCGGGGGTTACGACAAAGTTTGGCTGAGGAAATGTGAGGAACTGGAGTTTCAGGCCCGATTGTATTAGGCTCAGAATCTATGAGCTGTCGGATATTAATTCCCAGGCCGAGAGAAAGCCTGATAGCCCCCCCTCCCCACCTGGGGCAAATCCTCATTGGGAGGGCTTTCTGCTATCATTGGGGGGTTTGTTAAATAGGAACCCTTTGGTCTTCCTTCTCCTGTCTTCCCACCTATCCTGCTCTTTAGGGGGTTTTCTACGGATAAACCTTTTGTTCCGAAAAGGTTTTCTGTAAGCATTGTTAGACAGGATAGGGAACCGCTTCTTATTGTCCCCTGCTTTTTCTAAGATGTCATCAAGGGTGGGCCCGAATAGAAATTCGCCCTCACAGGGGATGGAGCACAATCTCGATTTTGTCTGTAGTTTCCCGGGCCAACATTTGAGCCAGAGGGCTCGTCTGGCCACGTTAGCAAGCCCTGTCGCCCTAGCACCTAATCTGACGGAGTCTTCCGAGGCGTCAGCTAGGAAGGCCGCTGCCCCTTTCATTACCAGGATAGTTTCAAGAATTGTGCCTCTAGATGTTTTCTGGCGCAGTTGTGTTTCAAGCTGGTCTAGCCAGACCATTAATGACCTGGCCGTACATGTGGCAGCTACCGCAGGTTTTAAGCCCCCCCAAGCGGCTTCCCAGGAACCCTTTAGGAAGGTGTGTGCTTTTTTATCCATGGGGTCTTTTAAGACGCCCATGTCCTCAAATGGAAGGGAGTATTTCTTTGAGGCTTTGGCTATGGTGACGTCTAGTTTTGGCGCTGTCTCCCAAAAGGAACATGCATGCAGGGTCATCGAACGGGTACTTTCACTTAGGAGAAAGGAAGCCCTTCCTCTCCGGTCTTTTCCACTCTTTCTTAATTAAAGAGTGGACTTGCTCATTTAGTGGAAAAAACCTCCTCTTTTTTTGTTCCAGACCGCTGAACATTACGTCCTGGATAGACTTCTTGGGCCGGGGATGTGACTGACGGCCTTAATGAGGCTATCCCGCTTCCACTGTTACGGTCCTGGTGTCCGGCCTCTTTTTGCGTTGGGTTGTCAACTGACATGTGCCCGGTTCAGTGCAGGCTCAGTGCAGGAGCCCGTGCTGAAGCGGGGATGATGACCTGGGGCAAACTAGTATGCGGTCATAAAGGGGTTAAAAAAATCTCCTATGGAGAGAGGCCCAGGCTCTTAAAGCCGACGTACTGTGCGTTCAAGAAACTCACTTAAACAGTAGCGACGCACACAGGTTGCAGAACAGAAACTTCCCAATGTGTTTCACTCTCACCCAATTGGTAAAAAAAGGGGAGTAGTAATAGTGATAAAAAACACTGTCGCCTTCCAATTGATCAACAGCATTGTAGACAATGAAGGCAGATACATCATCTTGGTATGCCGAAGAAATAACAAAACTTACACGATCGCCTCCATATATGTCCTTAATTCCAAGCAGATTTCCTTTGTTAGGCTGTGTGCCCACTATGCGTTTTTTAAGGGTTTCCGCAGCGGCAATTAAAAAAAACGCTTGGTAGAAGGTCTGCCATGTTCCCCAATGATAATCCGGATGCGGATTATCGTTGTGGAAAAATACGCAGCACTACCAGTTATTTTGCGGAAGACTGCGTTTTCGCCGCCATTGACTTGCATTGGAACGCATGGAATCTGCATCACTGCATCTGTACATGCGGAATCCATGCGTTTAAATGTGCGGATGGTACCCGGGTTTGGAGAAGAGGAGACTCTCCTCCGGATCCCCATCCAGATCCTCATCTTGTAGTAATGGCCCCATCCTGGTCCCATTCTTGTCGTAATGTCCCCCATCCAGGTCCCCATATTGCAGACATGTCCCCCATCCAGGTCCCCATATTGCAGACATGTCCCCCATCCAGGTCCCCATATTGCAGACATGTCCCCCATCCAGGTCCCCATATTGCAAACGTCCCCCATCCAGGTCCCCATATTGCAAACATGTCCCCCATCCAGGTCCCCATATTGCAAACATGTCTCCCATCCAGGTCCCCATATTGCAAACATGTCCCCCATCCAGGTCCCCATATTGCAAACATGTCCCCCATCCAGGTTCCCATATTGCCGACATGTCCCCCATCCAGGTTCCCATATTGCAGACATGTTCCCCATCCAGGTTCCCATATTGCAGACATGCATACTACGCACAGGTTCCCTCCCCCCATACTGCGCACAGGTTCCCTCCCCCCCATACTGCGCACAGGTTTCCTCCCCCCCATACTGCGCACAGGTTCCCTCCCCCCCATACTGCGCACAGGTTCCCTCCCCCCCATACTGCGCACAGGTTCCCTCTCCCCCATCCTGCGCACAGGTTCCCTCCCCCCATACTGCGCACAGGTCACCCCCCCATATACTGCACACAGGTTCCCTCCCCCCATACTGCGCATATACTGCAGATGCCAGCAGCTGACATCTGCGCATGGCAGTGATGTCAAACGTCGCTGCGCTGGGACGCAGATGTCAGCTGCTGGCCTCTGATAGGCCGGCGGCTGGCACTGATATTGCTGTGCAGAGAGCCGGTCTCTGCTCGGCAATACACTGCACTACAGTGCTGATGTCGGCGGCTGCTGGAGAGAGACGCGATCGTTACGGGGTCTATGTGTCTGCGGGCAGCATGAAGCAGCCGGAGGGGCCGCATGCTGCCCGCGTGTTTGAGACCACTGATCTAGGGGTACAGTGATCATATTAAGACCACTGGTGGCTCACAGAATTTTAAACCATTGGGCAGTAAAGAAAAAAAGAATTAAATTTTTACCACCAAAATTTTGCTTTAGCCCCAAGTTTTACATTTTTGATGCTGGGAAATGGGTAAAAATGCCACCAAAATTTGTCCCACAATTTCTGCTGAATTTAGAAATACCCAACTTGGAGAGGGACAGAGAGCTATTTGCCTCCCGGAGCGCAGATTTTCTTAGAATAGTTTTCGAACTCCATATACAGAGCTCCTAATTCATACATATCAAGCTCCGACCCTTGGACAAAATCTGGCCCGCAGAGTGGTTATATTTCGCCCGCAACACCAAAACCGCCATCCTTGTGTGGGGCCATTATTCACTATGGAGGACTACATGGTACTCAATATTCTGTATGGAGGACCATGTAGGGCCCAATATTCGGTATGGAGGACTATGTTGGGCCCATTATACTGTATAATGGTTGGCCCGCGACTTTGTCCAAGTTTTTCATTTTGGCCCTCTGTGTGTTTGAGTTTGACATCCCTGTCCTAAGTGCTAGAATAGCAGAATCCCCCCCCTTAAGTGACTCCATTTTGGAAATTATACCCATTTGGGAAATTATCTTAAGGTGTAGTGACTATTTTGACTCCATGGGTGTTTTCCAGAAACAAGCAGCAGTGGATGTTGCTGAGTGAAAAGTGCAAACTCCCGTTGTAGTGACCAATACGTTGTGCCCAGCTCATGCTTCTGGAGACATGTACCCTGTAAGTTAGACGGGCTCTCATCACTCCAGAAATGCCAAACATGTGGATGCTAAATGTGGTTTAGGCACACTGAGGCTCAGAAGGGAGGGATTTGGATTTAAGAGTGCAGAATTTGCTGAATTTCTTTTAGGGGGCGAGGAACCATAGCGCTTCTCCAGACTTTTTTGCTGACAGTAACATGAAAGCCCCTATATTTCCATTGAGATATAGCAGACCTGATTGGTGACTTGCTTTTTTTTTTTTATTGAATTGAAGCTTTTTGTTAGGAATATTTGACATAACATTTTGTATCACATTTATCTGGCGCTCTACGCTGAGCACTTACATCAGGGTTTCCATCTAAATCTCCAAATGATAAGATTCAGATGAAACCCCCAAGGGATCCATTCAATATAATGAGGCAACAGAGTTACTCTGGACTCCGTCTGGCCTCTGTATAGTGGTGTCCTTTTCAGAAGTGTGCAAAACTGTGGCCGCTGGCACTTTTATGCATGCCTAAAGAGACGGACACCGCTGGATCATAGGCCAGAAGACGTCCACTGTGACTCCTTCTGCCTCATAATAGGGAATCTTCCACCGGGGGTTCCTTCTGAATCACACATTTCAGAGATTTACACGGAAACCCCGGTGTAAGCGCTCAGGGCAGAGCGCAGGATAAAAATGTGAGTCGAGCTTTACTGTAATCTTTGGGGGGCAGAATGAACAAATCAATAGCTAGTGAAGAAATGGTTTTATTTATTTTTTATGCCGTTCCTCATGCGGTATAAGTGATTAGGCAACTTTATTCTTTGGGTTGGTGCTATTATAGCGATACCAGATTGATATTGGGTCTTTATGTTTGGCTGTTGTCACACACTAAAAGATGCTTTTTATTGCAAAAGCTAGCATCGCCATATTTTGAGCGCTATAATTTTTCCATAATTCGGCCGACAGAGTCATGTAAGGGCTTGTTTTTTGCAGGACGAGTTAACGTTTCTATTGGTACTCTTCTCCTGAGATCTCGGCTTCGGAGATCGAAATCTGCACATGCGTGGCCACCGGCGGCCATTTTCCCGGAGTCCACCACATAGAAAACATGGACGTGCGGGGGTTCCGGACTTTCACTAAATGTCGCCGAAACCCCCGCACCGCCGAGGACCATCAAACACCCCCTCCTACCACCCTGGGACTCAAAGCGTCGTACCTCACTTCAAGCACAGAACCCGCAGAATCGCCCGCAGTATCGCCAGACTCTTGCCACTGAGCAGCCCCTTCTAGCCTGGGATGGGGCTCGCAGCATAACCCCACAGCATCGCACTTCCAAACATCTCCTGTCTCCCCTCTCCACAACAGCCGCCGCCCATGTTAAGCTGAATTCGGACTGTAAGACGGGCCCTCATTTGATCCATTACAATTTTGTTCCCTATTTTCCTCCTGAAAATTTGTGGTAAGTCTTATGGTCCGAAAAACATGGTATATATTTTTCATTATTTTGTGATTTTTTAAAAATTTTTTTATATATTTTTACATTTTTTTCACTTTTTTTTTTTTACGCTTTCACTTTGTCCCACTATGGGACTTTCACTTTTTTTCAGACTAATTGCTTATAAAGCATAGGGATGCAGGAGCTGTGTGTCTTTAAATTTTTAGTAGGGTTTTTCCTAAATTTTGGCAGCCGTTCGACTCACTGCATAACTTATTACTGTATAAAAATCATCTCCTTCTTAATAGGAACATGTTGTCACTGTGGCCCAGCTCTATGTGTCTTTAAATTGTTAGTGGGGTTTTTCGTAAATTTTGACAGCCGCTGGATTCACTGCATACCCTATAACTGTATTGCTGACCCGCTCCTTTCTAATGGGAACATGTCGTTACTGTGGCCCAGCAATATGTGTCTTTAAATTGTTAGTAGAGTTTTTCCTAAATTTTGGCAGCCATTGAACTCACTGCATACCCTATAACTCTATAGCAGACCTTCTCCTTTCTAATGGTAACATGTCGTATTTGTTACTACGACCCAGTTCTATGTGTCTTTCAATTGTTTGTTATTGGGGCTTTTCCTAAATTTTGGCAGCCGTTGAACTCACTGCATACCCTATAACTGTGTAGCAGACCCTCTCCTTTCTAATGGGAACATATCATATTCGTTATTGTGACCCAGCTTTATGTGTCTAGTGTTTTTTTTTTTAATTTTGGCAGCTGTTGGAATCACTGCATACGATATACAGTACAGACCAAAAGTTTGGACACACCTTCTCATTTAAAGATTTTTCTGTATTTTCATGACTATGGAAATTGTACATTCACACTGAAGGCTTCACAACTATGAATTAACACATGTGGAATTATATACTTAACAAAAAAGTGTGAAACAACTGAAAATATGTCTTATATTCTAGGTTCTTCAAAGTAGCCACCTTTTGCTTTGGTGACTGCTTTGCACACTCTTGGCATTCTCTTGATGAGCTTCAAGAGGTAGTCACCGGAAATGGTTTTCACTTCACAGGTGTGCCCTGTCAGGTTTAATAAGTGGGATTTCTTGCCTTATAAATGGGGTTGGGACCACCAGTTGTGTTGTGCAGAAGTCAGGTAAATACACAACTGATAGTCATACTGAATAGACTGTTAGAATTTGTATTATGGCAAGAAAAAAGCAGCTAAGTAAAGAAAAACTAGTGGACATCATTACTTTAAGAAATGAAGGTCAGTCAGTGCGAAAAATTGGGAAAACTTTGAAAGTGTCCCCAAGTGCAGTTGCAAAAACCATCAAGCGCTACAAAGAAACTGTCTCACATGAGGACCGCCCCAGGAAAGGAAGACCAAGAGTCACCTCTGCTTCTGAGGATAAGTTTATCGAAGTCACCAGCCTCAGAAATCGCAGGTTAACAGCAGCTCAGATTAGAGACCAGGTCAATGCCACACAGAGTTCTAGCAGCAGACACATCTCTACAACAACTGTTAAGAGAAGACTTTGTGCAGCAGGCCTTCATGGTAAAATAGCTGCTAGGAAACCACTGATAAGGACAGGCAACAAGCAGAAGAAACTTGTTTGGGCTAAAGAACACAAGGAATGGACATTAGACCAGTGGAAATCTGTGCTTTTGTCTGATGAGTGCAATTTGAGATCTTTGGTTCCAACCACCGTGTCTTTGTGTGACGCAGAAAAGTTGAACGGATGGACTTTACATGCCTGGTTCCCACCGTGAAGCATGGAGGAGGAGGTGTGATGGTGTGGGGGTGCTTTGCTGTTGACACTGTTGGGGATTTATTCAAAATTGAAGGCATACTGAACCACATCATGGCTACCACAGCATCTTGCAGCGGCATGCTATTCCTTCCGGTTTGCATTTAGTTGGACTATCATTTATATTTCAACAGGATAATGACCCCAAACACCTCCAGGCTGTGTAAGGGCTATTTGACCAAGAAGGAGAGTGAAGGGGTGCTACGCCAGATGACCTGGCCTCCACAGTCACCAGACCTGAACCCAATCGAGATGGTTTGGGGTGAGCTGGACCGCAGAGTGAAGGCAAAAGGGCCAACAAGTGCTAAGCATCTCTGGGAACTCCTTCAAGATTGTTGGAAGACCATTTCCGGTGACTACCTCTTGAAGCTCATCAAGAGAATGCCAAGAGTGTGCAAAGCAGTCATCAAAGCAAAAGGTGGCTACTTTGAAGAACCTAGAATATAAGACATATTTTCAGTTGTTTCACACTTTTTTGTTAAGTATATAATTCCACATGTGTTAATTCATAGTTTTGATGCCTTCAGTGTGAATGTACAATTTTCATAGTCATGAAAATACAGAAAAATCTTTAAATGAGAAGGTGTGCCAAACTTTTGGTCTGTACTGTATGTGAAACCATAAACATTTTTAGAAAAAAAGGGCAATTTGATTAAATTATTTAGTGGAAAAAAAATTTATGTCTGGAAAAATATTGACTATTCTGAACAAAAACATTCATGAGTTTATGAAAAAATACACAATTGCAAATATAAAACCGTGGTGAGGAATTGAATTGGTCAGGTATAGTTAACCTAATAAATTGGCAGTGCCTTCATTGGTTGGGCACTGTTTACTTTCACAGTACCATTTACTTTCACGGGGCCAATGAGTTGGTCAAGTATTGTTCAATTTCACACATTGGTCAGGCAATGTTTAGTTTCCCACATAGTTGCGCTAAGCGTGAGTTCGCACGATTGTCACGCAGTATATATACACAACGGTTTGCGAGAACGCAGCTCCCGCATCCCCGTGTATGTACGGCACATGTCGGGAACTGGATAAAAACACATTGCTTACGGATGGCATACTCATGTCATACCATTCCTACGCAAGAAAAAAATTGCACACTCGCATGACATACAGAGTCAAGTATGCATGAGACTCATCCTACTTATTTGGATCAACATCGGAGCGATTTTTGTTACGCAGATGTGAGCGAGGCCTTATACTGGCACACATCCTATTAAATTCTGACACTGGCAGGGATGTCAAACTCAAACACACAGAGGGCCAAAGTGAAAAACTTGGACAAAGTCTTGGGCCAACCAGTATACAGTATAATGGGCCCTGCAAAGTACTCCATACAGTATTATGGGCACCACATAGTCTTCCATACAGAATAATGGCCGCACATAGGGGTGGTGGGTCTGGTGTCACCGGCCAAATAAAACCACCCTGTGGGTCAGATTTAGCCCATGGGCCAGAGTTTGACATATATGGTCTAAGTCAAACCTGGGGAAAGTGCAGCCCACGGGCCAGACTGGAACAGCCAGAGGGGCTGAAACAGTGGCCCAGGGACTGCAACGTGCTCGCCTGCTTGCTGTCACTGCTGTCTCCATCCACTCAGCGCCACTGACTGCATTGGTAGAGGATGGGCCTCCGGCCCCTTCCTCCGCCAATCAGCATGTGAAACAGCTGACGCAAGAGATGTCATTTCAGTGCGTCAGCGTACCAGAGACAGTCAGTAGCAGATACAGAGCGCTGGGGGAACGGGAGCGAGGTGAATGTGGTGTTTTTTTTTCACGTTTATGGGATGTTTATATAGCAAAAGCCCGGCACTCGAGATGAGGTTTCAAACAATTTTAATGAACCAGCAAGCAAAGAGTGTTTATACAGCAGACGTTTCGGTTAAAAAACCTTCATCAGTACACTCTATAAGAATGAAAACAAAAAGATAAAACATCAATATCACCTATATAAAACAATGTCAGAGCAGTAAACAAAGAAAAGGGGAAGGGAAGAGAAGCAAAAAGAAAGAGGGAGAAGAAGGATGAAATGCAATCCCTATCAGACAGAAAAATAGATTAATATATATGGTACTCAAACCTGAACTTAATAAATAAGAATCACAGGATATGTCCTGGTGTAATAAATATTAATGAAGGAGAAATAAGGGAAAGAGAGAAAAGAGAAGAAAGAAAAAGGGAAAGATCTAAGAGGGGGAGAACCATACCTGCAAAGCTATATAGTAAAGATATAGCGGTGTCTTATCAGAGAAATGTTGGGCTGTAAAGAAAGAACAGTAACATGAGTAAACACCGTGCCAGGAGACAGCCCCAGTAAAACAGAAATCAAAACATACCCTATAATAGATAGTAGGCTTCCGATATTATGGCGTACTGACGCAGTATCCACCGCTTGTCAATGTGCTGCGCCTGGTGGGAGAAGCACCCGGAAGTGTTTTATACATTCACTCGGTGTATGTAGAGAAGCCGCGACCAATCGGAAAAACCGAGCGCGGCGGAAGTGACATGTTCAGTTGCTGGGAAGATTAGAGACAGGTCATAAGGCTTCATGGTGCGTTCCAGGAGAGTGGAAGAGTGCGTTCCACACATAGGAAATGGAAAATAAGGTGCGGAACAGAGTGGAAAAGGGGTAAATGGGACGATCCAGGATGGAACCAACAGGGATAGAGTATGATGATCCACAGAGGATCCCTTTGATTAATGCAATTTCAGCTAATACAGTATATAGAAATATAATATAATACAGCATTAAAGAGAACATGATATTACATTTATGTAAACGATAACAGATCATATTCCCTATTCAAGCCTTTTGGTGTCAGGGACTGCAATTCATGAATCCAAAAGGATTCCCGGTATTTGAGAAACCGGATCCGATCCCCTCCCCGTCTAAACGGGGGCACGTGTTCAATCACTTGGAATTTTAACTGTGATACATTATGTCCCAATGAGCCTAAGTGGTGACCTACCGGTAACAGGGTGTTTTTACATCTAATTGTGGATTTAAGTTTTGAAATCCTTTCCTTCACGGATTGTGTGGTTTCCCCCACGTATAGAAGACCACATGGACATTTTATTAGATAAACCACGTAAGAGGTATCACATGTGGAAAAGTCCTTGATCAGATATTTCTTTCCCGTATACGGGTGAAATATCTGATTACCCCTTTGTACATTATTGCATTGTCTACATTGCAGACATGGGAAAGTCCCAGTTTTTTGTGTCTGCAAAACCTTCTGTCTCCGAGTGGTTGTAGAACCAAAATCAGCATTTACCAGACTATCGCTAAGGTTAGGAGCTCTTTTGAAGCATAGAAGGAAAGGTTGTGAAAATTCCTTGATGTGAGGGTATGCGGTGCTCAAAATGCTCCAGTGTTTGCGGATACAGCGATGTATGATGTAAGAAAAAGGATGATATGTATGTACAAAGGGGATCCTATCCGTAACCAGAAGGCGTGTAGAGGTTTTAGGTCTCAAAGATTCTTGTAACATCCTGTCGGGATAACCCCGTTCTTTAAATTTGGACTTCATTTCATTAAGTCTAATAGCACATAGCTCAGGATTTTTCACAATTCGTTGTACTCTCTTAAATTGGGATCTGGGTATAGATCTTGTCATTGCTGGTGGATGGAGACTAGTGTATTGTAACAGACCATTTCGGTCGGTAGGTTTTTGATAAAGGTCCGTATGTAGGTAACCCGTGTCATCTTTAATGACTAGGGTGTCCAAAAAATTCATTTTTTTGTTATTGTGTGACATGACGAACCGTAGTTCAGGCCAACTCAAGTCAAGAGTAACAAAAAAAAGATTCTAAGGACTCCAATGGGCCCCCCCATATGCAAAAATATCATCTATATAACGCTTCCACAGGATGGCATTGTCCCGAAATAATCTATTTGGGTATACCACCTGTTCCTCAAAGGAAGTCATAAAGCAATTCGCATATGGGGGGGCCACATTGGACCCCATGGCTGTACCCCTATTCTGCAAAAAGAAAGAATCACAAAACATGAAATAGTTTTTTGTGAGGATCATAGTTAAGAGTTCAATACATAGTTCCCTCACTCGTGGCTCAATCTGGGAGTATTCTAATAGATCCTCCATGGCTCTTATACCCTTCGTATGTGGGATGGATGTATAGACATCTTTTACATCGAAAGTGACCAGAATCGCGTCAATTGGAATGCATTGTAAATCATAAATGTGCCGAAGAAAGTCACCAGTATCCAACAAAAAGGAAGGGTTTTTTTTGATAATGGTAGTAAGTATTTTTTCGATAAATTTAGATGATGGAGAAAATATCGATTCCGTAGATGCCACAATTGGTCGGCCCGGTGGGTTGACTAGTGACTTGTGAATCTTAGGCAAGATATAAAACAGCGGGATCATGGGATGTTTATTAATGAGAAAATCTTTAGTTTTCTGATCAATCGTACCATCCCTAGTGTTCCTCTCCAAGATATCAGAGATCTGGGAGCCAAACTCACTTGTAGGATCATGTGCAAGCCTCGTGTATACTGCTGTGTCCCCAAGTTGTCTCCTAACCTCCTTCTCATAGTCACACCGATCCATCACCACTATAGCTCCGCCTTTATCGGCGGGTTTTATAATGATTGACTTATCCTCTTTTAAAGATCTAAGGGCTTGTTGGTCAAGGGAGGTAAAATTGGATTCAGAATGGAGTTTACCCCTCCTAATGTTACCACATAGATCCTGGAATGATTTGTCAACAAAATTAATAAAGGTTTCCAGGGCAGGACCCCCTTTGGATGGACGATAGGTGCTTTTAGGGAGAAGACCAAGTTGATTTGCAGTGATGGATGGTGTGGCTACAGAGGCAATAGGGGCCTGAGGCGAGGTGGGTGAATCCGAGAAATGGACCTTTAGTCGTAATGTACGGTAAAATCTTTGTAATTCCATATCCAAGGAAAATGTTTTACATCTATATATAGGGCAAAAGTTTAATCCCTTCTCTAATACAGATAATTTTGCTATACCTAGGGAATGGGAGGAAATGTTCATTACCAGTGATGTACATGGGAGCGGGTTACCCAGAATGACTCCCCGTGTTCCTTTGTGCCTGCCGCCTCTCCGGGTCCTCTTCGCCTGAATTGGCGCTTCCTTTGTCCTAAAAAATGAGAGGGGTTGGTGAAAGTGCCCCTGCGTTCTAGATCAGAGTCAGAGGTGGAAGGTTCGGATGAAGATCCGTTAGGTCTAAAGAAGTTTCTTCTGGGAAAAAATTTATCCTGCCACCGATACACACTATTTAGTTCATAATCTTCAGCATCCCTAGTGAACTTAGCTCTTTTCCTTTGTTCTGTATCCCGTCGATGTTGATCAACAGTAGTTTTTATCCGTTCCTTCAAGTTGGTGAACTCCTCAGATGAGCACATCGAAGATAGCTGACTTTCAATGTTTGTGATTTCTTCCTTAGTTGTTTTAATAGCTCTATATAAATGATCTACAGTTAATATCATCAAGTCAAATGAGCACTTGTTTAGTATTTGTTCAAACCTTGTACAGTAGTCCTGTTGGTCTTTGAATAATGTCGGTCTAATGGGGACCCTCAGACCACGTGGGATGCGTTGAGTTCGAAGGTACTCAGTGAGGGTGGCACAGTATAGTTCCATATTAATCAGGTGTCGGTTCTCCTTCTCCAGGTCTCGACTGCGTGTCTCCTTAGGAGGAATCTTAAGAAAATCAGTAGAAAATTCTGACCGTGCAATAATATTAGAGGCTTCTTTGGTATTATATGAAAAGACCTGTGACGTCATGGCATAATAGGGTGCACGTGGACTGGAGTATATCAAAATTGTAGTAATTCACAGCACTACCTATATACGGTGCGCGGGCAGGGTTCAACGCCAGTAATATATATAGCAAAAGCCCGGCACTCGAGATTAGGTTTCAAACAATTTTAATGAACCAGCAAGTAAAGAGTGTTTATACAGCAGACGTTTCCGTTAAAAAACCTTCATCAGTACACTCTATAAGAATGAAAACAAAAAGATAAAACATCAATATCACCTATATAAAACAATGCCAGAGCAGTAAACAAAGAAAAGGGGAAGGGATAGAGAAGCAAAAAGAAAGAGGGAGAAGAAGGATGAAATGCAGTCCCTATCAGACAGAAAAATAGATTAATATATATGGTACTCAAACTGAACTTAATAAATAAGAATCACAGGATATGTCCTGGTGTAATAAATATTAATGAAGGAGAAATAAGGGAAAGAGAGAAAAGAGAAGAAAGAAAAAGGGAAAGATCTAAGAGGGGGAGAACCATACCTGCAAAGCTATATAGTAAAGATATAGCGGTGTCTCATCAGAGAAATATTGGGCTGTAAAGAAAGAACAGTAACATGAGTAAACACCGTGCCAGGAGAAAGCCCCAGTAAAACAGAAATCAAAACATACCCTATAACAGATAGTAGGCTTCCGATATTATGGCGTACTGACGCAGTATCCACCGCTTGTCAATGTGCTGCGCCTGGTGGGAGAAGCACCCGGAAGTGTTTTATACATTCACTCGGTGTATGTAGAGAAGCCGCGACCAATCAGATAAGCCGAGCGCGGCGGAAGTGACATGTTCAATTGCTGGCAAGATTAGAGACAGGTCATAAGGCTTCATGGTGCGTTCCAAGAGAGTGGAAGAGTGCGTTCCACACATAGGAAATGGAAAATAAGGTGCGGAACAGAGTGGAAAAGGGGTAAATGGGACGATCCAGGATGGAACCAACAGGGATAGAGTATGATGAGCCACAGAGGAAAACAATGGGATATTAGCGCTGGGTCTACAAAAGAGAAAAACATATCAATATCCCTTTGATTAATGCAATTTCAGCTAATACTGTATGTAGAAATATAATATAATACAGCATTAAAGAGAACATGATATTACATTTATGTAAACGATAACAGATCATATTCCCTATTCAAGCCTTTTGGTGCCAGGGACTGCAATTCATGAATCCAAAAGGCTTCCCGATATTTGAGAAACCGGATCCGATCCCCTCCCCTTCTAAACGGGGGCACGTGTTCAATCACTTGGAATTTTAACTGTGATACATTATGTCCCAATGAGACGAAGTGATGAGGAACCGGTAACAGGGTGTTTTTACATCTAATTGTGGATTTAAGTTTTGAAATCCTTTCCTTCACGGATTGTGTGGTTTCCCTCACGTATAGAAGGCCACATGGACATTTTATTAGATAAACCACGTAAGAGGTATCACATGTGGAAAAGTCCTTGATCAGATATTTCTTTCCCGTATACGGGTGAAATATCTGATTACCCCTTTGTACATTATTGCATTGTCTATATTGCAGACATGGGAAAGTCCCAGTTTTTTGTGTCTGCAAAACCTTCTGTCTCCGAGTGGTTGTAGAACCAAAATCAGCATTTACCAGACTATCCCTAAGGTTAGGAGCTCTTTTGAAGCATGGAAGGAAAGGTTGTGAAAATTCCTTGATGTGAAGGTATGCTGTGCTCAAAATTCTCCAGTGTTTGCGGATACAGCGATGTATGATGTAAGAAAAAGGATGATATGTATGTACAAAGGGGATCCTATCGGTAAGCAGAAGGCATGTAGAGGTATTAGGTCTCAAAGATTCTTGCAATATCCTGTCGGGATAACCCCGTTCTTTAAATTTGGACTTCATTTCATTAAGTCTAGTAGCACATAGCTCAGGATTTTTCACAATTCGTTGTACTCTCTTAAATTGGGATCTGGGGATAGATCTTGTCATTGCTGGTGGATGGAGACTAGTGTAATGTGTAACGGGTCTGGGAGGTGGAACCTCTGAGCAACTATACAAAGGGGAAGTCCTTGTAAGGAAGCGGGTGGCTCCCAGGGAAGGTGGGCAGGTAGTCACGGCAAGTGACAGGGACAGTCTCTGGGTAAAAGGGCAGGAGGTCACGACAGGTGACGGGGGACAGTCTCTTGACAGGCGGGTGGTCACGGCTAGTGACAGCAGGATAAGAGTCTCTAGACGGGCAGGTGGTCACGGCACGTGACGGCAGAGCCTCCAGGTAGGCTAGCAGGCAGGTAACAGGTGAGCGCTCCCAGGTGAGCGGGCAAGAGTCTCTGGACAGGCAGGTGGTCACGGCACGTGACGGCAGAGCCTCCAGGTAGGCTAGCAGGCAGGTAGCAGGTGAGCGCTCCCAGGTGAGCGGGCAAGAGTCTCTGGACAGGCAGGTGGTCACGGCATGTGACGTCAGGGCCTCCAGGTAGGCTAGCAGGCAGGTAGCAGGTGAGCGCTGCCAGGTGAGCGGGCAGACTGATCCTTAGACAGACTGGCAGGTGCTGGTAGGCAGACTGTCGGACCGCAGGAATGCACACAGATAGTCAGGTATCAGGCAGGAATCTGGCAGGTATCTGGTAATGGGACCTGAGGGCTGAAGCAAAGTTGAGAGGCTTTGCAACAACATTGCTCGGGCACCTCCATTTTGGAGGAGGTGCCTTATATATGGTGAGGTCCTCCGGCCATTGGCCGGGGACTCCTTAGGACAGCGCGCGCGGCCCCTTTAAGAGAGGGGGAGCGCGCGCGCGCGCCCTAAGCACAGGGGCCGGGAAGCAGCGCGCGCTGCCAGCAGAGCAGTAAGAAGCCGCCGGGCACGGAGCTTAGAGGTGAGGGAAACGGCGTCCCTGCCTAGCAGGAGGCAGGGACGCCGACGCTACATAATGTAACATACCATTTCGGTCGGTAGGTTTTTGATAAAGGTCCTTATGTAGGTATCCCGTGTCATCTTTAATGACTAAGGTGTCCAAAAAATTCATTTTTTTGGTATTGTGTGACATGACGAACCGTAGTTCAGGCCAACTCGAGTCAAGAGTAACAAAAAAAGATTCTAAGGACTCCAATAGGCCCCCCCATATGCAAAAAATATCGTCTATATAACGCTTCCACAGGATGGCATGGTCCTGAAATAATCTATTTGGGTATACCACCTGTTCCTCAAAGGAAGCCATAAAGCAATTAGCATATGGGGGGCCACATTGGACCCCATGGCTGTACCCCTATTCTGCAAAAAAAAGGAATCACAAAACATGAAATAGTTTTTTGTGAGGATCATAGTTAAGAGTTTAATACATAGTTCCCTCACTCGTGGCTCAATCTGGGAGTATTCTAATAGATCCTCCATGGCTCTTATACCCTTCGTATGTAGGATGGATGTATAGACATCTTTTACATCGAAGGTGACCAGAATCGCGTCAGTTGGAATGCATTGTAAATCATAAATGTGCCGAAGAAAGTCACCAGTATCCAACAAAAAGGAAGGTTTTTTTTTGATAATGGTAGTAAGTATTTTTTCGATAAATTTAGATGATGGAGAAAATATAGATTCCGTAGATGCCACAATTGGTCGGCCCGGAGGGTTGACTAGTGACTTGTGAATCTTAGGCAAGATATAAAACAACGGGATCATGGGATGTTTATTAATGAGAAAATCTTTAGTTTTTTGATCAATCGTACCATCCCTAGTGTTCCTCTCCAAGATATCAGAGATCTGGGAGCCAAACTCACTTGTAGGATCATGTGCAAGCCTCGTGTATACTGCTGTGTCCCCAAGTTGTCTCCTAACCTCCTTCTCATAGTCACACCGATCCATCACCACTATAGCTCCGCCTTTATCGGCGGGTTTTATAATGATTGACTTATCCTCTTTTAAAGATCTAAGGGCTTGTTGGTCAAGGGAGGTAAAATTGGATTCAGAATGGAGTTTACCCCTCCTAATGTTACCACATAGATCCTGGAATGATTTGTCAACAAAATTAATAAAGGTTTCCAGGGCAGGACCCCCTTTGGGTGGATGGGATGTTTGGCTGGACATGGGTATGCTATGGACGTCTCCTCCTGGACATGGGGAAGCTATGGGGTCTAATGCTGGACATGGGTATGCTATGGAGGTCTGTTGCTGGACATGGGGAGGCTGTGGGGAGGCTATGGGGGTCTGTTGCTGGACATGGAGAGGCTGTGGGGCTCTCACGCTGGACATGGGGAAGCTGTGGGGCTCTCATATTGGACTTGGGGAGGCTGTGGGGCTCTAATATTGGACATGGGAAGGCTGTGGGGCTCTCATATTGGACCGAATACTGACCAAATACTGATAGTGAGACCGTGGCCTAAGTGATAAGCCACCAAAGTGGGACTGTGGCCTTACATTGATACACTAAAGTGAGATTACAAGCATGTTTTTCCCCGTTCAAAGTTGAAACGATGCCCAAAAGTAAAGCGCAGTCTAGTGTTAGAATCTATAACAAAATTAAATTTACATACAGTAAAACATACGTATAAACATAGACATTTTAGCTCACCTGTTTAAATCTACTATTATACGAGTATTATCTTAATTTTCACTGTGGGCAATGTGCAATTTTGCTATTCTACGGATCTATTAATATATCATAATATATTTACCTGACCTGCTAGCACTTTATCATCTGACTACCCCGTTATCTGAATTCTTACCCGTTTTTTATTGTGCACTATTGAATAAATATTTTTTGCATTATATGCTGAGTTCTCCTCCTCCTTTGTCTATGCTATTTCAGCATGCATGTGGACAGGCATCTTTAATACAGGTGGCTGTCCACCTTTCTTGTATACATACATGGCATTTTTGGTGTATTTAATACGTATAAACATGTACAACAAAATACATCGACATACACCTTACCTCTCCTGCATACATAGGGAACCTTCCTTGGCTTACACTTAATTTGTGGGTAATCGACATTGTAATTATGTCTTGATCTGCCAATCAATCTGCTTCTACGTTGGTGTATCTCCTCTGTTGGGCTCTGCTCACTTTCTTCTCTTAAATTCATCTCTGTAGATCTGAGCACAGAAATATCACTTAGGGACCGAAGCAAAGATTAACGCTCCACTGCAGATTTTCTTATTGCCCCCTCTGTTAGCAATCAGTGATCTGTTTCGTTTTTGCACTTTGTTTCTTCTCCGCTTCATCCAAGGCCAAAGAGGAGTCAGGAGTCAGCTTTGACTGAGCACTCCATCTCCATGCAACTGGTGATTTTAATTACAGCAGGATCTTATTATCCCACACACAAGCAGACAGTCTCTTAGAGAATTATTCACATTGATAGACTCCTGGTATTTTGAGAGAAGCCTTGAGGTGGCTACCAGGTACACATGAATTGGCCAATTTATGCGCTAAGATTTCTCATTTATTTCTATTTTCTACAGCAGTAATGCTATTCATATTTAATATATTTCATGGTTGCATACTTAGCGTTACAGTGTGCTGCTCTATTGGTTAGTTACTATACATCATTCTGCTCAGATTTTCAAAGACGTCACCGCTATTCACACTCTCTCTTTCTGAAAATGTAAGATATTTTCATGAATACAGATAAAACATATTAATCTAAATCTACCAGTAGCAACAGGTTCAATGTGTTACAAAAAGAATCACAGGCAGAAGCCTTTATAAGTTATTACCACTTAAAGTGACAGGTTAGACTTGGAAAATGGAGCTGTCAGGAAGGTTAATACTGATTACCTATCAGGTCTATGTGCGGGTAAGTTATAGAACTGCCTCAACATCTCTATAGGACTGGCAAGTGCACTGTTTACTGGACCTTCAGGCTCTGCTTCAACTGGTGATCCTCCTCTTACTGGGGACTCTTCCTGTTCCTGAGCAGGTTCTTCCAGGGCGCTCACAGGTTCTTCTTGTGGTGGAGGTTCTTCTGGTAGCTGACAGAAGTGTATCACTGGTATGATAACTGCTCCATCAAGTTGAGGCCAGTCCGCGGGGAAGTCTCCTAGAACTGTATGAACTACATCTTCCTTGGGTTTTTCCGGTGTTACAAGAGGTACTTCTTCCTCCTGTGTCTTCAGTAGACCTGGGCACAATTTCAAGTGGTCTCTTGAGACTGTTGTGGTTGTCCTACCTCCATCCTTGCTGATCAGGCAGGTTTTGGTGTTGTCAAATCCGGAACTTAACACGGTGTAGGGCTCTCTTTCCCACTAGTCATCGAGCTTGTGACCTCTTCTTTTCCGCTTTAGCACTATTTCTCCGGGTGCCAAGGGTTCTGCTGATGCATGCTTGTTATACTGGTCTTCTTGTCTTTCTCTTACTTCGTTTAGGCTTTCTTCAACACAGGCCTGTACTTTCCTGTACTGCTCTTGCCGATTTGTGTCCCAGTCTTCAGTGGACATATCTGTAGCAGGTTCTACCACTCCGAGTTCCAGGTCCATGGGCAATTTTCTGGGTCTTGCTCTCATGAGGTACGCTGGGGTACAGTTAGTAGAACTCACAGGTATGTGGATATACAGGTCCACCAGGTCAGGTAGTTTGTCTGGCCACTGGTTCCTCTCTTCCAAAGGTAGGGTTTTTAACAGGTCAATGACGATGTTATTCATTTTCTCGCACATACCATTGGTTTGAGGATGATATGGTGTAGTCCGGATCTTCTTGCATCCATACAGGTAACAGAATTCTTTGAATAGTTCAGCTTCAAGGGCAGGGCCTTGATCTGTTAGCACCTTGTCCGGATATCCATGGGGCCTGCAGAAGTAGGTTTGGAATGTTCTTGCTGCAGTTTCTGCTGTCAGATCCTTGGCAGGGGATACCACCAGGAACCAGGAATAGTGATCCACTATGGTCAGCGCATAGGAATAGCCTGATCTGCTGGGTGACAGTTTGACGTGATCCAGAGCGACAATCTCCAGGGGTTGGGTTGTTTTGATGGACTGCAAGGGTGTTTTCTGACTTCCGTAGTCTTTCCTTCTGAGGCTAGAGGGCCCACAATTTCGGCACCACCTTTCTATGGAACTCTGCATTCCAACCCAATAGAACTGGTCCTTCAGCAGGGTTTCCAACTTCTTCCAGCCAAAATGACCTGCTTGGTCATGGTAGGCCTCTAACACCATCTGGATATCTTTCCTGGGTACTACAATCTGCCACACCATTTCATGGGTTCTGGGGTTAACATACCTTCTGCACAGCTTTTCTCTGTATATGAACAGCCGGCTTCTCTCATTCCACAGGTGTTTGGCTTGTGGAGGAGCATCCTTCTCCAGGTGAGAACCTTCTTGGGTTAACAGTCCTTTGATGAGGCTGACAACCGGGTCACTGTCCTGGGTCTCCTTCCAGCTGTGATGAGGTAAAGGGTTTAGTGTCTTACCATGACGTATTCTGGAGGTGTGTTGCTCTTGGACCATTCCATTTCTGTGGAAAGCAGGTAATTCAATTTCTTCTAGGTCATCCACTTCATCCTCGGTGTCTGACTGGTGGGGCATTCTTGACAGTGCATCAGCATTGGTGTTCTTGTGACCTGCCCGGTACTTGATTGTGAACTAGTAATTCGACAATCTGGCCACCCAGTGCTGTTCCATAGCTCCAAACCTGGCTGTCTCCAGTTGTGTCAAGGGGTTATTGTCGGTAAAGGCTGTAAATTTAGTTGAGGCTAGGTAATGTTTGAATCTTTCGATGATAGCCCAGACCAAGGCCAGGAACTCCAGCTTGAAGGAATTGTAATTCTCCGGGTTCCTGTCAGTAGGGCGAAGCTTTCTACTGGCATAGGCAATTACCTTTTCTCTGCCGTTTTGCTTCTGGGACAACACAGCTCCCAGTCCCTCATTGCTGGCGTCTGTGTATAACAGGAAAGGTTGGCTGAAGTCGGGGTAAGCCAGGATTTCCTCACCGGTTAGGGCTTCCTTCATTAAAGCAAAGGACTCAGCCTGTTCTGGAATGGGGAACTTTTACCTCTTTTGGACTGTCCTACTAGAAGATCTTGTAAAGGTGCTGCCTTTTTGGTGTAGTCCTTAATGAATCTCCTGTAGTACCCGACCAGCCCCAGGAATTGACATACTTCTTTGATGTTCTTTGGTTCAGGCCACTTCTGGATGGCAGTGACCTTCTCCGGGACTGGTGCTGCTCCCTCTGAGCTGACCACATGTCCCAGGTACTGAACCTTCTGTTTGAGCAGGTGGCACTTGGAAGGTTTTAGTTTCATCCCATACCGGGACAATGCCTCAAATACCTCTGCCAGGTGTTTTAGATGGTCTTCATATGTCCTTGAGTACACGATAACGTCATCCAGGTATAACAGCACTGTTTCAAAGTTCCGGTGTCCTAAGCAACACTCCATCAACCTCTGGAACGTTCCGGGTGCGTTGCAGAGTCCAAATGGCATGCTGTTGAATTCGCATAATCCCATAGGGGTGGTGAAGGCTGTCTTCTCCCGGTCTTCCTCAGCAACAGAGACTTGCCAGTACCCGCTAGTGAGATCCAGTGTGGAGAAATAATTGGCTGATTTTCGTGCAGCCAGGGATTCCTCTATACGGGGCAAAGGGTATGCATCTTTATGTGTTATTCACCCAGCGCTGTTCCATGGCTCCAAACCTGGCTGTCTCCAGTTGTGTCAAGGGGTTATTGTCGGTAAAGGCTGTAAATTTAGTTGAGGCTAGGTAATGTTTGAATCTTTCGATGATAGCCCAGACCAAGGCCAGGAACTCCAGCTTGAAGGAATTGTAATTCTCCGGGTTCCTGTCAGTAGGGCGAAGCTTTCTACTGGCATAGGCAATTACCTTTTCTCTGCCGTTTTGCTTCTGGGACAACACAGCTCCCAGTCCCTCATTGCTGGCGTCTGTGTATAACAGGAAAGGTTGGCTGAAGTCGGGGTAAGCCAGGATTTCCTCACCGGTTAGGGCTTCCTTCATTAAAGCAAAGGACTCAGCCTGTTCTGGAATGGGGAACTTTTACCTCTTTTGGACTGTCCTACTAGGAGATCTTGTAAAGGTGCTGCCTTTTTGGTGTAGTCCTTAATGAATCTCCTGTAGTACCCGACCAGCCCCAGGAATTGACATACTTCTTTGATGTTCTTTGGTTCAGGCCACTTCTGGATTGCAGTGACCTTCTCCGGGACTGGTGCTACTCCCTCTGAGCTGACCACGTGTCCCAGGTACTGAACCTTCTGTTTGAGCAGGTGGCACTTGGAAGGTTTTAGTTTCATCCCATACCGGGACAATGCCTCAAATACCTCTGCCAGGTGTTTTAGATGGTCTTCATATGTCCTTGAGTACACGATAACGTCATCCAGGTATAACAGCACTGTTTCAAAGTTCCGGTGTCCTAAGCAACACTCCATCAACCTCTGGAACGTTCCGGGTGCGTTGCAGAGTCCAAATGGCAAGCTGTTGAATTCGCATAATCCCATAGGGGTGGTGAAGGCTGTCTTCTCCCGGTCTTCCTCAGCAACAGAGACTTGCCAGTACCCGCTAGTGAGATCCAATGTGGAGAAATAATTGGCTGATTTTCGTGCAGCCAGGGATTCCTCTATACGGGGCAAAGGGTATGCATCTTTATGTGTTATTCGATTAATTTGTCTGTAATCTACACACATCCTCATGCTACCGTCCTTCTTTCTGACCAGGACCAGGGGAGCTGCCCAGGGGCTACATCTATCCCTTACTACCCCTGCCTTTTTCATGTTGTGCAACATTTCTTTTGCTTTTTGGTAATGTGCTGGTGGTATGGGTCTGTAACGCTCCTTGATGGGTGGATGGTTACCTGTGGGTATGTGGTGTTGTATCCCTTTGACCCTTCCAAAATCAAGTGAGTGTTTACTAAACACCTGTTCATATTCCTGAACCACTCTGTAGACACTGTGTTTTGATGGACAGGGGTGGCGTCAGTTCCAACATGGAGCTGTTGACACCATTCCTTCAGCTGGGCTTTGGAGTCATTGCCCTCCACCATGTCTGGTGGGGTCAAGGGTTCCACTGTGTGTATGGCATTATTATTCACAGTATACAGTCTGGCAACAGTGGCGTATCTTGGCAATTTGACTTCCTCCTCCCCACAATTTAGGAGGCGTACGGGTACCCTTCCATTGCGCAAATCAACTACCCCTCTAGCAGTTAGGAGTGTAGGTCTGTGTTCTGAGCTGATGGGCTCTACTACCGCCTGGTAGTTCTGTCCCTTGAGACCTATTGCTGTCCTACACCAAATCAGCATTTCACTCATTGGGGGAATCACAATGGGTATCGGGTCTGTCACCCGTACATTACCAATCTCACCACCTGTTAGTTTTACCTGTTGCTGGTACAGGAGGGCTAGAATCTCTCTCTGGAGCACCTTCCTCTGCCCTGGTTTGGCAGTGTCAGCAATCTGTTGGAGTAAAAACAACACTTCTCCCAAACAGTGGCCAACAACTTTTGTACCAAGTATCATATATGGGTTTTTATCACCAGGGTTAAAGTCTACTACAATCAGTCCTTGATCCTTTAATTCCACTCTTCCCACCTTCACTGTCACGTCCTTAACCCCGACTAGGTTAAGAGGAAGGTCATTGGAGGCATACACGGTGAGGTTTGGGTCTGGCGGGCGGAGTTCATCTATGGACCAGTACCTTTTGTAGAGGACATCAGGTATGATGGTCACCTGTGACCCGGTGTCCAGTAGTGCAGGTGTTGCTATGCCATCCAGCACGAAGGACAGGAAAGGCCTTCCTCCTTCAAACCGGTCGTACCAGCCTGATGGGCCTTGTTGGTCTACTACTGGGTGTTGGCCCTCGGCCCCAGGGTTTGCCCGTTTAAAGGACAGGTCCGTGTGAGATGGCCTGCCTTGTGGCAACAGTAGCAGATGAGTTCTCCTGGAGGGCAACGTCGGTCGTTGGTCCTCCCATGGGGTGGCATTGTCCTTCTTCTCCTCATCCGGGGGACATCCTCGGCACTGTCGGCGAGTAGGATCCTTCCATCCGGCTTGGGCTCCGTCTGTAGCTGCAGGGCGCTTAGGATGGTGGTCAGGGTTTTACTTAGCTGACGCACTTAAGAGCGCAGGCTGTCCAGCTCGCTAGGGGGCGCTGTTTGCACTTTTGCCTCAGCCGCTAATGAAGGAGCAGTGGGTGCTGCGGGCACTGGGGTGGCCCCACCCTGGTAACGCTGGATAGCAGTATCTGATGTCTCCAGGGGCTGCAGACCCTTAATAGCCATGTCCTTCAGAGAGTCAAAGGTGGCAGCATTTGGATGATCTAAGGCCCACCACCGTACAGTTCTGCTCTCCTCCTGGGACCTCAACCCCCGGATGAATTGTTCTGTCAGCATTTTGTCCTCATCATGTATGCTGGCTGGACTAACCTGTTTCAGGGCCTCTTGTAAGCGCCAGGCTTAGTCCCGGATACTGTCCTCAGGTTTCTGGGCACAGTGGTAGAACCTCATCCGGAGATCTGTCTCAGTGCTGTTTTCAAACACTGTTTGCAGTCTTTTGAAGATGATGGACACTGATTCTTGGTCTGCGGCTGGCCAGGTTTCAACTTCTCGCTCAACGGCACCAGTCAATTGTCCTAACACTACAGCGGCTCTCTGTTTGCCAGTCATAGAATACATGTCCAGTATGCCGCATATCTTCCTCTTGAATCCGGACAATGTATCCGGTTTGCCATTATACTGTGGGAACCACTTCGCTCCAGGGATATACGGCAGGGCCATACGTATCAACGGGGTTACCACCCCTGCTGGTGGAGCCGCCTCTCCGGCCTGTGCGGCGCTGGGCGCAGGTTGGGCATCACGAGCGCTAACCAGCGCTCCGGCGGCTTGCTGGTCGTCGGCCATGGTCGCGCCCCCCTAGTTAACCGGAGCCTACCTTCTTCACTTTTCTTTTCAGATAGGCGGCAGCTCCACAGGCGACGGTCTTCTTTCAGGACCTTGCGTCGCTCACGTCTGACGTCAGGGCGTCCTCTGGCTTCCCACGCGGCGACCGGAAAATGGCGGACAATGGGGGGAAAACTCAGGAATGGCGGGAAAACTTCACAGTAAGGATTACAGTCTCTCAAGGCGCACAGTACCCGGCGGCAATGGGCACGTAATCCTGTTCGTGACGCCAAGTGTTGACTCGCCCCCAGGGCCGTGGGGTACTCGGCGGACAGTACAAAAAGGGGAAATAAGATGAATATAAAAGTTTGCGACGCCACCTGTGCTGTCTGGTGAGGATCACCAGCGCTGCAACAGTCCTCTGAGGCACATGTTAGGGCAGCTCGAGATGGTACGGCTCCCCACAGGTGGAGCAGGCCTCTGGGCAGTGTAAACGATGCAGGTTGTGCTGGGCATTGTGGTGCAGGGAGAGAACGATGGTGCAGCAGGAGTAACAGACAGAGACAGGGGGTTTTGCTTCGTTACCTTTACTGGTACAGCTGTTAGATATGGTCCAGGGTACTCCAGGTGAAGGGCGCACTTTTAGACTTCTCCCCAGGGAGCAGGTATAAGGCCTCCTGATCCTTGTCTGTCTCTGTGTATGCTCCTGGCCAGCCTGCAACTGGGCCTAGCTTATGTGTCCTGCTTTTACTTCACCTGTTGCTCTGAAGTAGGTCCTCCGGTTGGTAACCACTTTCCCTGGACGCCGGGGCCTTTGTGGTTCCTGGTCCTGTGTGTGTCTAGCTCCAGGTTTGCCAGGGACTTGTAGGCCTCCTGGGATTCCTGTTATCCCTACTGGGTATAATGAATCCCTGTAGGCGCGGACCCGGTGTCCGGTAAATATAACGAGGTGAGCTTACTGTGCTCCTCTGCCCCCTTGGTTTCACTCTCCTTTTCTCCTCGCCGTCAGCCACACTCGGGGCCCTCACTACTTGGCAGCTGATGTGCTGGGTCTTCACCGCTCTCTGAGCGTCGGCACGCTCTCAGACACCCTCTATCTGACTGCTCTGAGCACTTAACTAATCTCAGACCGACTGCCTGGCTCCACCTTCCCTTTATATATCCCTATCCGGGCTCCGTCTGCTGGTATGAGGTGGAAGGTGGAGGTGTGTGAATGTAGTGAGGGCCTCTTGTGGAGAAATCCATCCATGCACCCTTCTGGGTTCTGTGGCACCAATGCGCAGCAGGGCGCCACATATACATTTGGCTGGGGTGAATATAAATCTTTATAACACAGATTGCCTGAAGCACAGCGGCTAGGAGAATTTATCTCTATCAGTGGTGAGGAGCTGTGCCGGCCGGCAGGCTGACACATGATATACACAGCAGTGTAATTACATTGCATAAATATGTTACTACAACACTGAGCACTCCAACTGCACATATATATGTATTGGGGGTGGGGATAGAAATCTGACAACTGGACAATCTATTTGAAAATCAGGTCGTAGAGACTGACCGTGTGGATGGAGGAACAGGTTGCCGATTTGCAAAGCTGTTGTCAGAGCTGTGTCAGGTTTAACAGACAGTCATTCTGGATCCAGCTGTAGAAGGTCTCTGCACTTGGCCTTGCAGACACCTTCTTGATCCTTTCATCATCCTTCCCCCTCTAGGACCCAGCGGTGATCTCCACCTTCTGCTGCTAATTGACACACCTTTGCTGGATCTTTAACCCCTTTCCGTCGTGGTCAGTAATGGTACGCACCACATCGGAAAGGCCGGTTCAGCGGGGGCTCTGGCGCTGAGCCCACGCTGAACCGGGCACATGTCAACTGATTTATACAGCTAACATGTGCCCGCAACAGCTGCGGGTGGAATCGCGATCCACCCGCGGCTGTTAACCAGTTAAATGCCACTGTCAATCTCTGACAGCGGCATTTAACTCGCACTTTCGGGAAGCACGTCCTAAGTCCCGCCAATCGGTGACCCCAGTGGTCGACGCTCATAGCAAGTGAGCATTTCTACTACATAGAGGCAATCTGCTCATCTCCTCTATGTAGCAGAGGCGATCGGACAGCTGCTGCTTCTAGTCTCCTATGGAGACTATTGAAGCAAGCAAAAAGTGTAAAAAAAAATGTTTTTAAAAATATTAAAAAAATATACAAGATTAAGTCAACCCCCTTTTGCTACATTCAAAATAAAATAAAAAATAAACCCCACATACACATATTTGGTATTGCCGCTTTCAGAATTGCCCGATCTATCAATATAAAAAAATAATTAATCCGATCGGTAAACAGCGTTGGTCGCCGCATCATTGCAATAAAATGCAATAATGGGCGATCAAATCATGGTATCTACCCCAAAATGGTATTAATAAAAATATCAGCCCAGCGCGCAAAAAATAAGCACTCACCTGGCCCCAGATCCCGAAAAATGGAGACGCTACGGATCTCTAAAAATGGAGCCATTTTTTTTTTTTTTTTAGCAAACTTTGGAATTTGTTTTCACCACTTAAATAAAAAATAACCTATACATGTTTGGTGTCAAAGAACTCGTAATGACCTGGAGAATAATAATGGCAGGTCAGTTTTAGCATTCAGTGAACGTGGTAAAAAACAAATGTGGAATTGCATTTTTTTTGCAATTTCACCGCACTTGGATTTTTTTTCCTGTTTTCCAGTACACAATATGGTAAAACCAGTGATGGCATTTAAAAGTACAACTCGTCCCCCAAAAAATAAGCCCTCACTTGGCCATATTGAACAAAATATAAAGTTCTGGCTCGGGAAAGAAGGGGAGCAAAAAAGAAAACGCAAAATGATCCGGTCATTAAGTGTTAAATACACTCAGTTTATCCAGAAACTTGCTGGTGATAGAGTAAATTCCTCTGTTCAGGTATGAATTCTAGTAGTCGGCTTGGTTATCCTTGGAGTTCCTTTGTAGATTGTAGTCGTTATCTCTCTGGTGTCTTCTCGAAGTTAAGTGTATCCCCTTGTATGTCTCCCTTGTTTGTCTTTAGTTGCAGTGGGGCTGACTAGTATTCACCCCTCCCCCTCCCTAACAAGGGCCTAGCTCTAGGGTCAGCCAGGGCTAAGGTATCCTGCTCGGCGATAGCTGGGGAACCTATTTAGGGATGATAGGGGAGTCAGGGAGATCTGCATTGGGGTCTCCACTACCCCTTTTCCCTAGTTGCTGGGCTTCCTACCTTTTCTCATCGTCGTACGCAGGGTTTTTTCCATAGCTAGCATGACAGCTGTAGAGCGGACTGCCCAGGAGGCGCCCATCTCTCTGGTAGAGTGGGCCTTAATTCCAGGAGGAGGAGTCCTGTTCTTACTCCGGTATGCCTCCAAGATTGCCATCTAGATCCAGAGAGCAATTGTAGCCTTAAAAGCCGGAAGGCCTTCCGCGCCCCCTCAGAGATAACAAAGAGCGATTCCGTCTTCCGGAAGGGGGGCGGCTCTTGCAAGATAAACTCTAACTGCTCAGACAATGTCCAACCTATTCAGGGAACATTCCAGAGGGTGACGGAGCAAGACAAAAACAAGGGAGGATGAGGTCCTCACTGAGGTGAAAGGTGGAGACCACCTGGGGAGGAAAGACAGCACCGGTCACAAGACCACCTTGTCCTGGTGGAGGATCAGGAAAGGAGATCAATAGGAAAAAGCCGCCAGCTCTGAAATGCACCAAGTGAAAGTGATGTCCACCAGGAAGACCACCTTCCAAGAGGGAAAAGACAGACACTTCTTGCAGCAGTTCAAAGGGGGAACTCCTAAGGGCCCCCAGAACTATGTTGAGGTCCCAGGGATCGACGGGCATTCGGTACGGAGGGACAGAGTGAGCCATTCCCTGAAGAAAGGTTTTGACCTGAGAGCGAGATGCCAAATTTTTCTGGAAGAGGATAGAAAGTGCAGAGACTTGGCCCTTCAAGGAGCTGAGAGCAAGTCGTGCGTCAAGCCCAGCCTGAAGGAAGGCAAAAATCGCCGGAAGGGCGAATGTCATAGTTGTGGTGTGATTAATCTCACAATGGAAAAAGGCCGTCCGATAGTATACTCGAGACGATGATGGCTTCCATACCCGGATCATCATCTGAACAACTTGTTCTGAAAATCCAGATGCTCTTAGGAATGCGGTTTCAACAGCCAAGCCGTCAAATCGAGCGACCGAGAATTTCCGGTGGGAGATGGGGCCCTGGGAAAGCAGAGCTGATCTGTCCCGGAGCTTCCTAGTGGCATCTGCGAGAAGACTGACAAGGACCTCGTAGGCCAATCCGGAGCTATCAGGATGACCGGCACCCCTTCTGCTTTGATCTTCTTCAACAGTCTGGGAAGAAGGGAAAGAGGCGGGAACAGATAAGGAAGTGCAAACTGCAACCAGGGTATCGACTCCCACCACGAAGGGGTCACGGGACCTGGAGATGAACTGTGACATCTTCCTGTTAAACCAGGACACCATGAGATCTACAACCGGAGTGCCCCACCTCAGGAAAATTTGAAGGAAGACATCCTGATGTAGAGACCATACCATCGCGACTGAGAAAATCGGCGGACCAGTTCTCTACGCCGGGGATATGCACTGTGGATATTGCCGGAACCCTGCTATCTGTCCAGAGAAGGATCTTGGAGACTTCGGATAATGCCAAGGTCCTGCAGTGACTAAGGGACTATAGAATGGCTCTGATCTCTAGTATATTGATCGACAGAGTGGACTCCTCCTGCGACCAATGTCCCTGGACCGCAATGTTGTGGAGTATCGCTCCCCAGTCAAGGAGGCTGGCATCTGTAGTCACCACTTGCCAGTGAACGGGGAGAAAGGATCGACCCTGATGAATAAGAGGGGAACACAGTCACCAGTTCAGAGACGTCTTGACCCAGGACGAGATCCGAACTGGACGGTCAAGGGAGAGAAATGATCTGTTCCACTAGGAAAGGATGGCATGCAGAAGTGGTCTGTTGCGGAACTGGACAAAAGGAATCACTTCCAACGCCGCCACCATCCTCCCCAGGACCGCCATAGCCGAGCAGAGCGATAAAGGTTGAGGGGCCTGAAAAGAGCTAACCCCGGCTGGAGGGCTGTCCTATTTTCCTTGGGAAGAAAGACCCTTGCCTGAAGCGCGGAGAATAGGATGCCAAGGCAGATCAGGCGCTGGGTAGGAACAAGACTAGATTTTTTCCTGTTTACAAGTCACCCGAGTCGAGACAGTGTATCGAGAGCAATGGAAAGACTCTCCTGGGCGAGGGAGAAGGATGGAACCTTGACGAGAATGTCTCAAAGTAAGGAATCATCACTAGGTCCCTGACCTGAAGAAGGTCCATTACCGCTGCCATTATCTTTGTGAAAAGTCTGGGAGCGGTAGAAAGGCCGAATGGCAGGGCGACGAACTGGAAGTGGTCCTGAAGTACCGCAAGACGCAGGAATCTCTGATCCACTGGGAAGATAGGGACATGGAGGTAGGTGTCTTGGATGTCTATAGAGCACAGGAACTCTTGCAACTCCATGGATGCTATTACTGAACGAATGGATTCCATTCTGATATGGTGAAGACGAACCCTTCTGTTCAGTATTCTTAAATCCAGGATGGGACAAACTGACCCGTCCTTCTTTGGAACCACGAAGAGGCTCGAATAAAAGCCTGTGAAACGTTCCTGAGTTGGAATAGGAACGATGACCCCTGAATTGAGGAGAGAGGCAATGGCTTCCAAAAAAACCCAGCACCAGATATGGATCCCTTGGGGAGCGGGATTCGAAGAAGTAATCTCAGGGCCACAAAACGAAATCTGTCTTGAATCCTGAAGATACAAGTTCTCTGACCCAGGCGTCCTCAATGGAAGCTAACCAGACGTCCTTGAAATACATGAGACGACCGCCCAGCCTGTGGGAATCCCTGGGTGGTAGTGAGTACAGCGGAGGAGAACATGCCAGGCCGGGCCGTGGAGGATCTGCCTTGAAAGGGGTTGGTTTAAAGAAAACTCTTTTCCTCTCCTGACGTGCCTGAGGCCTCTCCCGGCTTGAGGGCTCATCCGTGGATAAAAGGGCCGAAAAGACCAAAACTTACCTTTCGGAGGAGGACGTCGGGGTTTGGCCAGAGGAAGGAGAGAGCTTGTCCCTACCATGTCGTCCTTAATAATCTGGTCCAACTTGGTACCAAATAGCTGTGATCCCTGGAAAGGCAGATTGGTAAGGGACTTCTTAGATGTCAAGTCTGCTTGCAACACCTTTAGCCAAATGGATCTGCAGATGGCCACTACATTACTGGCCACTTAGGGGGCACATGAAGCGGCGTAAAAGGAGGAAGATACCACGTATTTTCCCGCATGAGATATCTGATCAGCCAAATCAGCTAACTCCTCAGCCCGAACTCCAGTGAGGATGACTTGACGGAGTTATTTAGCCCATGCAGAGATGGACTTTGAAACCCATGTAGTGGCATAGGCAGTGCACAACATGGAAGATGCCGCTTCGAAGGCTGATTTGGAAAACTACTCTATGAGCCCCTGTCATGGGAGTCTTTGAGGGATGCCTCGTCCGTAACGGGAAGACCCATGTTGGTGGATAACCTAGAGACTGGGGGTCTCCCGTGGGGGATGTGGTCCAGTTCTCAGTAACGTCAGAGGCAAAGGGGTACAGGATGCCGAGACGCTTCCCTCTATGGAAGCATCTGGTTGGGTATTCTCGCTCCCTGGAAAGGATCTCTTCAAATTCCTTTTGAGCAGCGAATAAATTAGGGGTTGGTCTAGACCATCTAAAACAAAACCGGCTGTTCAGCAGGTTCCATAGTGGTATCCTTAATATTACAGGTCTGGTTAGCAGCTACAATAAGGCTCTGAACTATATCCCACTTGTTAGAGACAAAATCCGATAATAATTATCCGACAAACCAGCCATATTTAAAAAGAGAAACCTTTATTGAAACATTAAAACATGATATGTGGTGGCACAGAAAGAGCATCCACTATATAGCATAAGTGAAAGAGTATATAGTAAAAAAGAGCCAAAGCGTTATACAAAAACAGAATCAGTTCTAGTACAGAAAATAGAGCCAAAGCGTTATACAAAAACCCAGAATCAGTTCTAGTACATAGAGGTATAAAGGTGTCAAAAATATATAAGGAGACGAAATAGCTCATCCAATAAGTAGAAGACACCAAAGAGTATTGTTGGCAACTGTGTTAGAAATATATATGAGGAAGGTACAAAGGTTAAGTGTAAAACCTGATAGGTCTACAGTCATGGCCAAAAGTATTGAGAATGAGACAAATAGTAATTTTTCCAAAGTTTACTGCTTCATTTTTTGTAATGGCAATTTGCATATACTCCTGAATGTCAAAGAGTGATCAGCTTAACAGCAATTACTGTACTTGCAAAGTTAATATTTGCCCAGAAAATGAACTTTAACCCCAAAAACACATTTCAACATCATTGCAGTCCTGCCTAAAAAGGAGCAGCTAACATTGTTTTAGTGATTGATCCATTAACACAGGTGTGGGTGTTGATGAGGACAGGGCTGGCAATCAACCAGTCATGATTAAATAAGAATGACATCACTGGACACTTCAAAAGGAGGCTGGTTCTTGGTATCATTGTTTCTCTTCAGTTAACCATGGTTATCTCTAAAGAAACACGTGCAGCCATCATTGCACTGCACAAAAATGGCCTAACAGGGAAGAGTATCGCAGCTACAAAGATTGCACCTCAGTCAACAATCTATCGCATCATCAAGAACTTCAAAGAGAGAGCTTCCATTGTTGTCAAAAAGGCTCCAGGGTGCCCAAGAAAGACCAGCAAGCGCCAGGACCGTATCTTAAAACTGTTTCTGCTGCGGGATCGGACTACCAGCAGTGCCGAGCTTGCTCAGGAATGGCAGCAGACTGGTGTGAGTGCTTCTGCATGCACTGTGAGGCGGAGACTCTTTGAGCAAGGGCTGGTTTCAAGGAGGGCAGCAAAGAAGCCACTTCTCTCCAGAAAAAACATCAGGGACCGACTGATATTCTGCAAAAGGTACAGGGAGTGGACTGCTGAGGACTGGGGTAAAGTCATTTTCTCTGATGAATCCCCTTTTCGATTGTTTGGGACATCTGGAAAACAGCTTATTCGGAGAAGAATAGGTGAGCGCTACCACCAGTCTTGTCTCATGCCAACTGTAAAGCATCCTGAAACCATTCATGTGTGGGGTTGCTTCTCAGCCAAGGGAATCGGCTCACTCACAGTCTTGCCTAAAAACACAGCCATGAATAAAGAATGGTACCAGAATGTCCTCCAAGAGCAACTTCTCCCAATCGTCCAAGAGCTGTTTGGCGCCCAACAATGCCTTTTCCAGCATGATGGAGCACCTTGCCATAAAGCAAAGGTGATAACTAAATGGCTCATGGAACAAAACATAGAGATTTTGGGTCCATGGCCTGGAAACTCCCCAGATCTTAATCCCATTGAGAACTTGTGGTCAATCATCAAGAGACGGGTGGACAAACAAAAACCAACAAATTCTGGCAAAATGCAAGCATTGATTATGAAAGAATGGACTGCTATCAGTCAGGATTTGGTCCAAAAGTTGATTGAGAGCATGCCAGGGACAATTACAGAGGTCTTGAAGAAGAAGGGGCAACACTGCAAATATTGACTTGCTGCATTAACTCATTCTAACTGTCAATATAACCTATTGGTACTCATAATATGATTGCAACTATATTTCTGTATGTGATATAAACATCAGACAAACACTAATAAAAACCAGAGGCCAGCAGATCATGTGAAAATATAATTTTGGTGTCATTCTCAAAACTTTTGGCCATGACTGTAAGTATGCCAAGATAAATCAATGGTGTATAGCCAAGTTGCAACAAAGTATGTGGAAATATTACCTTATATCAAAGTAAGGGCTTAAGACGCTGGCTCAGCTTGTGCTCCTGCTATGTATGCGGACAGCTCACCCCAACGCTCGTTTTGTTTGCGTCCTTCCTCAGGGGGTGATAGCAGGTTATGACTAAGTGTGTTTAAAATAGAGACTATCAGCCAATGGGGGTGAGGCAACTGGGTCATGTGATCGCTGCGATCGCGCCGCTCCCCTGCTCCAGCCCACGCCCGGCGTCATGCAGCTAAGGAGACCGGAACACGTGAGGAGTCACGTTTCCAGTTACCTAGGAGACGCAGTCACGTGGGAGACGCGACCGCAGGTCCTGCACTGCATAGAGACGCCGAACATGGTAGGAACAGGAGAGTGCACGAAGGTCACGCGTCGCCGCTCACCAACATGGGATGAGAGGGAAGAGAGGCAAGTATATAACTATAAATATACACCCTATGCATACATCAATGTCTGAGAGGGAATGTTTAACAGATGTAGTATGAAGTGACAACATATTACAAAGGTAATAATTATAGGGTTAATTGACAGGACAAAATACAATATACATAATATAAATAACAACCAATGTAAGGTGACAACGTGCAAAAGAAAAAATATAGTTCCCAATGTGAAAGTGGGGACAGTCACATCAGGGCATATAGCAATGGCACAGTATATGTAGTATACAAGGCGCACAAAAGTATATATACATGTATCAATACAAGGAATAATATATAATCAAATTAACAATATCAGATATAAAGCACAGATCATGTAAGTATAAAAGTGAAATAAAATAAAATGTAAAAATGTTTATATAGCATAAAAGCACAACTAAAGTGATGAAGTGCATAAATGAATGGTGTGTGCAAAACATAAATGTACTGAAATTGTACAAAAGTATACAAAAATGTAAAAATAAAAAAAAATAAAAAATGTGAAAAAAAATTGAAAAAATAAATAAAGAGGATAGGTGTATATATATATCTATGATACAAGTAAAAAAGTGCATGTGCAACAACATATATATACAGTTATATGAAAAAGTTTGGGCACCCCTATTAATCTTAAGCTTAATGTTTTATAAAAATTGGTGTTTTTGCAACAGCTATTTCAGTTTGATATATGTAATAACTGTTGGACACAGTAATGTTTCTGCCTTGAAATGAGGTTTATTGTACTAACAGAAAATGTGCAATCTGCATTCAAACAAAATTTGACAGATGCATAAGTATGGGCACCCTTATCATTTTCTTGTTTTAAATACTCCTACCTACTTTTTGCTGACTTACTAAAGCACTTTTTTTGGTTTTGTAACCTCATTGAGCTTTGAACTTCATAGCCAGGTGTATGCAATCATGAGAAAAGCTACTTAAAGTGGCCACTTGCAAGTTGTTCTCCTGTTTGAATCTCCTCTGAAGAGTGGCATCATGGGCTCCTCAAAACAACTGTCAAATGATCTGAAAACAAAGATTATTCAACATAGTTGTTCAGGGGAAGGATACAAAAAGCTGTCTCAGAGATTTAACCTGTCAGTTTCCACTGTGAGGAACATAGTAAGGAAATGGAAGAACACAGGGACAGTTCTTGTTAAGGCCAGAAGTGGCAGGCCAAGAAAAACATCAGAAAGGCAGAGAAGAAGAATGGTGAGATCAGTCAAGGACAATCCTCAGACCACCTCCAGAGAGCTGCAGCATCAACTTGCTGCAGATGGTGTCACTGTGCATCGGTCAACTATACAACGCACTTTGCACAAGGAGAAGCTGTATGGGAGAGTGATGCGAAAGAAGCCGTTTCTGCAAGCACGCCACAAACAGAGTCGGCTGAGGTATGCAAAAGCACATTTGGAGAAGCCAATTTCTTTTTGGAAGAAGGTCCTGTGGACTGATGAAACCAAGATTGAGTTGTTTGGTCATACAAAAAGGCGTTATGTATGGTGGCAAAAAAACACAGAATTCCAAGAAAAACACTTGCTACCCACAGTAAAATTTGGTGGAGGTTCCATCATGCTTTGGGGCTGTGTGGCCAATGCCGACACCGGGAATCTTGTTAAAGTTGAGGGACACATGGATTCCACTCAGTATCAGCAGATTCTTGACAATAATGTTCAAGAATCAGTGACAAAGTTAAAGTTATGCAGGGGATGGATCTTTCAGCAAGACAATGATCCAAAACACCGCTCTAAATCTACTCAGGCATTCATGCAGAGGAACAATTACAATGTTCTGGAATGGCCATCCCAGTCCCCAGACCTGAATATCATTGAACATCTGTGGGATCATTTGAAGAGGGCTGTCCATGCTCGGCGACCATCAAACTTAACTGAACTGGAATTGTTTTGTAAAGAGGAATGGTCAAAAATACCTTCATCCAGGATCCAGGAACTCATTAAAAGCTACAGGAAGCGAATAGAGGCTGTTATTTTTGCAAAAGGAGGATCTACTAAATATTAATGTCACTTTTCTGGTGAGGTACCCATACTTATGCACCTGTCAAATTTTGTTTGAATGCAGATTGCACATTTTCTGTTAGTACAATAAACCTCATTTCAAGGCAGAAACATTACTGTGTCCAACAGTTATTACATATATCAAACTGAAATAGCTGTTGGAAAAACACCAATTTTTATAAAACATTAAGCTTAAGATTAATAGGGGTGCCCAAACTTTTTCATATAACTGTATAACAATATATCGATACATAATACATACATATTAATCAAAATGTACTTAAAAAAATATTTGTAAAAATTAATAAACATCCACATATACATGCTATCCCGTATAGACAAAATGCGTCCATGATTAGTATATCTAAGAAATTTGAGCACGTTGTCAATATCCATATTGGGTCAATCCTTGCACTTCAATAGGGATATGGATGGAAGGTAGAAAGCCTCATCACAGCCATCGGAGAAAAATGACTGACAGCACTAAAGAAATATATATAAAAGTACAACAAATTAAAAAAAGATTAAAAAACACATAAAAATACGTCAATTGGACAAAGGAAGAACCAATATGGTGGAACCACTTCATAAAAATGGAGTGAAGCATAAACTTTCATTGAGACCCAGGGGGTGAACCGTGTCCAAGGCCCAGATCCATTTGGTTTCCAATCTGGCTAGGCGGTTGCTGACATTACCCCCCAGTATATTGGACACTATCCTGTCAATCCCTCTCACCTTGAATCCAGAGGCATCACATTTGTGAACCATTTTAAAATGCCTTGGAATTGTTTTCAAGGTGAGAGGGTCATCAATTTCCTTAGCTGCGATAATCCCGTTAATGTGTTCCCTAACTCTTACTTTTAGTTGATGGGTAGTCAGGCCAACATAAATTTTGTTAAAGGGGCAGGTCGCAAAGTAGATCACGGCTGTAGTGGTGCATGTGATATTGTGTGTTATTTTAAAGGTTCTGGTATTCGTGCTATTGTGAAACGTGTTGGTACGAACAATATTCGGGCATGCGACACATTTGCCATAAGGTGTACAACCCCAAGGGGGTCTTGTATTATTCAAGAAAGTCAAATTATTGTTCACATAGTGGCTTTTCACTAGTGCGTCGCGTAGGTTGTTAGCCCGTCTGAAGGTGATACTAGGTTTGGGCCCAAGGTATTGTGCCAAAATTGGATCGGCCAAAAGTATTGGCCAAGATTTCTCAATTAGCTTACGTGTAACATCACAATTAGCATGGTATTGCGTTATAAGTCTCACCTCATTCTTTTTGGCCTTATTTCTGTCAGTATTTGAATATAATAATTTATGTCTAGGACTGTACCTAGCCCAGTTGTAGGCCTTTTTGACAGATCTTTTACTATATCCTCTATTGAGAAATCTTTCTTTGAGGTCCATAGATTGTTTTTCAAAGTCGTCTGTATTGGAACAAATCCACTTCAGACGTAAGAACTGACCAATAGGAATAGATTGAATCAATTTAGCAGGGTGAGATGATGATGCATGGAGAAGATTATTTACGGATGTAGGCTTGCGAAACAAATCAGTCTGCAAACAATTCTGATTGTCCCTGTATACCCTGACATCAAGAAAATCAATCACGTTGGTGTCACAGCGATAGGTAAGATGAATATTATATTCATTGTGGTTCAATTCAGTCATGAATTGATTTAGTTGGATATCAGAATCCTGCCAGACAAAAAATACGTCGTCGATGTACCGCGTCCAAAAAGGGATGCGGTCCATCGACGCATACCTGTCAGACAGGAAGAGGTCCCTCTCCCACAGCCCCAGGAACAGATTAGCATAGGAGGGCGCAAAGGCCGCCCCCATGGCTGTCCCCTGGAGCCTCTTTTTAAATATAGCCGGTTTGTCGGATAATTATTATCAGATTTTGTCTTATGCTTCTCCGATGGTCTATATATTGTAGTCCACAGTGATATAGTCCGTATTATGTGGATATTTAAGGTTAATGCCCTACAGAAGTATAAATTTATATCATCTGTCTTTCCATTGCAATTTTCTAATTGTTATTCAACTGTGTTCTGCACAGGCATTCGTATCGCAAAGGACATGGACTATAAGGCCAGGGAACAGTCCTGGCTTAACCAGATCAATCAAGTATTTGGTAGTGGTGGCTCTGCTGAGTAAGGTTTTAATGACAGTCAAATGGATATTATATCGAGTAAAATAAAGGACTTATTATTTAAAAGGACCAAAATATGGTGGAACAAAGCATTTCTTGATAATTACCTTCTTAAACAGTTGATCCCCAGGGGCTTAAGGGTTCGGGTGATTCCTTCTTTCCCCATATCTGACGAGGGCCCAAACCTAGTATCACCTTCAAACGGGCTAACAACCTACGCGACGCACTAGTGAAAAGCCACTATATGAACGATAAGTTGACATTCTTGAATAATACAAGACCTTGGGGTTGTACACCTGGTGGCAAATGTGTCGCATGCCCGAATATTGTTCGTACCAACACGTTTCACAATAGCACGAATACCAGAACCTTTAAAATAACACACAATATCACATGCACCACTACAGCCGTGATCTACTTTGCGACCTGCCCCTGTAGCAAAATTTATGTTGGCCTGACTACCCGTCAACTAACAGTAAGAGTTAGGGAACACATTAACGGGATTATTGCAGCTAAGGAAATTGATGACCCTCTCACCTTGAAAACAATTCCAAGGCATTTTAAAATGGTTCACAAATGTGATGCCTCTGGATTCAAGGTGAGAGGGATTGACAAGATTGTGTCCAATATACGGGGGGGGTAATGTCAGCAACCGCCTAGCCAGATTGGAAACCAAATGGATCTGGGCCTTGGACACGGTTCACCCCCTGGGTCTCAATGAAAGTTTATGCTTCACTCCATTTTTATGAAGTGGTTCCAACATATTGGTTCTTCCTTTGTCCAATTGACGTATTTTTATGTGTTTTTTAATCTTTTTTTAATTTGTTGCACTTTTTTATATATTTCTTTAGTGCGGTCAGTCATTTTTCTCCGATGGCTGTGATGAGGCTTTCTACCTTCCATCCATATCTCTATTGAAGTGCAAGGATTGACCTAATATGGATATTGACAACGTGCTCAAATTTCTTAGATATACTAATCATGGATGCATTTTGTCTATACGGAATAGCATGTATATGTGGACGTTTATTAATTTTTACAATTAATTTTTACAAATATTTTTTTAAGTACATTTTGATTAATATGTATGTATTATGTATCGATATATTGATATATATGTTGTTGCACATGCACTTTATGCACTTTTTTACTTGTATCATATATATATTTATATACACCTTTCCTCTTTATTTTTTCAATTTTTTTTCACATTTTTTTTTTTATTTTTACATTTTTGTAAAATTTTTGTACAATTTCAGGACATTTATGTTTTGCACACACCATTCATTTATGCACTTCATCACTTTAGTTGTGCTTTTATGCTATATAAACATTTTTACATTTTATTTCACTTTTATACTTACATGATCTGTGCTTTATATCTGATATTGTTAATTTGATTATATATTATTCCTTGTATTGATACATGTATATATACTTTTGTGCGCCTTGTATACTACATATACTGTGCCATTGCTATATGCCCTGATGTGACTGTTCCCACTTTCATATTGAGAACTATATTTTTTCTTTTGCACGTTGTCACCTTACATTGGTTGTTTTTTATATTATGTATATTGTATTTTGTCCTGTCATTTAACCCTATAATTATTACCTTTGTAATATGTTGTCACTTCATACTACATCTGTTAAACATTCCCTCTCAGACATTGATGTATGTGTAAGGTGCCCCAGCGAGGTAGTCGTGGGCGAGCTGTAGCCCCCTCTCGCTCTGGCACCCTACAGACAATACGTGTCCTCCCTCTTGTGTGTGGCTGTGTATGCGGTGCTCTTCACTTACTTCAAGCTATCCGATCGCGGCCGTCTCCAGGCATTTTTCTTCTGGGACCAGGGCATCAATAATTTCAGAGGACACGAGGTTCTTAACCAGAACTTGGACTTTACTTGGGGAAGAGGAATATGTACAATATTTACAGGCAGATATAATGGATAAGGCCCGACAGGCTATCATCTCTCCCACAGGTGCTGGTAACTCCTTCAGCCCTGTCTACCTCTTTAAGCGAAGCATCTCTATGACCCTAATCTCTGGCCAGGAAAAGACTCTTCTTTACTGACAGTGACCTGGATCCGATATCTCTCCCCCACGTCTTAGCCTGGAGTCCTATTTATCTTCCTCTGCTTCCTGCAGACTAGAAGTGCCCCGTGTCCTCACTACGCTTGATGAGTTTCTCCGGGAGGCTAACAGGACTCGTGCTCTTGTGCGGGGAGACTTGCACACTGGTGATCCCACTGTCCGAGGGTACGGAGCTCCCGTCTACCCTAGCAGCCACTATAATCAGGCTGTCTGAACAATTTGCTGTCTCAACTCGTACTACTTGACTCCTCCTGCTTCCTAGACACTTAAGCAGGAATCTTCCTAAAGTGCCCACCCTTGGTGAGCTGTCATCACACAGTATTAACCCCTCACTGTCTGTAACCCTGCTAGCAGACTCAACCTGACCTCTGCGCCCAGAACAGTGGCATCTTGTGGCCGTTTAACGGTACTGCGGCCCACAAGGAGTTGTGCCAGGAACAAGCTCTATGTTACTCAAGGCTTGATCAGGCACTAAGTCCCCCCTCTATACCACTAACTGGACCACTAAAGCTAACCCCCCTTAGCTTGGCCTACCAAAGTTAGTGAGTTCTGACTTCAGGCATACTTCCTCAACCATCTCAGTGCCAAGGGAAGGCTAAGCCCTTCCCCACTATTACATTCCCCGACACTTTAATGTTGGTCGTCCCTGACCACATTAAGCAATAAACATCAATCAACAGCTATAAAATTATATTACATTACTAAATTTTACTAAAACATTTTTTTAGTAAACGACTGGTCCTGAGGTCGTCTTCTTGGATGGAAGACCGGCCCTTCTCGGTTAAGGGCCCCGGAACAGCAATTCAGGACAGTCCATTATCAACTTTTCAGAGGTACCGGTCCTTCTTGGTAAGGACCCTGGAAACGCAGTGTCTATGTCCATATTTTTAAGGCAGATCAACACCTCAATAGCCCCCAATCTCCTCCTGGGGCTGCATTCTGAGGCACACAGTCACAGGTAACACCCTGCGAGTCTCTTTCTTCTTGGCCCTAGCGGGGGTCGCCGGTTCTTCCCGCTAGGCCGCAAGTCTCTTAGATTTGGAGGATATCCATCCTCAAGGTGTGCCTCAGCGTTTTAAATTCCAGCAGAAAAAGGCACAACAAGCGCAACAAAAAGAAAACAAAAGTAAAAACAAAAAGAGCAGCTCTCCTGGGCACACAACTTTTGGGTGCTGCTTAAGGCCTTCCTGGCCTGGGAGGTAGGGGAACAGTCCTCCATTTTCCTTTCCAACTTAAATCAACACGGGGCACTCCGCCCCATTGGGAAACAGTCCCAAAGTCAGGACCGCAGCTGATGGGTCCTAGTAAACAAGAAAGTGAGAGGTCAACGGACCTTTTAGCCAGTTCACTTCTTTCGGGCCTCCTTTCTTTCCTTCGTTAAGGCGGCCCATGCCGCAGAGGAAGGTGGCTACTTCCACCTCCAGGGCTGGTCAGGGTATCGGCTACGCCCGGGGTCCTCATCCGAGGAGGTGGCGCTGCCACAGCCAACTTGCGTGGGGCCGTAGCTAGTCACGGTGAAATTGTGAACCTCCTGACTGCAGCAGCCTGAGTCCTTTTGCCGACTCCACTACTAACCGCCTCGGCCCCTCCTGGGTGTTTGGTTGTTGAGCCTACAGCCTCACTGGGAGAGTCAGCCCTACTACAACCCGGGACATCCTCCTCTTTATCGACACCATCTCCCCGCTGCTGGCTTCCGGACTCTTCCTCCTGCGGGGTGCCGGCCTTGGGAGGGGACAATAATCCTCCAGGGGCTTCCCTAGCCCGACGTTGCCGAGCCTCCCTCTCAGCTCTTCGCCGGAAGACCTGCCGGTCCTTCTCCAGGACGTCCTGCCGGTCCTTCTCCAGGACGTCCTCCCATTTATATGGGCGGGTGACCGCAGCCGCGTACCACCCCCTTGCACATTCACATTTCACAAAGTGAACAATTTCCCCTTCATGCAGGTTGTGGAGGCGATCGGGCAGGTATTCGCGTTTGACGGCCTCCCGGCTGATAAATACCTCATGCCCGGTCCACTCTTCCTCGAGGAACCCGTATCCCTCGCGTACACGGAACTCTATGATCCGCCCCCGGGTCTGGGAGCCCTCCACTGACTCCCTCCGTGCTGCGTTGGACCCCTCCAGCCAGCCTCTTAGGAAGGTGTCGGTCCACCGCCGCTGCTCGCGCGAGGTCATCGGAGGGTCGCGGGTAGCCCACTGCGGACTTCCGGGCTTGGTGCACCGCCCTGCTGAGGGGGAATGCAGGGCCTCCAAGGCCAATGACCAAAAGTTCTCCTGCGGGGCCCTCTTCCTCGGAGGCCTCGCCTCCGCGCCACCCCCTGTCGCCGTAGAAGCTGCCATGGCAGGCGAAACCGGCCGCTGGGGTATAGGCTGCTCACCTCCGTCAGTCTCCGTCGCAGCTGTTGCTCCGGCCCCACTGGGATGTTCTCCACCCTCGGCCGAGGGGGACGTGCTTCCCGGCATCCTGTTCCATTCCACACACGGAGCTCATGTACGAGCAGGCCCAGCTCCGGTTCGGGCCTAGTAGACCACTGGACAGCCACTGGGGGTAGAAACTCACGGGCGACATCCGCGAGCGAGCGACTCTCGCCTGCAGCTCCTGGGGTACTCAGCTCCAACATTTCTTCCTCCCTATGCACTCCGGACAGGTCGTCCGAGCCTCCGTCTGCCATTCTTCCGGAGCGTTCACCGCAGTGCCTCCTTCTCACGTGCCGGACAGCAAATGGCGCCGGTCGTTTACTGCGCGTCCAACTCCGCCTCTTCCTGGGCCGGCCTTCTGACGCGACTGCCGCGTCACTCGTCACTCTCGGCCGCTCCGCCCCCAGTCGCGCCCCCTTTCTGTGCACGCTGGTACTCACGGGGCTGGACTTCACGGGGCTGGACTTCACTTTATGTCGCGCCCTCTTCCTCGCTGGACGTCCCCTCCCGGGATGCATCTTCACTGCTGGGCCCATCCTTCTTCGGACCGGAACTGGAAGGGGCTGAACATCTTTTCGCGCTCTCCGGCCCCGTCCACTCCCACGATAGGCGGTTCTTCTCCCAGACCTTACCGCCATTGTCACCATCTTGGAATCCATGCTTCGGGCCACCATCTTGGGCCGCATGCCTTCCAACACTTTCTCCTCAGTGTTCTGCGTCGGCTCTTCCCCGCTTTCTTCATGCGAGGAGCTCGCATCCTGCCGACTACGCCAAATGAAAGGTGCCCCAGTGAGGTAGTCGTGGGCGAGCTGTAGCCCCCTCTCGCTCTGGCACCCTACAGACAATACGTGTCCTCCCTCTTGTGTGTGGCTGTGTATGCGGTGCTCTTCACTTACTTCAAGCCATCCGATCGCGGCCGTCTCCAGGCATTTTTCTTCTGGGACCAGGGCAGCAATAATTTCAGAGGACACGAGGTTCTTAACCAGAACTTGGACTTTACTTGGGGAAGAGGAATATGTACAATATTTACAGGCAGATATAATGGATAAGGCCCGACAGGTTATCATCTCTCCCACAGGTGCTGGTAACTCCTTCAGCCCTGGCTCCCTCTTTAAGCGAAGCATCTCTATGACCCTAATCTCTGGCCAGGAAGAGACCCTTCTTTACTGACAGTGACCTGGATACGATATCTCTCCCCCACGTCTAAGCCTGGAGTACTATTTATCTTTCTCTGCTTCCTGCAGACTAGAAGTGCCCCGTGTCCTCACTACGCTTGATGAGTTTCTCCGGCAGGCTAACAGGACTCGTGCTCTTGTGCGGGGAGACTTGCACACTGGTGATCGCACTGTCCGAGGGTACGGAGCTCCCGTCTACCCTAGCAGCCACTATAATCAGACTGTCTGAACAATTTGCTGTCCCAACTCGTACTACTTGACTCCTCCTGCTTCCTAGACACTTAAGCAGGAATCTTCCTAAAGTGGCCACCCTTGGTGAGCTGTCATCACACAGTATTAACCCCTCACTGTCTGTAACCCTGCTAGCAGACTCAACCTGACATCTGCGCCCAGAACAGTGGCATCTTGTGGCCGTTTAACGGTACTGCGGCCCACAAGGAGTTGTGCCAGGAACAAGCTCTATGTTACTCAAGGCTTGATCAGGCACTAAGTCCCCCCTCTATTCCACTAACTGGACCACTAAAGCTAACCCCCCTTAGCTTGGCCTACCAAAGTTAGTGAGGTCTGACTTCAGGAATACTTCCTCAACCATCTCAGTGCCAAAGGAAGGCTAAGCCCTTCCCCACTATTATATATGCATAGGGTGTATATTTATAGTTATATACTTGCCTCTCTTCCCTCTCATCCCATGTAGGTGAGCGGCGACGCGTGACCTTCGTGCACTCTCCTGTTCCTACCATGTTTGGCGTCTCTATGCAGTGCAGGACCTGCGGTCGCGTCTACCACGTGACCGCGTCTCCTAGGTAACTGGACACGTGACTCCTCACGTGTTCCGGTCTCCTTAGCTGCATGACGCCGGGCGTGGACTGGAGCAGGGGAGCGGCGCGATCGCAGCGATCACGTGACCCAGTTGCCTCACCCCCATTGGCTGATAGTCTCTATTTTAAACACACTTAGTCATAACCTGCTATCACCCCCTGAGGAAGGACACAAACGAAACGCGCGTCGGGGTGAGCTGTCCGCATACATAGCAGGAGCACAAGCTGAGCCAGCGTCTTAAGCCCTTACTTTGATATAAGGTAATATTTCCACATACTTTGTTGCAACTTGGCTATACACCATTGATTTATCTTGGCATACTTAGACCTATCAGGTTTTACACTTAACCTTTGTACCTTCCACATATATATTTCTAACACAGTTGCCAACAATACTCTTTGGTGTCTTCTACTTATTGGATGAGCTATTTAGTCTCCTTATATATTTTTGACACCTTTATACCTTTATGTACTAGAACTGATTCTGGTTTTTTGTATAACGCTTTGGCTCTTTTTTACTATATACTCTTTCACTTATGCTATGTAGTGGATACTCTTTCTGTGCCACCACATATCATGTTTTAATGTTTCAATAAAGGTTTCTCTTTTTAAATATGGCCGGTTTGTCGGATAATTATTATCGGATTTTGTCTTATGCTTCTCCGATGGTCTATATATTGTAGTCCACAGTGATATAGTCTGTATTATGTGGATATTTAAGGTTAATGCCCTACAGAAGTATAAATTTATATCATCTGTCTTTCCATTGCAATTTTCTAATTGTTATTCAACTGTGTTCTGCACAGGCATTCGTATCGCAAAGAACATGGGCTATAAGGCCAGGGAACAGTCCTGGCTTAACCAGATCAATCAAGTATTTGGTAGTGGTGGCTCTGCTGAGTAAGGTTTTAATGACAGTCAAATGGATATTATATCGAGTAAAATAAAGGACTTATTATTTAAAAGGACCAAAATATGGTGGAACAAAGCATTTCTTGATAATTCCTTCTTTCCCCATATCTGACGAGGTGTTTATTAAGGGGTGGGAAGGCATCTGTAATGAAGCATCCAATAAGTTTATGGAGTTGCTGATACAATTCAATATTAAAAACTTGGAGGAGATTGATAAAACCATTGATGAAACATATGCGATGGCAAAAACTAAATTGCCAATGGAACAATTTGAATCCATCAATACTGCTATGGAACAAGCTATGGACACTTGGGTAAAAAAGATCCAAGAGAAACAGGCAAATAAACTGATACGAGACCAAAGAGATGTAGCTATAAATCGAGTATATAACTGGAGAAAATCTACAAATCAAATCCAGAATAGAGACCGTACTCAATCTGTCTCTTCTAGTATCTCTATCAGTGGCTTATCTGAGACCTCTGCCTCTGTATCAGTGCCAATTACTACGACTCCAAAATGTAAACACAACCTGAGATATCTGCCAAATAAACGCTATTACAGACAATCTTCGGATTCCAAGAAATCTCAGTTTAAGGTAATCAATCTAAGTAAACATACACTATCGGCAACTGAATTGAGTGTCTTACAGAGGGGTCTCACTTTTTGTCCGTCAGCTTCCTTTGATAAATTCACTTTGGTGAAGGATCTGCATATTTTTGCACGATCGTTATTATTCAAGCGTTTTTTCCATAATGAGGACTTAAAAACTATGTTCCCTACAGAACAAGAACAGGAGGCACTAGGGATTTTGGAGGAACTCACCAAGGAACATACCATGCAAGAGGGAGGTAAGATACCTTTGGCTATTTTACCTAAATCTAAAAAATTTCCACATCTTTCCTCCTGTCCTAATGTGGACCTTTTTGTCAAATTGGTCACTAAAGATCTAGATCAAATGCCTCAATACCCCAGAACTTACAATTTGGATAGGGATGAGAAAATGGCGATTAAAACGCTCCAGGCCCGAAATGATGTAGTCTATAAACCCGCCGACAAAGGCGGGAACATGGTGGTATGGCCAAAAGATATGTACAAGGCGGAGGCCCTGAGACAATTACGTGATGTTAACTGCTATAAAAAAAATGACATTTAATCCCTTGTCCAAATTCAACCTGGAATTGAATAAACTACTGGGTATGGCTAGAGAGGATGGGACTATCTTCAAGGATTTAGCCGAGGCACTTATTGTCAAGGAACCTACGGTTCCAACATTATATTTATTGCCCAAAATCCACAAAAATACCAACATGCCCCCAGGCCGGCCTATTATATCGGGGAAAGGGAATTACCTGGAGAATGTTAATAAGTATATTGATGCCTTGCTACAACCGATGGTGGAGGTGTTACCATCGCATACGAAAGATACAGTTGAATTCCTTAGAAAGATTGATGGCTTACATGTGGAAAATAATACACTTCTAACCACATGTGATGTTGAATCCCTATATACAAACATAAAACATGTGGATGGATTGAGGGCCGTTAAGTTTTTCTTGGAATCTTCTGATACACTACCTAATATGATTGATTTCATTTTGCGACTTCTGGAATTTGCTCTATCCCATAACTTTTTTACTTTTAAGGGGTCCTTCTTCCTGCAGCTCCAGGGGACAGCCATGGGGGCGGCCTTTGCGCCCTCCTATGCTAATCTGTTCCTGGGGCTGTGGGAGAGGGACCTCTTCCTGTCTGACAGGTACGCGTCGATGGACCGCATCCCTTTTTGGACGCGGTACATCGACGACGTATTTTTTGTCTGGCAGGATTCTGATATCCAACTAAATCAATTCATGACTGAATTGAACCACAATGAATATAATATTCATCTTACCTATCGCTGTGACACCAACGTGATTGATTTTCTTGATGTCAGGGTATACAGGGACAATCAGAATTGTTTGCAGACTGATTTGTTTCGCAAGCCTACATCCGTAAATAATCTTCTCCATGCATCATCATCTCACCCTGCTAAATTGATTCAATCTATTCCTATTGGTCAGTTCTTACGTCTGAAGCGGATTTGTTCCAATACAGACGACTTTGAAAAATAATCTATGGACCTCAAAGAAAGATTTCTCAATAGAGGATATCTGTCAAAATGGCCTACAACCGGGCTAGGTACAGTCCTAGACATAATCAAAAAAGTTGAAATATAGGGGTAAGAGTGAGCAACAGATGTAAACCCCATAGTAGGACTAAATATCATAAGGACTACAGAAGTGCATCATATAGAAGGAGAAACAAAAAAGGGGGGAAGAGAAACTTCGAAGAACGTCCAATAGATGAAAAAGATTTTTTGTATACTTTATTAGAAAAGAGAATGAAACAAATGGATCACAAATGCAAATATAAAAACACAAGAGGAGGGAGATACATGTACAGTACAGACCAAAAGTTTGGACACACCTTCTCATTTAAAGATTTTTCTGTATTTTCATGACTTTGAAAATTGTACATTCACACTGAAGGCATCAAAACTATGAATTAACACATGTGGAATTATATACTTAACAAAAAAGTGTGAAACAACTGAAAATATGTCTTATATTCTTGGTTCTTCAAAGTAGCCACCTTTTGCTTTGATGACTGCTTTGCACACTCTTGGCATTTCCTTGATGAGCTTCAAGAGGTAGTCACCGGAAATGGTTTTCACTTCACAGGTGTGCCATGTCAGGTTTAATAAGTGGGATTTCTTGCCTTATAAATGGGGTTGGGACCATCAGTTGTGTTGTGCAAAAGTCAGGTGGATACACAGCTGATAGTCCTACTGAATAGACTGTTAGCTGCTTTTTTCTTGCCATAATACAAATTCTAAGTAAAGAAAAACAAGTGGCCATCATTACTTTAAGAAATGAAGGTCAGTCAGTTCGAAAAATTGGGAAAACTTTGAAAGTGTCCCCAAGTGCAGTTGCAAAAACCATCAAGCGCTACAAAGAAACTGGCTCACATGAGGACCGCCCCAGGAAAGGAAGACCAAGAGTCACCTCTGCTTCTGTGGATAAGTTTATCCGAGTCACCAGCCTCAGAAATCGCAGGTTAACCGCAGCTCAGATTAGAGACCAGGTCAATGCCACACAGAGTTCTAGCAGCAGACATATCTCTACAACAACTGTTAAGAGGAGACTTTGTGCAGCAGGCCTTCATGGTAAAATAGCTGCTAGGAAACCACTGCTAAGGACAGGCAACAAGCAGAAGAGACTTGTTTGGGCTAAAGAACACAAGGAATGGACATTAGACCAGTGGAAATCTGTGCTTTGGTCTGATGAGTCCAAATTTGAGATCTTTGGTTCCAACCACCGTGTCTTTGTGCAATGCAGAAAAGGTGAACGGATGCACTCTACATGCCTGATTCCCACCGTGAAGCATGGAGGAGGAGGTGTGATGGTGTGGGGGTGCTTCGCTGGTGACACTGTTGGGGATTTATTCAAAACTGAACGCATACTGAACCAGCATGGCTACCACAGCATCTTGCAGCAGCATGCTATTCCATCCGGTTTGCGTTTAGTTGGACCATCATTTATTTTTCAACAGGACAATGACCCCAAACACACCTCCAGGCTGTGTAAGGGCTATTTGACCAAGAAGGAGAGTGATGGGGTGCTACACCAGATGACCTGGCCTCCACAGTCACCAGACCTGAACCCAATCGAGATGGTTTGGGGTGAGCTGGACCGCAGAGTGAAGGCAAAAGGGCCAACAAGTGCTAAGCATCTCTGGGAACTCCTTCAAGATTGTTGGAAGACCATTTCCGGTGACTACCTCTTGAAGCTCATCAAGAGAATGCCAAGAGTGTGCAAAGCAGTCATCAAAGCAAAAGGTGGCTACTTTGAAGAACCTAGAATATAAGACATATTTTCAGTTGTTTCACACTTTTTTGTTAAGTATATAATTCCACATGTGTTAATTCATAGTTTTGATGCCTTCAATGTGAATGTACAATTTTCATAGTGATGAAAATACAGAAAAATCTTTAAATGAGAAGGTGTGTCCAAACTTTTGGTCTGTACTGTATATGGATAAATACACATAGTGGGGTCAATAACAAAAGGTCCCAAAGCTTTGGATAGAGATCACAGTGTATTCTGGACAAGTATATAGCCAAGGGGACTACCCCAACCAAAGGAAACATAAATGGAGATAAGTATAGTTAGAGATCTATAGCAGACTTGGTAGTGTGAACACTGAAGAGATATCATACAATAATAATATGGTAGTCATTATATCAAATGGGAAAGCTGCAGGTGTGCCCACCCTGATCTACAACCAATAACTCCCAAAATAGGGAGAGAAAAGGGGAGGAAAAATAGACAACTATGTGTCAGTAATATCATAAGGTCCAATTGCAGCTATCATAAGAAGATTTCCCGAGATCTGTAAACACATAACAGCTACCATGTGAGGTTACATACTTACAATTAGAGTGTAGCCGAAGCCTAGCGCAAACACGCCACCCTCAACCCTACGCGCGTTTCGGCTGGGAATGCCTTCGTCAGGGGGTGGTGAACAACGGAAGTGCAGGAGATTAAAAGGCGATAGTAACCAATCACAGGTGAGGGTGTGTGTGTGAAGCACCAATCACAGCGGGTGGGCGTGGTATGACGCGTGTGAAGCGCCGCCCCACCGCCGCATCCACGGCAACCAATCAAAATGGGGGTGTGTATATGAAGCACCAATCACAGCGGGTGGGCGTGGTATGACGCGTGTGAAGCGCCGCCGCAACCACGGCAACCGCGTCATGCAGCCGGCCGGCAATGCGGTCACGTGGGGAAACACATGACCGCATGCCGGAGAGGCCGCATAGAGATACGGTCAGCGAGGAAGCGACGGCGGGCGGCGCCGAACAAGCGTACCGCCGCACACACAGGATATGGGGAGCATCAAAGGGGAAGGAACAACAAGAAAAAAATATAAAGTAAGAGTCACAATTAATTGTGTAAGACAGCAAGATTAGGGAATCTTGGCAACTAGAACCATAATTAGAAGAAATAATAACTATAAAAAAGATAGACCTCTGGAAAAATATTATGAATACCGTATGTAATGTGTGAGAAAGTATATCCTAACATATAATGTACCACATCACATATACAAGGACATAATACAAGGAATCATAGCAACATAAGTTGGGACTGCCAACATAGCAATCATCAAACAAGTACATATATGACCATGCATAAGGTATGGTAAATTTTAACCAGGGGTACATTGTACAATCTCACAGTGGACAGGCAATAGTAATGCCACAAGTGTGAATACGTAACAAGGTATACAAGATATACAAAAATATAAGGTAAGGCAATCCCTTCCCATAAAAGTCCATACAGTCATAGTAGAGGCCACAGCAGATGCAAGTCATGGAGTTATAAATGCTTCAAATGGAAAAAAGATCTTCATCCATGGTCCAGGAAAAAAGAAAAGCGGGTTACTTCACACAAACTAAAGTAAACAAGGAAAAAACAATAAATAAAAAAGCAGACAGAACACCACATGAATTAATTTAAGAGAATAAAATATATATGAGGGGGCGATCAGAGAAATGGCACAAAGCTAATGTTTTCATTGAGGCCTAATGGATGTAAGGTCTTAAGAGTCCAGATCCATCGGCTTTCCTTTTGGGCTAGTTTTTGACTGATGTTACCACCTCTAATATTATTGGTAATCATATCAATGCCCCGAACTTTAAATTGGGTAGAATCACAGCCATGATGTAACTTGAAATGTTTGGGAAGTGTTTTTAATGTAGAGACGTCTGTTTCTATAGCCGCAGCTTGGATACCCAATGTGTGTTCACGTACTCTAATCTTAAGCTGTCGTGTTGTTAGCCCAATGTAAATCTTGGGACAGGGGCAGGTGGCATAATATATTACCGCTTTAGAGGTACAAGTAATTTGTTTCCTAATCGAGTAGATGATAGATCCATCCGAATTACATAAAGAGTCGGACCGTTCTATATTACTACAGGCTAAACATCTACCACAAGGCGAGCAGCCATTACTTGGTCTCGTGTGACTAAGGAAATGTGAGGGAGTAATACCCTGATAGTGGCTTTTTGTTAAATGGTTGCTCAGATTTTTGGCTTTTCTAAAGGAAATTTGTGGCTTGATGGACAAATAGGTAGAAAGGATAGGGTCTGCCAACAGTATTGGCCAAGATTTAGTGAGGGCCTTCCGAACATTGTCGGCCCCTGAATTAAATGTAGTGATGAAACGTAAAACATCACTAGTGTCATTGGGTTTGGTAGCATACAGGGAATCATGGCGTTTAGTATACTTGGCCCGGTGAAAGGCTCTCTTTAGGGTCCGATGACTATACCCTCTTTCTCTGAACCTGGTCATAAGGATATCAGATTGAGACTTGAATTCAGTCTCCGAGGAACAAAGCCTCCTTAGCCTCAAGAATTGCCCAGTAGGGACTGCTTTTAACACATGGCGAGGATGAGCCGAAGAGCATGTAGTAGCGAATTCACCGATGAAGGTTTACGATAGATCGTGCTCTGAAGAACATCATGCTCGTCACGTGTGACCTTTACATCAAGGAACTCAATGGAAGAAGAACTGACTTGAAAGGTAAGATGAATATTGAAGTTATTCTCATTGAGTTCCCCGATGAAAGATTGTAAGGACTCGAGTGAGCCCTGCCAGACAAGAAAGATGTCGTCTATGTACCGCGTCCAGAGAAGGACGCGGTCCATAGCCAACAATCGATCAGACTGGAAAAGGTCCCTTTCCCACAGCCCCAGGAACAGGTTAGCGTAGGATGGGGCAAAAGGAGCCCCCATAGCTGTTCCCTGGAGCTGTAGAAAAAAGGACCCCTTAAAGACAAAGAAGTTGTGAGAGAGACTGAATTCAAGTAGATCAAGGATGAAAGAAATCATCTCTTGTGAATGGTTGGCTGTCTGAAGAAAAAACCGACAGGCTCGAATTCCGTCGGAATGACGTATGTTCGTATAGAGCGACTCAACGTCGCAGGTGACCAGTAATGTATCTGATCCTATATAGAGTCCGTCGATTTTCCTAAGAAAATCTCCGGTATCTCTAATAAAGGACGGGAGACATTCCACAAGTGGCTGTAGTTTGACATCTATGAATTTCCCCGCATTTTCTAAAAAATTGCCACATCCTGAGACAATGGGTCTTCCAGGCGGACTGTTTCTATTTTTGTGTATTTTTGGTAATAGATACAATGTTGGAACAGTAGGTTCCGATATTTTAAGGGACAGACCCAATTTAGGTGAAATTACCCCTGAATCTTGAGAACGTTGGAGGAGTTTGTCATATTTGGTACTGAAGCTAGATAATGGATTATAAGTGAGTTTTTTATAATTACATGCAACATTTAGCTGACGGAAGGCCTCCTTCTCATAATCCGCTTTAGGCCATATTACCACATTACCTCCCTTGTCTGCCTGCTTGATCTCAATGTCTTTGAGGGATTTTAATTTGCTCAATGCGATTCTTTCTTGTTTGGTAAGATTATCATATGTAAATTTTTTAGGGAGTTTTTCAAGGTCTTTAGAGACTAACTGCACAAAGAGATCAATATTAGCGCAGGCAGACAGGGGAGGGAATTTTTTGGATTTAGGCAAGATACAAGAAGGAATAATATTACCTTCCCCTAATTCGTTTTCTTTTCCAAGATCCTCCAAATCTCTCAATGCTTTGCGTTCGATATCTGTAGGAAACATTGAATGTAATGATTCATCATGGAAATACTTTTTGAATTGTAATTTACGTGCAAAGATATTAAGATCCTTGATAGCAGTGAAGGTATCAAAGGTAGCACAAGGTGCAAATGTTAGTCCTTTCTCAAGGACACTAAGGTCTGTGTTAGAAAGAGAGTGGGTACTAAGATTAATTACCTTAAAATCTCTTTTAACAGATTCCGGGGAAAATTCAAAGTTTCGTTTATGTGAATGTTGACGTGTTGGATAATTATGTCTGAGACGTCCACCACGTCTCGGTACAGACGAAATAGATGAAGTTGAATCCTCACTATGGGAGGTAGCAGATGACACAGAGAAAGATCTACTGGATCTTGGATGCATGTTAGATTTCTTCCATCTGTAGACTGTCTTAGTGTTGATGTCCTTGAGATCTCTATTAAATTTGACCAGATGATTATCCTGGATGGTTTTAGCCAATGATTCCACCTGTTTCTCCATATCCTTAATTAAGGACTGAAAACCCTCAAGAGAGAGAGTGGTTTTCGCCTTTTCATATAATTCATCAAGCTGTTTATCAATGGTCACTAACGTGTTGGCATTAAGACCAATCAGGAGTTCCATAAATTTTCTGGAGGCCTGATTACAAGTATCTTCCCAAGTATTGATAAAAACATCATCATCTATAGGAAACGATGGCATCACTCTAATACGTAGGCCTCTCGGTATCATATTTTTCCGCAGGTAGTTATCCAAAAAGGTTTTATTCCACCAAATCCTGGTCCTTTTGAAAAGGAGGGGTTTGATGGAATCTGCTAATGTGCCAAGTCTCTGATCACCCTCACTCTGAGTTGTAGATCCATCTTTTCCAAAGATTTGGTCTATTTTACCAAGCCAAATGAGTTCGTTGGCTTTGAAGTCCATGGTTCCAACAGTAAACCTGTGCAAAACACAGCATGCATAAGAGATAATCAAAAAAGTTGAAATATAGGGGTAAGAGTGAGCAACAGATGTAAACCCCATAGTAGGACTAAATATCATAAGGACTACCGAAGTGCATCATTTAGAAGGAGAAACAAAAAAGGGGGGAAGAGAAACTTCGAAGAACGTCCAATAGATGAAAAAGATTTTTTGTATACTTTATTAGAAAAGAGAATGAAACAAATGGATCACAAATGCAAATATAAAAACACAAGAGGAGGGAGATACATGTAAGTACAAGGACAAACGGCTACTAAGAATAAAAACAATCTCATAAATATACATATACAAAAAATATATATGGATAAATACACATAGTGGGGTCAATAACAAAAGGTCCCAAAGCTTTGGATAGAGATCACAGTGTATTCTGGACAAGTATATAGCCAAGGGGACTACCCCAACCAAAGGAAACATAAATGGAGATAAGTATAGTTAGAGATCTATAGCAGACTTGGTAGTGTGAACACTGAAGAGATATCATACAATAATAATATGGTAGTCATTATATCAAATGGGAAAGCTGCAGGTGTGCCCACCCTGATCTACAACCAATAACTCCCAAAATAGGGAGAGAAGAGGGGAGGAAAAATAGACAACTATGTGTCAGTAATACCATAAGGTCCAATTGCAGCTATCATAAGATTTCCCGAGATCTGTAAACACATAACAGCTACCATGTGAGGTTACATACTTACAATTAGAGTGTAGCCGAAGCCTAGCGCAAACACGCCACCCTCAACCCTACGCGCGTTTCGGCTGGGAATGCCTTCGTCAGGGGGTGGTGAACAACGGAAGTGCAGGAGATTAAAAGGTGATAGTAACCAATCACAGGTGAGGGTGTGTGTGTGAAGCACCAATCACAGCGGGTGGGCGTGGTATGACGCGTGTGAAGCGCCGCCCCACCGCCGCAACCACGGCAACCGCGTCATGCAGCCGGCCGGCAATGCGGTCACGTGGGGAAACACATGACCGCATGCCGGAGAGGCCGCATAGAGATACGGTCAGCGAGGAAGCGACGGCGGGCGGCGCCGAACAAGCGTACTGCCGCACACACAGGATATGGGGAGCATCAAAGGGGAAGGAACAACAAGAAAAAAATATAAAGTAAGAGTCACAATTAATTGTGTAAGACAGCAAAATTAGGGAATCTTGGCAACTAGAACCAAAATTAGAATAAATAATAACTATAAAAAAGATAGACCTCTGGAAAAATATTATGAATACCGTATGTAATGTGTGAGAAAGTATATCCTAACATATAATGTACCACATCACATATACAAGGACATAATACAAGGAATCATAGCAACATAAGTTGGGACTGCCAACATAGCAATCATCAAACAAGTACATATATGACCATGCATAAGGTATGGTAAATTTTAACCAGGGGTACATTGTACAATCTCACAGTGGACAGGCAATAGTAATGCCACAAGTGTGAATACGTAACAAGGTATACAAGATATACAAAAATATAAGGTAAGGCAATCCCTTCCCATAAAAGTCCATACAGTCATAGTAGAGGCCACAGCAGATACAAGTCATGGAGTTATAAATGCTTCAAATGGAAAAAAGATCTTCATCCATGGTCCAGGAAAAAAGAAAAGCGGGTTACTTCACACAAACTAAAGTAAACAAGGAAAAAACAATAAATAAAAAAGCAAACAGAACACCACATGAATTAATTTAAGAGAATAAAATATATATGAGGGGGCGATCAGAGAAATGGCACAAAGCTAATGTTTTCATTGAGGCCTAATGGATGTAAGGTCTTAAGAGTCCAGATCCATCGGCTTTCCTTTTAGGCTAGTTTTTGACTGATGTTACCACCTCGAATATTATTGGTAATCATATCAATGCCCCGGACTTTAAATTGGGTAGAATCACAGCCATGATGTAACTTGAAATGTTTGGGAAGTGTTTTTAATGTAGAGACGTCTGTTTCTATAGCCGCAGCTTGGATACCCAATGTGTGTTCACGTACTCTAATCTTAAGCTGTCGTGTTGTTAGCCCAATGTAAATCTTGGGACAGGGGCAGGTGGCATAATATATTACCGCTTTAGAGGTACAAGTAATTTGTTTCCTAATCGAGTAGATGATAGATCCATCCGAATTACAAAAAGAGTCGGACCGTTCTATATTACTACAGGCTAAACATCTACCACAAGGCGAGCAGCCATTACTTGGTCTCGAGTGACTAAGGAAATGTGAGGGAGTAATACCCTGATAGTGGCTTTTTGTTAAATGGTTGCTCAGATTTTTGGCTTTTCTAAAGGAAATTTGTGGCTTGATGGACAAATAGGTAGAAAGGATAGGGTCTGCCAACAGTATTGGCCAAGATTTAGTGAGGGCCTTCCGAACATTGTCGGCCCCTGAATTAAATGTAGTGATGAAACGTAAAACATCACTAGTGTCATTGGGTTTGGTAGCATACAGGGAATCATGGCGTTTAGTATACTTGGCCCGGTGAAAGGCTCTCTTTAGGGTCCGATGACTATACCCTCTTTCTCTGAACCTGGTCATAAGGATATCAGATTGAGACTTGAATTCAGTCTCCGAGGAACAAAGCCTCCTTAGCCTCAAGAATTGCCCAGTAGGGACTGCTTTTAACACATGGCGAGGATGAGCCGAAGAGGCATGTAGTAGCGAATTCACCGATGAAGGTTTACGATAGATCGTGCTCTGAAGAACATCATGCTCGTCACGTGTGACCTTTACATCAAGGAACTCAATGGAAGAAGAACTGACTTGAAAGGTAAGATGAATATTGAAGTTATTCTCATTGAGTTCCCCGATGAAAGATTGTAAGGACTCGAGTGAGCCCTGCCAGACAAGAAAGATGTCGTCTATGTACCGCGTCCAGAGAAGGACGCGGTCCATAGCCAACAATCGATCAGACTGGAAAAGGTCCCTTTCCCACAGCCCCAGGAACAGGTTAGCGTAGGATGGGGCAAAAGGAGCCCCCATAGCTGTTCCCTGGAGCTGTAGAAAAAAGGACCCCTTAAAGACAAAGAAGTTGTGAGAGAGACTGAATTCAAGTAGATCAAGGATGAAAGAAATCATCTCTTGTGAATGGTTGGCTGTCTGAAGAAAAAACCGACAGGCTCGAATTCCGTCGGAATGACGTATGTTCGTATAGAGCGACTCAACGTCGCAGGTGACCAGTAATGTATCTGATCCTATATAGAGTCCGTCGATTTTCCTAAGAAAATCTCCGGTATCTCTAATAAAGGACGGGAGACATTCCACAAGTGGCTGTAGTTTGACATCTATGAATTTCCCCGCATTTTCTAAAAAATTGCCACATCCTGAGACAATGGGTCTTCCAGGCGGACTGTTTCTATTTTTGTGTATTTTTGGTAATAGATACAATGTTGGAACAGTAGGTTCCGATATTTTAAAGGACAGACTCAATTTAGGTGAAATTACCCCTGAATCTTGAGAACGTTGGAGGAGTTTGTCATATTTGGTACTGAAGCTAGATAATGGATTATAAGTGAGTTTTTTATAATTACATGCAACATTTAGCTGACGGAAGGCCTCCTTCTCATAATCCGCTTTAGGCCATATTACCACATTACCTCCCTTGTCTGCCTGCTTGATCTCAATGTCTTTGAGGGATTTTAATTTGCTCAATGCGATTCTTTCTTGTTTGGTAAGATTATCATATGTAAATTTTTTAGGGAGTTTTTCAAGGTCTTTAGAGACTAACTGCACAAAGAGATCAATATTAGCGCAGGCAGACAGGGGAGGGAATTTTTTGGATTTAGGCAAGATACAAGAAGGAATAATATTACCTTCCCCTAATTCGTTTTCTTTTCCAAGATCCTCCAAATCTCTCAATGCTTTGCGTTCGATATCTGTAGGAAACATTGAATGTAATGATTCATCATGGAAATACTTTTTGAATTGTAATTTACGTGCAAAGATATTAAGATCCTTGATAGCAGTGAAGGTATCAAAGGTAGCACAAGGTGCAAATGTTAGTCCTTTCTCAAGGACACTAAGGTCTGTGTTAGAAAGAGAGTGGGTACTAAGATTAATTACCTTAAAATCTCTTTTAACAGATTCCGGGGAAAATTCAAAGTTTCGTTTATGTGAATGTTGACGTGTTGGATAATTATGTCTGAGACGTCCACCACGTCTCGGTACAGACGAAATAGATGAAGTTGAATCCTCACTATGGGAGGTAGCAGATGACACAGAGAAAGATCTACTGGATCTTGGATGCATGTTAGATTTCTTCCATCTGTAGACTGTCTTAGTGTTGATGTCCTTGAGATCTCTATTAAATTTGACCAGATGATTATCCTGGATGGTTTTAGCCAATGATTCCACCTGTTTCTCCATATCCTTAATTAAGGACTGAAAACCCTCAAGAGAGAGAGTGGTTTTCGCCTTTTCATATAATTCATCAAGCTGTTTATCAATGGTCACTAACGTGTTGGCATTAAGACCAATCAGGAGTTCCATAAATTTTCTGGAGGCCTGATTACAAGTATCTTCCCAAGTATTGATAAAAACCTCATCATCTATAGGAAACGATGGCATCACTCTAATACGTAGGCCTCTCGGTATCATATTTTTCCGCAGGTAGTTATCCAAAAAGGTTTTATTCCACCAAATCCTGGTCCTTTTGAAAAGGAGGGGTTTGATGGAATCTGCTAATGTGCCAAGTCTCTGATCACCCTCACTCTGAGTTGTAGATCCATCTTTTCCAAAGATTTGGTCTATTTTACCAAGCCAAATGAGTTCGTTGACTTTGAAGTCCATGGTTCCAACAGTAAACCTGTGCAAAACACAGCATGCATAAGAGATAATCAAAAAAGTTGAAATATAGGGGTAAGAGTGAGCAACAGATGTAAACCCCATAGTAGGACTAAATATCATAAGGACTACCGAAGTGCATCATATAGAAGGAGAAACAAAAAAGGGGGGAAGAGAAACTTCGAAGAACGTCCAATAGATGAAAAAGATTTTTTGTATACTTTATTAGAAAAGAGAATGAAACAAATGGATCACAAATGCAAATATAAAAACACAAGAGGAGGGAGATACATGTAAGTACAAGGACAAACGGCTACTAAGAATAAAAACAATCTCATAAATATACATATACAAAAAATATATATGGATAAATACACATAGTGGGGTCAATAACAAAAGGTCCCAAAGCTTTGGATAGAGATCACAGTGTATTCTGGACAAGTATATAGCCAAGGGGACTACCCCAACCAAAGGAAACATAAATGGAGATAAGTATAGTTAGAGATCTATACTATTCATGTCCTAGACATGAATTATTATATTCAAATACTGACAGAAATAAGGCCAAAAAGAATGAGGTGAGACTTATAACGCAATACCATGCTAATTGTGATGTTACACGTAAGCTAATTGAGAAATCCTGGCCAATACTTTTGGCCGATCCAATTTTGGCACAATACCTTGGGCCCAAACCTAGTATCACCTTCAGACGGGATAACAACCTACGCGACGCACTAGTGAAAAGCCACTATGTGAACGATAAGTTGACATTCTTGAATAATACAAGACCCCCTTGGAGTTGTACACCTTGTGGCAAATGTGTCGCATGCCCGAATATTGTTCGTACCAACACGTTTCACAATAGCACGAATACCAAAACCTTTAAAATAACACACAATATCACATGCACCACTACAGCCGTGATCTACTTTGCGACCTGCCCCTGTAACAAAATTTATGTTGGCCTGACTACCCGTCAACTAAAAGTAAGAGTTAGGGAACACATTAACGGGATTATCGCAGCTAAGGAAATTGATGACCCTCTCACCTTGAAAACAATTCCAAGGCATTTTAAAATGGTTCACAAATGTGATGCCTCTGGATTCAAGGTGAGAGGGATTGACAGGATTGTGTCCAATATACGGGGGGGTGGTAATGTCAGCAACCGCCTAGCCACATTGGAAACCAAATGGATCTGGGCCTTGGACACTGTTCACCCCCTGGGTCTCAATGAAAGTTTATGCTTCACTCCATTTTTATGAAGTGGTTCCACCATATTGGTTCTTCCTTTGTCCAATTGACGTATTTTTATGTGTTTTTTAATCTTTTTTTAATTTGTTGCACTTTTCTATATATTTCTTTAGTGCTGTCAGTCATTTTTCTCCGATGGCTGTGATGAGGCTTTCTACCTTCCATCCATATCCCTATTGAAGTGCAAGGATTGACCTAATATGTATATTGACAACGTGCTCAAATTTCTTAGATATACTAATCATGGACACATTTTGTCTATACGGGATAGCATGTATATGTGGATGTTTATTAATTTTTACAATTAATTTTTACAAATATTTTTTTAAGTACATTTTGATTAATATGTATGTATTATGTATCGATATATTGATATATATATATATATATGTTGTTGCACATGCACTTTATGCACTTTTTTACTTGTATCATTTATATATATACACCTATCCTCTTTACTTATTTTTTCAATTTTTTTTCACATTTTTTTTCCTTTTTTTATTTTTACATTTTTGTATATTTTTGTACAATTTCAGTACATTTATGATTTGCACACACCATTCATTTATGCACTTCATCACTTTACTTGTGCTTTTATGTTATATAAATATTTTTTCATTTTTTTACATTTTATTTTATTTCACTTTTATACTTACATGATCTGTGCATTATATCTCATATTGTTAATTTGATTATATATTATTCCTTGTATTGATACATGTATATATACTTTTGTGCGCCTTGTATACTACATATACTGTGCCATTGCTATATGCCCTGATGTGACTGTCCCCACTTTCACATTGGGAACTATATTTTTTCTTTTGCACGTTGTCACCTTACATTGGTTGTTATTTATATTATGTATATTGTATTTTGTCCTGTCAATTAACCCTATAATTATTACCTTTGTAATATGTTGTCACTTCATACTACATCTGTTAAACATTCCCTCTCAGACATTGATGTATGCATAGGGTGTATATTTATAGTTATATACTTGCCTCTCTTCCCTCTCATCCCATGTTGGTGAGCGGCCACGCGTGACCTTCGTGCACTCTCCTGTTTCTACCATGTTCGGCGTCTCTATGCAGTGCAGGACCTGCGGTCGCGTCTCCCACGTGACTGCGTCTCCTAGGTAACTGGAAACGTGACTCCTCACGTGTTCCGGTCTCCTTAGCTGCATGACGCTGGGCGTGGGCTGGAGCAGGGGAGCGGCGCGATCGCAGCGATCACGTGACACAGTTGCCTCACCCCCATTGGCTGATAGTCTCTATTTTAAACACACTTAGTCATAACCTGCTATCACCCCCTGAGGAAGGACGCAAACGAAACGCGCTTCGGGGTGAGCTGTCCGCATACATAGCAGGAGCACAAGCTGAGCCAGCGTCTTAAGCCCTTACTTTGATATAAGGTAATATTTCCACATACTTTGTTGCAACTTGGCTATACACCATTGATTTATCTTGGCATACTTAGACCTATCAGGTTTTACACTTAACCTTTGTACCTTCCACATATATATTTCTAACACAGTTGCCAACAATACTCTTTGGTGTCTTCTACTTATTGGATGAGCTATTTAGTCTCCTTATATATTTTTGACACCTTTATACCTTTATGTACTAGAACTGATTCTGGGTTTTTGTATAACGCTTTGGCTCTGTTTTTTGTACTAGAACTGATTCTGTTTTTGTATAACGCTTTGGCTCTTTTTTTACTATATACTCTTTCACTTATGCTATATAGTGGATGCTCTTTCTGTGCCACCACATATCATGTTTTAATGTTTCAATAAAGGTTTCTCTTTTTAAATATGGCCGGTTTGTCGGATAATTATTATCGGATTTTGTCTTATGCTTCTCCGATGGTCTATATATTGTAGTCCACAGTGATATAGTCTGTATTATGTGGATATTTAAGGTTAATGCCCTACAGAAGTATAAATTTATATCATCTGTCTTTCCATTGCAATTTTCTAATTCCCACTTGATAGAGGCCTGGTCAGAGTCCATGTCAGAGTCAGGTTTGGTAAACATATCTTAGTCTAGCTCTACAGGTGAGTCAGGGGATGAGGATCAGGAAGACGCTGCCTGCAGGGAAGGACCAAGGGGAGTGAGGGAGAGAGAGGAGGACCTGGAATGGCTTTCCTGCCTAGATCTCTTACGGCCGAAATTGGTAGGCTTAGCCGGAGGTTCCTGTGATTCGCTGGCAGTGGCGGAAGCTGGGGTAGGTAATCTGTCTAATGCAGATACCAGGATCTGAGATACAATCTGTCACGGACCTTACCAGGGTAACAGGGAAGTCGTCCAGCCCTTGATAGGGGAAACACTCACTCCGGACGCAATGGGACCTCTGAGGTAGCAGGAGTGGGAGTATTGTTGCAGTTCTGACAGAGGAAAGAAAATTGACCTGAAGGGAGTCTGTATTTACATAAAGAACAGACAAATTCAGTTACCAGAGTAGTAGAGGCCGGAGGGCGAGAGTGCTCTCCTTTAGACTTAGACATGATAAAAGTGATGGCAGAGTCACTAACTAATGCCAGAGGTCAGGGGACAGGTAAAGATTTGCTGAGGAGAGTACCAGTTTGCAGAGCTTACCCACAGAAGTGATGAGGTCCTGAAGTCTGTTGCCTGTAGTCTGAGGAGAGGATGTACCAGGGAGGAACAGCTGAAGATACTCCTGGAAAAGGGAGGGCTTAGGGCGACCCGAGGAAAGCGCCAGTCACAAGCTGTCTGGATGGCGGTAGCAGGAGGAAGCAGGTGAAAGAGCAGATTCCTCGCCACTGGGAAGGTGACTTGACGGAAGCCCACTCAATGAGGCCGGATAGGGGCGGAGCTAACCACAGACAGAGGAGGGGGCATGACTATGACGGACAGGGGAAAAGCACACTCGAGGGGACAGGGAGGGGGCGGAGTTAACCACTGCAACTAGGCCACACAGAAGCCAGAGCCTAAATTAGAAAGTGAGGTCGGCGAAGAGGGGGGGTTGCGGCATGGAGGCTGTAAAAGGCATTGCAAGGGGCCTAGAGTCCCATTTAACATGCCCAGATACAGCCTGCTGCAGGGGAAACACAAATAAGCAAGGCCCCTGTAGAGATAAATGCACACAGTTCAGACTAACGTGCCCGGGGAGGCACAACGGAACAGTACACAATAACAATAAAATCAGCCCAATGCCTATGGAATCTTCTTTCTTCTTCCTCTCGATCTTCGTCTTCTCTTCATAGCCTCTGGAATGGGAACCTGATGGAGAGCGAAAAAGAAGTACCTCTCCATCCCTGAAGATGTAGTGGGATCAAAAGATGTCCAGGCTTCATTGGGTAGTAGGACGTCTACCACTCCTGAAACTGTCAGGCTCTGGTAGATGACTGGACAGGAGAGGGGGCGAGGAACGACGATTGAATCACCTGAACACTCAGCATGTGTAAGGGGTTGGGGTCCTAGCAGATAGTCATGAGGATACGGAGTGGCAGTTCACACCATACTCATAGCCTCTACGTGGGAGTACAGTGTGACCGTCACACACTATATCCCTCCAGAGCTAATCTAGGAGAAGAGCCTTCTGAAAAAGAGGGAGACACTACTGGAAAACTACGAAACCTGAGGTAAATCTGGGTCTAGTAAATGATCAGAGTCCACCTCCTACTTACACTAAACTAAACTGATTAACTTAATGCCAGTCAGTGGGGTGTACATTGCTGGGGAGAAGCTAACTTTTTTGTGCATAATGTCAGCCTCCTAATGAAAGCAGCATACACCCATGGTTTCCTGGGTCACCTAATGAAGCGATAGAGAAAAGAAAATCACAATCTCAGTATCACAAGCAGAAGCATTTTACAGTTATTACCACATAAAGTGACGTGTCAGACTTGAAAAATGGGGCTGTCAGGAAGGTTAATACTGATTATCACAAGACAAGGTTAGGAAACATGGAATGGTAATGTGCAGTACATACCTGACAAATCAAGAGTCATGCTCTTCTTCTGCTAAATAGTAATTAGAGGAAATACTGATTAGTCCGGGTAATACAATAATATATGTAACATGTAGGTAGGTGATATATTTATGCATGTTTAAATATCATTTTTTTGCAGTGCTCAGCATAAAGTGACCACAACCCCTTCAAAAAGTAGGATTTTAACTTATACCTCACTGAACACAAGAACAATTTCCAAAATGCTGTCAAGACTGGGTTTCACAGAACATTTTCTTTGACCCATAAAGCATAAAGTTAAGGTTAATATTATAACTTTCATTACAAACTCTTCAGTTTTCCCAAATTAGTTGATGCAAAAATGTATACACCCCACATCAAAACTACTACATCTAGTATTTTGTATGACCTCTATGATTGTTAAGGACAGCAGCAAGTCTTCTGGAATGAATAAGTTGGTGACATATTGTTACATCTATCTTTTTCCAGAACGACCTTTTTATGGCCTGGATGTAGAGCGATTCTTAACTTGTCTCTTTAGAATTCCCCCACAGGTGTTCAGGTTGGGTTCAGACAGTCACAGGGGTACAGTGGAGCAATCATATTGAATTGGGGGTGTGGAGCCAACACATTTTGTGGGCAGCATACTGTGCATATGGTGGTTGTGTGAGGGGGTGCTGTTTGGCATCATATCTTGTGTGTGTCTGGGGGAGAACTTT